>NC_083828.1:9088256-9210756 GCF_015708825.2 Lethenteron reissneri | reverse complement strand
GGCTCGTGGTTCCTAAAACTCCGTGCGCTGTCGCGACTCGCTGCTCGGTCCGACAGCCAACGACATTAGGGGCCGTCCATAAATGACGTCACGCGATTTTGGACAATTTTTAACCTCCCCCCCCTCAAATATATATTTGCATTTTGAAAATAAAACATGCTTCAAATCCATCTTCTTGGTTCTTTCGGTAAAGTCACGTAGAAGGGAAGTAATAAAATAATTAAAATAAAACATAATAAAATATATTATTTTCTTGTGTTTTATTTTTATTATGTTTTATTTTTTATTATTTTATTACTTCCCTTCTACGTGACTTTACCGAAGGAACCAGAAAGATGGATCCCTGCAGTCATGAAAGCTTTAAATCGAAAAATGCATCAAATCGCTTCAAACTATTGTCATTGCAGTGCGTATTTAATCTGGCGCTGCACTCTGATGTTGTAGGAGTGTTGTTATAACAATTAGTGTCGTTATAACAATTCTATATTTATTTAAAGTTGCGCATTTTTATGTGACGTCACATTTCTCACCCCCCCCCCTCTCGTCACACATCGTCACAAATGTCTGAACCCCCCCCCACCCCTAGGTGCGTGACGTCATTTATGGACGGCCCCTTATCTACCCGCGATCAATTAACGCGCACGGTGGTGTAAACTGACATAATTCGTGAGCCACAATAGAGGGGTTTTTTGGCTTAGATCGCGTAAATATATAAATGTGTCGTAAAACCCGCCACCACCCGACACAGCCAACTAGTAAGGGTTGTCACGTAAACAGAACGTGGCCAATTCGTCACTAGTACAGCACTAATGTGTAGTGTAGTGTATAGTGTAGTGTGTAGTGTAGTGTATAGTGTAGTGTATAGTGTAGTGTTTAGTAGTGTAGTGTATAGTATAGTAGTGTATAGTGTAGTGTATAGTGTAGTTCAAGTTCATTTATTTGGTATAGCCCTGTGAGCCATTCGGCTCTTGAATCGGGTGCAACCGCAACAAACAAAAACATGAACAAGAAAACATCTTAAAGTGACTATGTACAAACAGAGAATCCAAGAAAAGACAGCAAAATATTGCAGAAAAATCACCGTACACCAACACTGTGTGCACAAATCCCAGTGGGATGCAAGTCAAACAACAACCACAAGACAACTTAGATTAAGGCCATCAGTCTAACTCTGTACTACAACAAACAAACATGGCCAAACCGAAAAACTTTTCGAAAATCACCAAAATAAAGCCATAAAAGCAATGAAACAGTGATCATAGGAACTGTGACCGAATTTTCACAATAAACGACATAAACAACATGTACCACAAAACCCTGCAGCCATAGCTGGCTGCATGAGTCACTCCACAACAGCAGGAGCATCAGTCGGAGTGTCAACTTTTTCAATGCACCTTTAAGATCAGCACACTAAATCAAAACACCGGAGCGAAACATTGTATTTTAGCCCACTGAATTGCAGTGGCAGCTAGGGGTGTACAACTCCTCTAGAGCAGTTTTGATTAGTGTATAGTAGTGTAGTGTATAGTAGTGTATAGTGTAGTGCATAGTGTAGTGTACTAGTACAGCACACCGGTTGTGCAACCTTGGATTCATGTAATTGGCAATCATTATTAACTGAAAGACGCACAGGTGGGGTTTGGGGAGGGGGTGGGCTGACACCACACCCGGCCGCCTTTGTCTCCCCAGTTCTGATGTGTTACGCACAGCACCCAGGTACTCATCTTAAGGCTGATTCAACTTCGCGAGTGTGCCGGGGCGTGTGTGTTAGGGACACCACCACCACCAACACACACAAAGACAAAGATCCCCCGCGTAACCTTAACAGCCTGTTGGGGCAAGTGCTGTGAGCGAGCACCTACGAAGGCCGGCACGGCACACGAGATGGTGGGTGGCCAGCATCAACCCCGACCGCCTTTGTCTCCCCAGTGGCGATGTGTTACACACCGCACCAGGTACTCATTTGAGGCCGAGTCGACCTAGGGGAGGCCCAGGACCGGTTCAGATAATGGTCACTGGTGAAGTGTCGAACGCCCGCTAACAGGGGTCAGACCCAGCAGGTGCCACGGGTCGAGTGACTGAGACGAATGGCCGATGCACCACCTGTGCCCCCTACTGTGCCAACTGGCTGTGTTTTATCCACCCGGCGCTCCGCTCGTTGTTGTGAGCGTCGCTCCTCTGCCCACGCGTGGTAAAGTAAATAACGGGGAGTGGGGGGGGCAGGTTTGTGGAGTCGCTGGCATCCAGAGTGGCTTATTCACAAGCGAGATAACGTTATCGTCTCGCAGGAGATAATGTTGGCCAGCTTATCTGCACCACTGGGGAATGGCCTCGTCTTCAGACGCAGCGAGTGAGGACGAAGGGACCCCCCCCCCCGCTCAACGTCCCCCCAACACCCCCCTCCCCCCACCTCGGGGGGGGGGAGGGGGGTGTTGGGGTGGCGTCTCTGGTGCCGGGGAGGTCGTCGAGGGGCAAACCCCCCCAAACCCCCCCCAACCCCCCCCCCCCCAACTCCCCCCCCAAACCCCCCCAACCCCCCCCCCAACCCCCCCCCATCCCCCCCGCAAACCCTCCCCAACCCCCCCCAACCCCCCCCAACCCCCTCCCCAACCCCCCCCCCCAAACACTCCCCAATCCCCCCCCAACCCCCCAACCCCCCCCCCAACTCCCCCCCCAACTCCCCCCAAACCCTCCCCAACCCCCCCTCCAACCCCCTCAACCCCCCCAAACCCTCCTCAACCCCCCACCCCCCCCCCAACCCCCCCCAACCCCCCCAACCCCCCAACCCCCCCCCCCAACTCCCCCCCCAAACCCTCCCCAACCCCCCCCAACTCCCCCCCCAAACCCTCCCCAGCCCCCCCCCAACCCCCCCAACCCCCCCCCCCCAACTCCCCCCCAAACCCTCCCCAACCCCCCAACCCCCCCCCCCAACTCCCCCCCCAAACCCTCCCCAACCCCCCCCCAACCCCCCCAACCCCCCCAACCCCCCCCCCAACCCCCCCCATCCCCCCCGCAAACCCTCCCCAACCCCCCCCAACCCCCCCCAACCCCCTCCCCAACCCCCCCCCCCCAAACACTCCCCAATCCCCCCCCAACCCCCCCCAACCCCCCCCAACTCCCCCCCCAACCCCCCCCAAACCCTCCCCAACCCCCCCTCCAACCCCCTCAACCCCCCCCAAACCCTCCCCAACCCCCCCACCCCCCCCCCAACCCCCCCCCAACCCCCCAACCCCCCCCCTAACTCCCCCCCCAAACCCTCCCCAACCCCCCAACCCCCCCCCAACTCCCCCCCCAAACCCTCCCCAACCCCCCCCCAACCCCCCAACCCCCCCAACCCCCCCCCCCCCAGCCCCCATAACGGCACGCGTGGTGAGCTCCACGCCGCGGTTTTGAACTCACACGGCGTCAAGGGGCCGTCCATAAATGACGTCACGCACCTGGGGGGGGGGTCAGACATTTGTGACGATGTGTGACGAGGGGGGTGGGTTGAGAAATGTGACGTCACATCAAAATGCGAAACTTTAAATAAATATAGACAACACGTTCTACTTAATCAAATTAACTTTTAAATAAATGTTTTCTCCTACAACATCAGAGTGCAGCGCCACATTAAATACGCACTACAATAACAATGGTTTAAAGCGATTTGAAGCATGTTTTATTTGGGAGGGGGGCAGAGCTTTGTGACGTCATATTTGAGGGGGGGTCTGACTTTTTGTGACGCCGTGTGACGACGGGGGGGTCAAAAATCGTCCAAAATCGCGTGACGTCATTTATGGACGGCCCCAAGAGGGGGCGCTTAACTAGATTAACTAGTTCTAGATTTGAAGCTTTCGTGACTGCAAGGATTCATACTCTTCGGTTTTTTCGGTAAAGTCACGTAGGTAAAAAATAAATAATAAAAATAAATAATAAAAATAATAGAAATGAATAATAAATCACGACGTTTCGGAGGCAACACAATATTATTTATTTTTTTACCTACGTTACTTTACTGAAAAACCTATGAGTAGATTCACTAGATTAACTAGCACGTTGACCGATCTGCACGATCACACACACGCAGCGTCCCGGTACGATGCCACCCGCCACGATCCGGCCACCGCGTGCCGGCGAGGAGGCCCCAAGCGGCTCGGGCGACGAAACTTGAAACATCCCGCCACGAAGTCGGTCGGAGGCCGACTCGGAAATCATCGCCCCCTCCCTTCCCCCCGACTGCGAAAATCTCGGCAGGACCCCCCTGAACGCTTTGGGGGAAAAACTAATATTTTTGATTACTATTAAAACATTAAATTAGCGATTTAAAGCTTTCGTGACTGCAGGGATTCATCTTCTTGGTTCTTTCGGTAAAGTCACGTAGAAGGGAAGTAATGAAATAATAAAAATAAAACATAATAAAAGAATATAATAAAATAATAAAATAATATTGTAATATAATAAAATATTATTTTATTATGTTTTATTTTTATTATTTCATTACTTCCCTTTTACGTGACTTTATGAAAACATTGTTTTTATTTTACTAGGTAAGGCCCACTGAGCTATCAAGATATGTTTTTCAGAAGCGACCTGGTCATCACAAATGATAGCTCAAACGAATTGGGCCATCATCATCATCATCGTGTGGAAATGGAAATCATGTGGAGGGCGAAAAAATCGGAGGACCCGGAGAAAAATCCACGCGACCACGGGGAGAGAGAGATAGAGAGAGGAGACACCGAAAACTCCAAATGCACAGCAGCAGCAGCAGGCGTAAGCGTCGGGATTTCACCCGCGACCTCCTGCACACCCGGCGAGGTCGTTAACATCTCTTCGCCACCGTGGCGAGATGTCAACCGAGACTCGACGAGAACATGTCCGGGGTGAACGTGACGAGTGGTGGCGGCCGCACAACCGGTGGCTGAGTGCCGCGTGCCGATTGGCGGCCCGGGGCATCACAGAAATCATTAACTTAATTGGCCGCTCCCGGGAAACGATGACGGCTTAGCTTTACTTATTGATCGGCTGATTGCAGCCCTCGACAAAGACCCCCCCTCCACCCTTATAGCCTTCACAGACTGTTGGGGCAAGTGCTCTTATAGCGGGTAATCGATGAAAGCCGACGAGGGGGGGGGTGCGTGGGTGGCCAGCACCATGCCCCGGCCGCCTTTGTCTCCCTGGTGGTTATGTTCGCAGCAGGCAAGGCCGTAGCCATGGAGTCAACATTGGGGGGGACCAGATTTTCCAGGGGGTGTGGGGGTCCCCCCCCCCAGAAAAAAAAAATCTAAATTTGAAAACGAATTTCCTGGCTAAAATATATATATAAAAAAATCACTAACACATGGGATGGACATTATTTTTTACAATAATGTTTAATAGTTTTATCGTATTACATTGCTCTGATTAATGTTTTTACCTTGTCTTGTTTCATTGTATGTAATGGCAGAGATTAGGGATTAATAAAGTACAACCATAACCACAATCATATAAACAGAAATCTATTTTATAGCAATATATTGGGGGAGACATTTTGAGCATATTTATATTGTAATTACGGCTTTGGTAGCAGGTACACATTTGAGGCCGAGTAGACCTAGGCTTAGGCCCAAGACCGGTTCCCACATTCCCCACTCTTGTTGGCTGTGAGCGGGAATCCAAACTCCGGTGACCGGGCTCGTAAGCGGTTACGATGCGCTTAGGGGCCGTCCATAAATGACGTCACGAGATTTTGGACAATTTTGGACGATTTTTGACCAACCCCCCCCCCCCCTTCGTCACACGGCGTCACAGAAAGTCAGAGCCCCCCCTCAATTATGACGTCATAAAGCTCTGCCCCCCCCCCAAAAAACAATAAACACGCTTTAAATCGCTTTAAACTATTGTCATTGTATTTAATGTGGCGCTGCACTCTGATGTTGTAGGAGAAAACATTTATTTAAAAGTCTATTTAATTAAGTAGAACGTGTTGTCTATATTTATTTTAGTTTGCGCATTTTGATGTGACGTCACATTTCTCAACCCCCCCCCCTCGTCACACATCGTCACAAATATCTGACCCCCCCCCCCCCATAGGTGCGTGACGTCATTTATGGACGACCCCTTAGCCACCGTGCCATCGCTCACCGCCACACAACGCACGCACACGGCCAGCGCATCCGCAAATCGCGCGCGGTGTGCGGATGCCATTCTCCGCAGCAGAATTCAAGAGAGATTGGGGTCTAATCTCATAGGCGGGTTTCCAATGGGGAACGCCAGAGGCGTCTGCCGCAGACTCATTTCCTCCCAGATAAGGAGGGTTCGGTAGAAGCGCGCGGAAGTTCCGCCTTGGACGAAAGGCAGAAGACAGCGAGTGGTTGACGGGGCTTTTCGATTTAAAGCTTTCGTGACTGCAGGGATTCATCTTCTTGGTTCTTTCGGTAAAGTCACGTAGAATGGAAATAATAAAATAATAAAAATAAAACACAATACAATAATTCTCACGACGTTTCGGCCACAACGCAAGCAGCCGTCCTCAGGTGACTTTACCGAAAGAACCAAGAAGATGACGGGGCTTTGTTTGAACTTAATTTGGAGCTTAAACTTAACTTGGAGCTTTCGTGACTGCAGGAATTACTCTTTGGTTCTTTCGGTAAAGTCACGTGTAAAGAGAAAATAATCAATTAAATACTAGCATACAACGTTTCGATTGCAACACAAGCAATCATCATCAGGTATAAATAAAATAGAAAACAAACCTAGTATACTTAGAAATATAATGTAATACAACACAGAGAGTCGGCTAGCATAACAGTCAACACCCTACCTGGTAGATTACGTTCTTCCAGAGAATGCTACATTTGAGAGAGAGACAAAACACAGAACCGGAGACATATAGACAGACATATAAGCAGATAGAGATATCACAGAGATAGATAGAGAGACACATACATAGGCACACAGAGAAACCACGCCTCTGTGTCGAGGCCTTAAATAAAGAGAGAGGGGGGGGTAGAAAAATTTGCATGTCAATGAGTGGCAAGGAGCCTGCGCAAAAACGACAAAAATGAGAGGAGACTGAGAGAGAGACACACACTAAATTAAATAACTGAGCAAAATTTCGAAATGCAATGCAACACAGAGAGTCGGTCAACACACAATTAACGCATAGCCTGGTTGGCCTTTGTTTGGCCTGCGAACCTCAATTTATCCTGAACGCGTCGAGTCTCAAATCAGATCTCGGAAGTTAAGCAGGAGGGTGGGGGGTGTTTTTTAAAATCCTAGATTTGAAGCTTTCGTGACTGCAAGGATTCATACTCTTAGTTCTTTCGGTAAAGTCACGTAGGTAAAAAATTAAATTAAAATTAATAAAAGTAATAAAATCACGACGTTTCGGAGGCATCACTTGATGCAGAAAATCTGGCTGTGACGGTCCCACCTGATGACGGAGACTTGTGTTGCCTCCGAAACGTCGTGATTTTTATTTTTTAATTTTTATTAATTTTAATTTCATTTTGTACCTACGTGACTTTACCGAAAGAACTAAGAGTATTTTAAAATCCTGCTTTTTGTGACTGCGGTGACCACGCGACCGGCAAAATTGATTCGACGAAATCCCGCGCGTCCGTGCGGATCTTTGAGCGTGATGACGACCTCGACCGCGTCCCACACCAAAGTGGCCGCACACTCGTCGACAACGGCGGAGACAATTTGCCCCGGGCAATCCGCCGAGGAGCAGCGACCCCTCCTGAAGAGAAATACACGGACCTAAAAAATTAACCCATAAAAACAAAGTTTTTCACTATAAATCCTTTATATGCGTGGCGGCTAGAGTTCCTAAACAGTGTAAAATTTTTGAAATTTTTTTTCACGAAAATTAATTGTCACGCACAACGAGTCTGTGTGCAAAATGTCAGCTCGATTGGATCACGGGAAGTGGGTTAAAAAACGACCGAAAGATTTGCACGGTCGTAAGCAAGCAAGCAAGCACGCAAGCAAGCGAACTTAATATAAAGGATTTAAAAATGACGACGGTTGCAAAGTTGAGCAGGGAGAGACGCGCAACGGTTCGCGCAAGTTCGTTTCGCGACACCTAAGTTCGATTGCCGGCCATGGCTCATGTCGGTGGCAGTCGACATCCGAACCTGCCCCCCCCCCCCAGGTCCCCCCACGTCCGCCCACGTCCCCCACCACATTCAGCGTCCCGCGCTGGCGAGCGAGCGTGGTTGACGCACGGTCGAACAATCCACACGTCCCGCATGGCACGAGGAGACGGCGGTGCCAGAAAGGGCCCGTGAATCCAAGGAGTCAACATTGGGGGGGGGACCAAATCTTCCAGGGGGTCTGGGGGTCCCCCCCCCCCATGAAAAAAATCATGATTTCAAAATAATTTCCTGCCTAAAATATTTAAAAAAAATTCATTAACACATAGAATGGACTTTTTATTTATTGTTTACAATAATGTCTAATAGTGTATTGTATTACATTGCTCTGTTTTTTATCTTTTTTACCTTTTCTCGTTTCATTGCATGTAATTGCAGAGATTAGGGATTAATAAAGTACAACCATAACCACAATCGCATAATCAGAAATCTTTTTTATAGCAATAATATTGGGGGGGACATTTTGAGCACATTTGAATATTGGGGGGGGGGGGGATGTGCCCCCCCAATATATATTTATATAATTACGAGCTTCCGTGAATCACACACGGACTAGACGAGTTGGTGGCTTCCTCGGATTTCTACCCGACGCGGCCGATAAGGACCCTTGCTGTTTGAGACATGCGCCTCGATAGTGTGCAGGGCTGTCTTCTCTCCCTCCCCGCCTCCATCTCTCCCCCCTCTCCTCCATCTCTCTCCCTGCCTCTCCCCCTCCATCTCCCCTCTCCTCCATCTCTCTCTGCCTGTACCAGCGTGGACGGCACCCTCGTGGTGTTCACCTTCTGAAGCGCTCGCTCGTCGTGTTGTGCGCGGTGCTTTTAGCGCCACAGCGCGAGGATTTGTAGCGATTATTTTCATTTGTTTGCTGGTGACTTTGTCTATTTCATATCGGAATCGCCTCCAGTGCTGTTGCTGCTGGCGGCAATAAAAGTTGTTTAAAAGTCAAAAGTCTGCCTCTCCCTATCTCTACCTCTCTCTCCTCTCGATGTCCTCTCTCCGGCTCTGACTCTCTCTATATCTCGCTCTCTCCCCCCCCTCCCCAATCTCTACCCCTCATTGTCCCTCTCTCGCTCTCTCACCCCCCTTATTATCTCTTCCTCTCCATATCCCTATCCACCTCCCCCCCCATTTCTCTGCCATTTTTCCCTTTCCAAATCTCCCTCTATCTCCTTACCGTTCACTCGCCTCGTGCTATTCTCTCCGATCTCCTCATCTCTCTTTCTCTCTTTTTTTTTTACGATCAGTGGAAACAAGAAGATGCTCGGTGTAGTCGGCACTTTGCTTCGTTCATCATTTCGTAAAAAAAAAACATCTCTCTCCCATTCTATCTCTCTCTCTACCTCTACATTTTCGCTCTCCCCATCTCCCTCTCACCCCTCTGTCTCTCTCCTCCTCCGCCTCCTCCCCCTCTCGGTCTGGCCGTTGATTAGATTGGCCTCAATAGCCGGGCCAAAATGTTTATCTTCTGCCAGAACCTCGCGGCTCGCTCCACGCGGACTTCCATTCATCACTCTCGTATGACCTCTCTTCTCTCTCCCTCTCCCGCTCGCTCTGACGACGTTTCGGGCGAACGGCCATCCGTGGACAGCGAGTGAACCGGCCTTCGTAAGCATCGGTTCACAAGTCCCGCGCGCTCACTCAGGGATGATCACACACACTCACGGACTCTGAACACAGCCCCCCCTCCCCCCCACAAACGCCAAGCGACCAGCAACAAAATGCACAAGTGAAGGTGCAATAGATAAGGGTCAAATAAGGGTCAACAGCGACGTTTGAATTGAGCGGGGAAATCATTATAACTTTTTTTTAAAGAGACAGAGACGATGATGACGACGATGGGAGGGGAAGGAATTCCAAAGTGGAGAAGTTCTAGAGAAGAAGCAGAGACAGAAACGAGGTGACCTGCAGTGTGGTTGGTGAGTAGGTGGGAGAGTGAATTTGGGGAGCGGTGGTGCAGCGGTTATTACGCTACGAATATGGCGACCCGAGGACGATTCCCGCTAACGGCCAACACCAGTGACGATAATCTGGACCGGTCCTGGGCCTCCCTTAGGTCGACTCAGCCTCAAATGAGTACCTGGTGCGGTGCGTAAACCTGGTGCGGTGGGACAGTAGGGATACAAATACGGCCAGGCGTGGTGCTGGCCACCCACCCCCTCGTGTGCCGTGCCCCGCCTTCATAGGTGCTCGCTAACAGCACTTGCCCGAACAGTCTGTTGAGGTTATACGGGGGCATCTTTGCCTTTGGGGCCGTCCATAAATGACGTCACGTACCTAGGGGGAGGGGTCAGACATTTGTGACGATGTATGACGGGGGGGAGAGGTGAAAAATGTGACGTCACATCAAAATGTGCAACTTGAAATAAATATAGACAACACGTTCTACTTAATTAAATAGACTTTTTAATAAATGTTTTCTCCTACAACATCAGAGTGCAGCGCCACATTAAATACGCACTACAATGACAATCGTTTAAAGCGATTTGAAGCATCTTTTATATTTTTTTCGGGGGGGGGGGCGGGGGCAGAGCTCTGTGACGTCATATTTGAATGGGGGGGGGGGGAGTCTGACTTTTTGTGACGCCGTGTGACGAAGCGGTGGGGGGGGGGGGGGGGAAAAAAAATCGTCCAAAATCGCGTGACGTCATTTATGGACGGCCCCTTTGGGAGCGTTGGTGACGAGTTGAGTGAGTGAATGAGCGAGCGTGTGATCTGCAGGGTTTGCTGGTGGGTCGAAATCTCATATTCTTAGGTTTTTTCGGTAAAGTCACGTAGGTAAAACTTTATTAATTTTGATGTTTTACCTACGTGACTTTACCGAAAAAACCTTAGAATATGAATCCTTGCAGTCACGAAAGCTTCAAATCTAGGGTCGAAATCTCCGCGTCTGGTAATGAGCGATTCTCCTCGACACCGATTGGAGGAGGAATCAACGAATGAAGTTCAGTGGCCAGGCTGGCAGTGATAGTGGAGTGAAATAATAATTATCGATCCTCTGCTGGATGAAGCCAACGCCGTATCGGTCGTTGGGGGGGGGGGGGGGGTGCGTGACCATACTTCAGAATCAGAATCAGAAACGGTTTTAATCGCCATGTAAATTTTGCACAAACAAGGAATTCACTATGGCGGGACGGTGCATACATTGAACAAGTAGGAATCTTAACTTATATAAAAGGTATACACTCTAACTATACTAACGTTACAAAGTATAAGTAATACCAAAGGGCTACAATCTTTAAAATTATGAATAAGTAGACCTTATAAAATGCGAATGTAAAATGTTAATTAGCCGTATTAAGCAATCTTAAAATACAAAAATACAAATAAGTTTACACGTTGTAAGTATGGAAAGGTGTAATTTTGTAGATAAAATGTTATAGTAAGTGTAGCAGTCATTTTAAGTGTAACAGTCATTTTAAGTGTAAAAGTCATTTTAAGTCCTTGGCCAACAGCGGATGGGAAAAAACTGTTTTTATGACGTGAGGTTTTGCTCTTGATGGACCGCAGCCTTCTGCCGGAGGGGAGTAGCTGGAACAGAGAGTTTCATCTTCTTGGTTCTTTTGGTAAAGTCACGTAGAAGGGAAATAATAAAATAATAAAAATACAATATAATAAAATTATTCTCACGACGTTTCGGCCACAACGCAAGCAGCCGTCCTCAGGTGAAGACCAGGTCTGTCGGGGAGACAGCGTCTGAATGACGTCTGAATGACGCCGTCTCCCCGACAGACCTGGTCTTCACCTGAGGACGGCTGCTTGCGTTGTGGCCGAAACGTCGTGAGAATTATTTTATTATGTTTTATTTTTTATTATTTAATTATTTCCCTTTTACGTGACTTTACCGAAAGAACCAAGAAGATGAATCCCTGCAGTCACGAAAGCTTTAAATCGATACTTCACCGTGTCGGTCAGCGCGGGTTGGTTAAGGACTTCGACGGGAACCGGTTAAATCGTGGCTTGGAATCGAACTCGACGCGCTAACCACTGTCCCACCGCTCCATCCGCTGTGGTTACACCCAGAGGCGGCATCGACTCGACATCGACCTGGGCTGATGTGTTCATCGATGCAGGAGCATCGATGAGCACATCATTACAACAATTAATAACAATGTGTAAATATAATCGGTGGACGTTACGGGCAATATGCCCGCCTTCGTGTCACGCAGGGTGAAGGTACGGAACGTCGGCCAACTCTATATTTGTTCAATATTTACACTTTCCCTTTAAAGGCCGCGTCTTTATTGGCAGCGGCGTTGAGTCATCGCGATCGTGAATGATGAAGCACGCGGCGCGAGCTCGGACAGCAGAGCCCCCCGCTCAATTGCAGATAGCCCCCTCCCCCCGTCCATCGCCCCCCCCTACCCATTACCACCGAGCCCCCCCCCCCTGCCTATTCCCCCAGAGCCCCCCCCATCCCCTTCGAGCCCCCCCCCCCCGTCCATCGCCCCCGCCCATTCTCCCCCGAGCCCCCCCCCCCGCCCATCCCCCTCGAGCCCCCCCCCCTGCCCATTACCACCGAGCCCCCCCACCCATCCCCCCAGTGCCCCCCCCCCTGCCCATTCCCCCCCCCACCCATTCCCCCGAGCCCCCACCGCCCCCTCCCCGCCCATTCACCCGCCCCCCCCCCCCCCCCGTGATGCTACCCCCACGTGATCACGCCGCGTTTCTTGTCTGGCATTTAAACAAAAATCCGCGGAAGCTCCCCGCACTTTGACCGTGTCCTTGGCCTTCTCCTCCCACTCCCCCCCCCACCACCACCACCCTCTACCCTACCGCCCCACGCGGACTTGCAGGTCCGTCGGGTTCGCTGGCAATGGCAGGTCTGAGACGGCTCGCGGAGAACGTCATCCAGCAGTGGATGGACCATGGCTGCTTGCTGCTGATGGAGGCGCATCTTGTTTGCGAGGGATATCATGGATGAGGATCGCTTGCGTTGCGATCGAAACGTCGTCATTTGTTTTATTTTATTTTCTACCCACGTGACTTTACCGAAAGAACCAAGGAGTATGGATTGCTGCAGTCACGGAAGCTTCAAATCAAAACTGTGATTTGCGTGCTCAGGAAATGTAACCGACGGTGTATTTAGCACGTGGCATGGGTGTTGCTATACTGTTGATGATAAGAGATAATGATGATCAAGGTGATCATTATTGTCTTAATGGTCGTAGCGATGATGATTGCGATGACCGTGCAAATTATGATTACGAAGATTAAAGAGATGATGATGATGGCAGCGGTTATGGTAATTATAGCGTTGGTTTTGATGATGTAACGATTACTATTAACGAGATAATGACGATTATATCGGTGATGACGAAGATGATGAGGGTGATAATGACATTGTCGATGGCCTTGTGGTCCTGGTTGGAGGTGGTCCTGTTCGTGGTGACACCAAATCGATGAAAACTGCGCGCTCGTGATTGATGCTCCACCAAAACCTCGTCCGCCTCGGGAACCTCCGCGGATTTCTAACCCTCTGCGCCCGAACATTCATTCATTACGAGCGCTAATTGCCGACGCATCTGCCGCTAATACGCAGAGTCGAAACCAGAGCCAGGTGTTCGGGCAGGTTGGTAAGCGATGGGTCACAGCCCTCCTCCAAACCCTCAAGCCCCCGACAGACCCAACAACAACAACAACTCATGCTTAGCCATCAATTGGTCTTCACAATTACTGCCTTGTACGCAGCCCCCATGCGCTTCGCACCGAGGGTAAGGAGGGGGGTGTGTGTGTGTCTGTGTGTCTGTCTGTGTGTGTGTCTGCGTGTGTGTCTGTGTGTGTCTGTCTGTGTGTGTCTGTCTGCGTGTCTGTGTGTGTGTCTGTGTGTGTCTGCGTGTCTGCGTGTCTGTCTGTGTCTGTGTGTGTGTCTGTGTGTCTGTGTGTGTGTGTCTGTGTGTCTGTGTGTGTCTGTGTGTGTGTGTCTGTGTGTCTGTATGTGTCTGTGTGTGTGTGTCTGTGTGTCTGTGTGTGTGTGTGTGTGTCTGTGTGTGTCTGCGTATCTGTCTGTGTGTGTCTGTGTGTCTGTCTGTGTGTCTGTGTGTCTGTCTGTGTGTCTGGGTGTGTGTGGCTGTGTGTGTCTGTGTGTCTGTCTGTGTGTCTGTGTGTCTGTCTGTGTGTCTGTGTGTCTGTCAGTGTGTCTGTGTGTCTGTCTGTGTCTGTGTGTCTGTGTGTCTGTCTGTGTGTCTGTGTGTGTGTCTGTGTGTCTGTCTGTGTGTGTGTCTGTGTGTGTCTGTGTGTGTCTGTTTGTGTGGGGGGAGCGGTGGTGTAGTGGTTAGCGCCGCGCTACGAACCCGGCGGGCCGCGTTCAGTTCCCGCTCACGGCCAACACCAATGACGATTATCTGAACCGGTCCAGGGCTTCGCCTTGGTCAACTCAGCCTCAAATAAGTACCTGGTGCGATGTGTACAACATTGCCACTAGGGAGACAAAGGCGGTCGGGCGTGGTGCTGGACACCCACCCCCTCGTTGCCATTCTGGCCTTCATAGGTGCTCGCTAACAGCACTTGCCCTAAGAGTCAAAGGCTATACAGGGGATCTTTGTCTTTGTATTTGTACGTGCGTGTAGTATATTACCACTATCGTTATACCATAACCATTGTCGTGTCATCATAGCATCATCACCTCCGATGAGAAGTTCCACATACATCACCAACATCATGCTATTGCCATATTTGTACCATCATAACGACAATTATCTCATCATCCCATCACCGTCATCTCATCAACCCATCACCGCAAACTTAACATCACCATCTCAGTCAATGAATTGCCATCATCCAAATCACCACGAGCATTAATGCCATCACCTTCCCCATCCTCCCCATCCCTACTCTCACCCTCCTCTCTCCTAGCGGCCTGCATTCCCCGTGCCATCAGCACGACCGTTGGTGGCACGCGCGGCTCACAGCAAGAGGCACTTGGGTTCGATTCCTGACTCAGGCGCTTTTCCATGTCCAGTTTGTGTGTTCTCTCTCTCTCTCTGTTCTGCATTGGTTTTCCAGTTTCCTCCCACAGCGAAAGAAAACTGCCACACACTCTCACTGTGAATGCTCTTGGTGAACAAAAACGCATCGGAGTGTTGAAGAATTGCTGCGAAAATTCGGTGGAACCCCTCTTGAAGAAGAGTTGAGACTCTTCTTGGGTAGAAACGTGGAGAAATAATCCCATCATCACCATCACCACCATCATCATCATCACCATCATCATCACCATCACCACCATCATCATCATCACCACCACCATCATCATCATCACCACCATCATCATCATCACCACCACAACCATCACCACCATCATCACCACCATCATCATCACCACCACGATCACCACCATCATCATCACCACCACCACCACCACCATCATCATCATCATCACCATCATCATCACCACCACCATCACCACCACCATCATCACCACCACCACCATCACCACCATCATCATCATCACCACCACCACCACCACCATCATCACCACCATCATCACCATCATCATCATCCCCCTCCCTCCTCCCCCACTCCCCATTATCGTGGCGGGGTCGCGTGGAGCTGTTGATGAGGGTGACCGCGTCAGCAGGGCCAGGACCCACGTGTGGACGTTCAGTAGAACCCCTCCGCTTAACGAAGGTTCCAGAAAACCGGTCGTGAAGACATTTGGTCGTTAAGCGAATGTTGGAGATGCACGTTAAGGGATTCATTCGTTCCTATAGCATCGAAAGTTCCCCCTTTGTCACCCAAAACACGTATTTTATCATATTTAAATAATGGATATTAATACATGAAGATAGTAATAACATAAACACATTATATTAAACTAAACACGGTTAAGCAATGCATTAATGCATATTCTTGTTTCTTTCGGTAAAGTCACGTAGATAAAAAAAATTAAAATAAAAGGAAAAAAACACGAAAAGAAAAAAGAAAAATTAGTCAAATAAAATAAAAATAAAACGTTTTTTTAATAAATAGAAAATATGAAAAGCAAAAAACCCACGACGTTTCGATCGCAACACAAGATGTCTTCATCAGGCGCTTGTGTTGCGATCGAAACGTCATGAGTTTTTTGCTTTTATTATTTTTTAAGTATTTTTAATTTTTAATTTAATTTTACTATTTTTTTGTTTCCTATCTGCATGACTTTACCGAAAAAACCAAGAATATGAATTCCTGCAGTCACGAAAGTTTTAAGTAAAAATATTGCATTAATTCATATTTACTGGACTTGCAACCAACAGCCCGTCCTTAACAGGGAAATGGTCTTGATTTGAAGCTTTCCTGACTGCAGGAATCCATACTCTTTGGTTCTTTCGGTAAAGTCACAAACACGCAGACACGTAGACACGTAGACAAAGATCCCCCGTATAGCCTGAACAGACTGTAGGGGCAAGTGCTGTTAGCGAGCACCTATGAAGGCCGGAACGGTACACGAGGGGGTGGGTGGCCAGCACCACGCCCGACCGCCTTTGTGGCAATGTTTACACATCACACCATGTACTCATTTGAGGCTGAGTTGACCTAGGCCAGGGGTCGGCAACCTACGGCTCCGGAGCCACATGCGGCTCTTTACAGGCTGCTTCTTGACGATGAGTACAGTGTACTCAGATGCATTGCGGCTCTTGAAATACTGAATTTTGTACCGAATTGGAAAGAAATGGCTCTTCTTGTTATTTTGGTTGCCGACCCCTGGCCTAGGCGAAGCCCAGGACCGGTTCAGATAATCGTCGCTGGTGTTGGCCGTAGAGCGGGAATCGAACCCGGGTCGCCGGGTTCATAGTGCAGCGCGCTAACCGCTACACCACCGCTCCCCACACAGACAAACACACAGACACACAGACACACACAGACAGACACACAGATGCACACACGCGCGCGCACACCGCTGCCGGGTCGCCTCGGTCACCCGTGACCTCGTGGCGGGCGCTCTTCCCACGCGTCGCGACATCTGCGCAGTCGCCTCGACTCGCCCCCTCGTCTCACGCTCGCTCGGAGCGAGCCCCAAGCTCGCGGGAGAGTGGGGGGGGCGGCGTTACTGCTGCCGCTGCTGCCGATGCCGATGATTATTATGGCAACAAAGATGATGGGGATGATGATGATTGTGATGATGCTGCTACTGATGATTATTATGGCAACAAAGATGATGGTGCCGATGATTGTGATGATTGTGATGATGATGCTGCTACTGATGACTATTATGACAACAAAGATGATGATTATGCTGATTGTGATGGTACTGCTACTGAAGATTATTGCGACAACAAAGATGATGACGATGATGATGATTGTGATGATACTGCTACTGATGATGATTACGACAACAAAGATGATGATGATCATGATGATGGTGATGATACTGCTACTGATGATTATTGCGATAACAAAGATGATGATGATCATGATGATGGTGATGATACTGCTACTGATGATGATTACGACAACAAAGATGATGACGATGATGATGATTGTGATGATACTGTTACTGATGATTATTGCGATAACAAAGATGATGATGATCATGATGATGGTGATGATACTGCTACTGATGATTATTGCGACAACAAAGATGATGATTATGATGATTGTGATGATACTGCTACTGATGGTGATCACGAAACGTCGGTACCGACTCACTCTCACTTCGCATTCCCTCTCAACATCGGTCTCTTGACGCAGCCCCCATTGGCATCGTGTCGTCAGCAACGATTCCGTCCCAGCAAAAACGGTGGACCGGTTTCGGCATTCGGCGTATCATCAGCGGTCAGTCTCGCTCGAATCCACGCTGGCGAGCCGTCAGATACTAGCATACGACGTTTCGATTGCAACACAAGCAATCATCATCAGGTATAAATGAAATAGAAACACAAATCTAGTATACTTAGAAATGTAATGTAATACAACAGAGAGTCGGATAACATAACAGTCAACACCCTACCTGGTTGATTACGTTCTAAATTTGAGAGAGAGATAAAACACAGAACCAGACAGTATATGTCTGTATATATGTCTCTGGTTCTGTGTTTTATCTCTCTCTCAAATTTAGCATTCTCAGGAAGAACGTAATCAACCAGGTAGGGTGTTGGCTGTTATGTTATCCGACTCTCTGTTGTATTACATTTCTAAGTATACTAGATTTGTGTTTCTATTTCATTTATACCTGATGATGATTGCTTGTGTTGCAATCAAAACGTCGTATGCTCGTATTTAATGTATTATTTTCTCTTTATACGTGACTTTACCGAAAGAACCAAAGAGTAATTCCTGCAGTCACGAAAGCTCCAAATAAAGTATGAGCCGTCAGATGTTTGTCGGCAGCCCAAATCTCGTGGTCACGTCGTTGCAAATATTTCGTTCGATCTTCGTGGGGTGTGTGTAGAAATTACCATATATGGCAATATCTGTAAAGTCGAGGACGTGAATCCAAAGTGTATACGTGTGTCTTTGAGAAAAGCATGAGTGGGGAGCAAGGCCGTAATCTATTGATATAAAAGGGAAATTTGTGATTATGTGTGTCTGTTCAAAATGTTTAGCGTACTTCCCGACATGCAACAAACTTGAAATTTGCCATGCAAAAATAATAAAAATTAACTTTTGAAAAAAAAATTGGGGGGGGGGGGGGCAAAAATGCCCTATATTTTGCACGGCAAGTGAGCTGTAACGTCACATCTGTCATGTGACCCGTGTGCGGAAGCGTAACGGAGTGTGCCTGCTGATCGCGGGTAAAGTGCCATACAAATGTGTTGCAGGTCTAAGGCGTTCTTCGCGCAGCATTGCTTTATTATTTCAGTCGTTTACTGCCGTACGCACCCTGAAAGTTGTGTGTGTCTGCAGCAAGCGCGTGTTTGTGTACCTATGGACGCACGCGCGTGTGTGTGTGTGGGGGGAGCGGTAGTGTAGTGGTTAGCGTACTGCGCTAGGAACCCGGCGAGCCGAGTTCGATTCCCGCTCACGGCCACCACCGGTGACGATTATTTGAACCGGTCCTGGGCTTCCCCTAGGTCGACTCAGCCTCAAACGAGTAACTGGTGTGGTGTGTGAACATCGCCACTGGGGAAACAAAGGCGGCCAGGCGTGGTGAATCCAAGTTTAGTATATATTGGGGAGGACATCCCTCCCAATATTCAAACGTGCTCAAAATATATTGCTATAAAATAGCTTTCTGTTTATATGATTATGGTTGTACGTTTTAATTCCTAATCTCTGCCATTACATACAATGAAACAATAAAAAGTAAAAAAAGAAAAAAACAGAGCAATATTAGACATTCACTATGAGACCTTCTTTACCAGTGGCAAAATATAGTGATAGGTTTTTACCCTTTCAACTGGTACAAAAACTGACACCTTTATACAAGGTGTGTGTGTGTGTGTAGGTGTGTGTAGGTGTGTGTGTATATGTGTAGGTGTAGGTGTGTGGATAGGGGTATGTGTGTGTGTGTGTAGGTGTGTGTGTGTGTAGGTGTGTGTGTGTGGGAGTGTGTAGGTGTGTGTAGGTGTGTGTGTGTGTAGGTGTATGTGTGTGTATGTGTCTATGTAGGTGTGTGTGTAGGTGTGTGTGTGTGTAGGTGTGTGCGAGGGAGGGAGACGCGGGGTCTCGCGTCAGTGGTCAGTCCGTGGCGCATTCCTCAGTTGCAGAGCCCCGCGTCACGACCACTTGTGTTAGTCTCCGATTAGACAGACGACATTCATTCTCTCTCATCCTAGACTCACACACACATACACACACAGCTACATACACACACACCTACACACACACACACAACCATACACACACACACTACCATACACACACACACTACCATACACACACACACTACCATAGACACACACACACAACCATAGACACACACACACACAACCATAGACTCATGCACACACACACACAGACACAACCATAGACTCACACACACAACCATACACACACACAACCATACACACACACAACCATAGACACACACACACACAACCATAGACTCACACACACACAAAGACAAAGATCCCCCGTATAGCCTGAACAGACTGTAGGGGCAAGTGCTGTTAGCAAGCACCTATGAAGGCCGGAACGGTACACGAGGGGGTGGGTGGCCAGCACCACGCCCGATCGCCTTTGTCTCCCTAGTGGCGATGTTTACACACCGCACCAGGTACTCATTTAAGGCTGAGTCGACCTAGGGGAGGCCCAGGACCGGTTCAGATAATCGTCACTGGTGTTAGCCGTGAGCGGGAATCGAACCCGGGTCGCCAGGTTCATAGCGCAGCGCGCACACACACACAACCATAGAGACACACACAACCATATACACACACAACGATAGACTCACACACACAACCATAGACTCACACACACACACAACCATAGACACACACACACACACAACCATAGACACACACACACAACCATAGACTCACACACACAACCATAGACACACACACACAACCATAGACACACACACAACCATAGACACACACACACAACCATAGACACACACACACAACCATAGACTCACACACACAACCATAGACACACACACAAACATAGACACACACACACACAACCATAGACACACACACACAACCATAGACACACACACATACCATAGACACACACACATACCATAGACACACACACATAGCATAGACACACACACATAGCATAGACACACACACACATACCATAGACTCACACACAACCACAAATACACACATCCATAGACTCACACACAACCATAGACACACACACACACAACCATAGACACACACACGCACAACCATAGACACACACACAACCATAGACACACACACACAACCATAGACACACACACAACCATAGACACATACACAACCATAGACACACAGACACAACCAAAGACACACACACAACCATACACAAACAGACACACAACCATAGACACACACACAACCATAGACACACACACAACCATAGACACACAGACACAACCATAGACACACACACAACCATAGACACACAAACACACAACCATAGACTCTCACACACACACACAACCATAGACACACACACAAAACAAAGATCCCCCATATAGCCTTAACAGACTGTAGGGGCAAGTGCTGTTAGCGAGCACCTATGAAGGCCAGAACGGTACACGAGGGGGTGGGTGGCCAGCACCACGCCCGACCGCCTTTGTCTCCCCAGTGGCGATTTTTACACACAACATCAGGTATACATTTTAGGCTGAGTCGGCCTAGGGGAGGCCCGGGACCTGTTCAGATAATCGTCACTGGTGTTTGCCGGAATCAAACTCGTATCACTGGGTTCATAGCGCAGCGCGCTAACCGCTACACTATCGCTCCCCCAACCATAGACACACACACACACATACGCGCCTTTAGATACACACACAGAGACAAAGCTCCGCCCGCGTATATCTTAAACAGGCTGTTTGAGAAAGCGCTGTTCGGCAGTAGCCGCGATGTTCGGGACGAGACACGAGGGAGTGGTGTGGCAAGCACCACGCCCGGTCGTCTTTGCCCTCCGCTTTTGATTTCCACACCGCACAACATACACCACTATACATTACTATACACTACTATACACTGCACTACTATACACTACTATACACTACTATACACTGCACTACTATACACTACTATACACTACTAAACACACACTACTATACACTACACTACTATAAACTATACACTACTATACACTATACACTACTATACAATATACACTACTATACACTATACACTACTATACACACTACTATACACTACACCATACACTACTATACACTACACCATACACTACTATACACTATACACTACTATACACTACTATACACTACACCATATACTACTATACACTACTATACACTACACCATACACTACTATACACTATACACTACTATACAATATACACTACTACACCCACGCGTCTTTAACGAATGTACGACTGCACACGTGACGCTTAATACACTTACACAACAATACTACTTTTTAAAAAAGTAATTCGTGGATAAAAGGTTAAAACCTATTCCTGTTTTTTTTATATATAGTGTATTTTGATACTGGCCAAAAAAAGGGTCCCATTTCGTGGCATATTCTGAAAATCCACTGCTGGATGATGGCGTTCCCAGAGATTGGTGAAGGGATGTGGGGGAGGGCACGATCACATCAGTGACTGCCAATCGAACCGGCGGTGAGCAGATAGTATAAGCAGTGCGCCCCACCGCTCCCCACCCTACACAATTATAGTTTCAAAAACATAAATCCCCTGTGTATACTTCGCCTTAACTTGTTATTCATTGTGCAAACTCACTGGAGCAGCTAAACGATTATCCCTTGCACAAATATCGACCCTCGCTCAAAACACACACGCACACGCGCACGTACAGACATTTAGCCCCCCCCCCCCCCGTATAGCCACCATAATCATCATCACCGGTTCAACAAATCATCATCAATTCCTAAATCACCGCTACCATCACCTGCATTGTTTCACGCCAGCAGCAGCAGCCGCACCCGTCTACCACGAAGTTGCCACAGCGGCGAGCACATTTGTTGGCATCTGCCAGTTTCAGTTCAAGTTTCAGTTTCGTTCATTTGGTAGAGCCCTGTGAGCCATTCGGCTCTTGAATCGGGTGCAACCGCAACAAACAGAAGACAATAACATGAACAAGAAAACATCTTAAAGTGACCATGTGACTATGTGCAGACAGAAAATCCAGGAAAAAACAGCAAAATATTCCAGATTAAAAGCACCGTACACCAACGCTGTGTGCAAAAATCCCAGTGGGATGCAAGTCAAACAACAACAACCACAAAACAACTTAGATTAAGGCCATCAGTCTAACTCCGTATTACAACATCATCTCAGTCAGTGGACCCATGGCAACCTGGGTCTGTTCCGCAACCCTCCGAGCCAGCGGGAGCTTCATTATATTTCACGTGGCCCCAAAGTGCACCTAGCCTGGCACAAGCGCCGTGGTGACCACGTCGTGATCACCACAACCAGCGTTGTGCCCCTTCACGATCACCGCCTCCGTCATTATCACCAACACCACCCAGCCTTTCTCCAAATCACCAAACCACCCTCTTGCATCTGAACGACAATGATGGGAAGAAGATAAAAGATAATCAGACAATAGAAGATGATCACAAGATAGAGATGGTCACATGATAGAAGATTATCTCACAATAGAAGATGATCTCACAATATCAACATCCACCACTCTCCCTCCACATCACCCTCCCCCGTGACGTTTCTCCCACCAACTTTGTACATCACCCACACACACACACATCCTCCCCCAGCACACCCACACACACCACATCCTCCCCCACACACACACACACATCCTTCCCCAGCACCCCACACACACATCCTCCCCCAGAACCCCACACACACACACACCCTCCCCCAGCACACACACACATCCTCCCCCAGCACACACACACACACATCCTCCCCCCCCCCCACACACACACATCCTCCCCCAGCACACACACACACACAATCCTCCCCCAGCACCCCACTCACACATCCTCCTCCCACACACACACACATCCTCCCCCCCTCACACACACATATCCTCCCCCAGCACCCCACACACACACACAATCCTCCCCCAGCACCCCACTCACACATCCTCCTCCCACACACACACACATCCTCCCCCCCCCACACACACATATCCTCCCCCAGCACCCCACACACACACACAACCCTCCCCCAGCACACACACATCCTCCCCCAGCACCCACACACACACACAATCCTCCCCCAGCACACACACACACAATCCTCCCCCAGCACACACACACACACAGTCCTCCCCCAGCACTACAAGTAAACCACCACGGCTGCACGTCTCATCCACACCATCCACTCCTCCCCCAGCACACACACACACAGTCCTCCCCCAGCACACACACACAATCCTCCCCCAGCACTACAAGTTAACCACCACGGCTGCACGTCTCATCCACACACCATCCACTCGTCCAAATTGAAGACCCTTGTGAGAGCGGGGACGGGTTGGCCCATTGTGAGCCTCGATGGAGCTCGCCTGCGGGAGAGGCGAGCTCGATAATAAAGAGGGGGAGGGGGGGATGGTGGTGGTGGGGGGAGGGGGAGGGGGGAGGAGGGGGAGGGTGGTGGGGGGGAGGGGGGAGGAGGGGGAGGGGGAGGGTGGTGGTGGTGGGGGGGAGGGGGGAGGAGGGGGAGGGTGGTGGTGGTGGGGGGAGGGGGGAGGAGGGGAGGGTGGTGGGGGGGAGGGGGGAGGAGGGGGAGGGTGGTGGTGGTGGGGGGAGGGGGGAGGAGGGGGAGGGTGGTGGTGGTGGGGGGGGGGGGGAGGGTGGTGGTGGTGGGGGGGAGGGGGGAGGGGGAGGTGGTGGTGGTGGTGGGAGGGGGGAGGAGGGGGAGGGTGGTGGGGGGGAGGGGGGAGGAGGGGGAGGGTGGTGGTGGTGGGGGGGAGGCGGGGGAGGGTGGTGGTGGTGGTGGTGGTGGGGAGGCGGGGGAGGGTGGTGGTGGTGGGGGGGAGGCGCGGAGGGTGGTGGGGAGGAGGAGATGGAGGATGGGGGGGAGGAGGAGGGGGAGGAGGAGGAGGAGGGGGAGGAGGAGGAGGGGGGGAGGGGGAGGAGGGGGAGGAGAGAGGTCCTCAGCATCCAGCGAGGGGTAATGAGAGTGAGTGGCTCCGTGAGTAGCACAGAACAAGCTACGAGATTTAGTAATTGACGTGGTGGACAAGTTGGGGTGGGTGAGGTGGGGTGGGTGGTTGAGGTGGGGTGGGGGGTGTGGGTGGGTGGGTGAGGTGGGTGAGGTGAAGGGGGGGTGGTGTGGGGGGTGTGGATGGGTGAGGTGGGGGTGTAGGTGGGTGAAGTGGGGGGGTGGGGTGAGGTGGGTTAGGTGGGGGTGAGGTGGATGAGGTGGGGGGGGGGTGAGGTGGGGTGGGTGGGTGAGGTGGGGGGTTGAGGTGAGGTGGGGGGTTGAGGTGGGGTGGGGGGTTGAGGTGGGGTGGGGTGGTGAGGTGGGTGGGGTGGGTGAGGTGGTGTGGGGGGTGAGGTGGGGTGGGGTGGGGGGTGAGATGGGTGAGGTGGGTGGGTGGGTTGGAGGGTTGAGGTGGGTGAGGTGGGGTGGGTAGACACGACGGGCTGTCACGTGATTCAGCGGCGGTCTCCTGCGACTCAAATGGGCATCGACAAGTTGGAGCTCATCCGCTGCTTCGAGCCCGTGACTGATGATGAGAGAGACCGCGGTGGAAACTCCACGTTATCAGGCCCCGCTCCTCCTCCTCCTCCACCCAGCAGCAGCAGCGGCGAGGACCTGATGCAGCCTCTTCCTCGCTCTCTCTCGCGAAATCTGGGGAACCGGACAAGCCCCTCTCTGTGCCAGCGTGGACGGCACCCTCGTGGTGTTCACCTTCTGAAGCGCTCGCTCGTCACCGTGGCGTGCACGATGACCACCACCACCGCCACGTGACTTTTATTTCGTGTTGTGCGCACTGCATTGAGCGCCATAGCGCGTGGATTTGTAGCGTTTGTTTTATTTGTTTGCCGGTGACTTTGTGTGTTTCATATCGGAATCGCCTCCAGTGCCGTTGCTGCTGGTGGCAATAAAAGTTGTTTAAAAGTCAAAGTCCCCCCCTCCTCGTCTCTCGCCACCCTGTCGCTCGCGTGGCTCCGTCAATTGCCCATCGGTCCTCTTCCTCACACGCGCGTTTCCTCCGCGACTCCGACTGCCCTTGACAGGAAGGGTGCAACAGTTGCCGTTCATTATTGTTTTTTTACCCTTCTATCTGGCAACAAAACTGACACCTTTTTACAAGGAGCCATGTTTGCATAGACCGCAATACCTGCAGTCATAAATACAAACAAAAAACATAACTCTGATAATGTATGCACTGACCTAGAAGTTGATTGGTCCACACCCGAGACAGCTTTCCTTAGAGCCTAGTCTCACATGGTGTTGGACCAGATGACGCCAAAAGGCGCGCGCCTTTTCAACTTCAAGGACAGTGCATACATTGTTGTTTTTTGTTTGCATTATGACTGCAGGTATTGCGGTCTATGCAAACATGACTCCTTGTAAAAAGGTGTCAGTTTTGTTGCCAGATAGAAGGGTAAAATACCAATTATCATATTTTTACTGGCAAATGAGGTTCCCATAGAGTTGCCGTTCAGTTCAACGAAAGGTGGTTGATTGGATCCGCAGGGATACCGGAGGTGGCGGCTCAATGGGTTCCAGACGCGACCATTATCTAGCGGACATCGGTGAAGAAGAGCTTCACGGCTCATCGGATTTCTCCGGTATGAACACGTATTTCGGATTCCGATACGCGCGGTGGTACAACGCCGAGTCGCCTCGAGGGGGGCTACACGGGGGGGGGGGGGGGGTGCAGGGGGGGGGTGGTGAGTGGGTAGGTGGGAGAGTGAACGAGTTGGTAGGTAGGTGGGTGAGTGAGTTGGTTAGCTGGTAGGCGAGTGATATGGTTGGTAGGTAGTTAGGTGGTAAAGCGAGTTGGTTAATAGGCGGATAGATCGATGCGTAGGTGAGTCAGTTGGTGGAGTTGGTCAGTGAGTGGGTGAGTGAGTGGGTTGGTGAGTGGATGGGTGAGCAAACTCATCGGTGGATGAGCGAGTTTGTTGTCGAGCGCTGATAGATGGATGAGCGAGTTGTTGGCTTGGTCAATGGGCGGGGTGAATGGGTATGGGAGCGAATCGATGGGTGGGTAGTTGAGTGAATAGTGCATGGGCGAGCGATGGAGCGCACGAAATGAGTGAGTGGATTAATACAATGAGCTAAGAATGTGTCTGTGTGTCCTGCGTGTCTGTGCGTGACGTCACTCCACGTCGGCCAGCCCCCCTCATTAATAATCATGAACGGGTGACGTCACTCCACATCGGACAGCCCCGCCTCATTAATAATTATGAAGAGGTGACGTCTTCCAAATGGACCCCCCCCATTTATACTAATTAGCAGCTGACGTCACTCCACATGGGGGGGGGGGGGCGAGGCGCCTCCTCCCCCCTCCTCGGCGTCAACTCACAACCCTCACTACAAAGGCAGAACCCTCACGTCACGTGATCTCCGTAACGCTGTTGAGACATCGAAGTAAAAAGGACGTGATGATGAACAAGGGATTATAACCATCAAATGAAATAAGTCTGTGTCACCGCGCCCTTACAAATTGCGCACGAATTGATGCAATGATTATATTCTTAGGTTTTTTTTTCGGTAAAGTCACGTAGGTAAAACATCAAAATTTATGTTTTATTTTATTTTCATTAATTTTGATGTTTTACCTACGTGACTTTACCGAAAAAACCTAAGAATATGATTCCTTGCAGTCACGAAAGCTTCAACTCTAGAATTGATGCAATGATTATATCACGTCGCGCTCTACTCTTCGCTTGCAAGTTTCAGATTTACTGCAATACTCCCGTCCTTGGACGGGAAAAAGGCGAGTAGCTGAATATATTCGTCCAAAGGTCAGAGAGATCGAGTGAGTCAACGAGTGTAAAGGCGCTTCTTGAATATGCGCCATCGTAGACACGCGAGTTGGTGGGGATGATTTCGTGAATGAGTGACGCATTAAGCGAGTGGATGAGCAGTTGGAAGGACGAGTGAGCGATCACAAAGACAAAGATCCCCCGTGTAGCCTTAACAGACTGTAGGGGCAAGTGCTGCTGGCGAGCACCTCTGAAGGCCGGAACGGCACACGAGGTTGTAGGTGGCCAGCACCACGCCCGACCGCCTTTGTCTCCCCAGTGGCGATGTTTACACACCGCACCAGGTACTCATTTGAGGCTGAGACGTCCTAGGGGAGAGGCCCAGGACCGGTTCAGATAATCGTCACAGGTGTTGGCCGTGAGCGGGAATCGAACCCAGGTCGCCGGTTTCGTAGCGCAGCGCGCTAACCGCTGCACCACCGCACGCGCGGACGGACAGACGGACGGGTGAGTGGAGTTACTTTGTATAGATGGGTGGGTGAGCGGCTTTGGTGAACACGTTGATGTGTTTATAGTGACTCAGTAACCGGAGTGTGTGAATAGCCGGCCGAGCGAATAGGTTGGTTGAATACGTCAAGTGGTGAACAGAGGAGTGAGCGAGCGAGCGAGCGAGAGGGCGGGGTGAGTGGCTGGGTGAGTGGCCGGGTGAGTGAGTGGGTGGGTGGGTGAGTGGGTGAGTGGGTGGGTGAGTGGGTGGGTGAGTGAATGGCTGGGTGAGTGGCTGGGTGAGTGGCTGGGTGGGTGGCTGGGTGGGTGAGTGAGTGGGTGAGTGAGTGGGTGGGTGAGTGGCTGGGTGAGTGGCTGGGTGAGTGGTCGGGTGGGTGGCCGGGTTGGTGGCCGGGTGAGTAGGTGGATGAGTGGGTGGGTGAGTGGCTGGGTGAGTGCCTGGGTGAGTGGCTGGGTGAGTGGCTGAGCGAGTGACTGGGCGAGTGGCTGGGTGAGTGAGTGACTGGGTGAGTGGCTGGGTGAGTGGTCGGGTGAGTGGCTGGGTGAGTGGTCGGGTGAGTGGCCGGGTGGGTGGCCGGGTGAGTAGGTGGGTGAGTGGGTGGGTGAGTGGGTAGGTGAGTGACTGGGTGAGTGGCTGAGCGAGTGGCTGGGCGAGTGGCTGGGTGAGTGAGTGACTGGGCGGCGAGTGGCTGGGCGAGTGGCTGGGCGAGTGGCTGGGCGGGTGGGTGAGTGGGTGGGTGAGTGGGTGGGTGATTGGTGGATGAGTGGCTGGGTGGGTGGCTGGGTGGGTGGCTGGGTGGGTAAGTGGGTGGCTGGGTGGCTGGGTGGGTGGGTGGCTGGGTAGCTGGGTGAGTGGCTGGGTGAGTGGCTGGGTGGGTGGCTGGGTGGGTGAGTGAGTGGGTGAGTGGGTGGGTGAGTGGGTGGGTGAGTGGGTGGGTGAGTGGCTGGGTGAGTGGCTGGGTGGGTGGGTGGCTGGGTGGGTGAGTGAGTGGGTGAGTGAGTGGGTGGGTGAGTGGCTGGGTGAGTGGCTGGGTGAGTGGTCGGGTGGGTGGCCGGGTGGGTGGCCGGGTGAGTAGGTGGATGAGTGGGTGGGTGATTGGCTGGGTGAGTGGCTGGGTGAGTGGCTGAGTGAGTGACTGGGTGAGTGGCTGGGTGAGTGGTCGGGTGAGTGGCTGGGTGAGTGGTCGGGTGAGTGGCCGGGTGGGTGGCCGGGTGAGTAGGTGGGTGAGTAGGTGGGTGAGTGGGTAGGTGAGTGACTGGGTGAGTGGCTGAGCGAGTGGCTGGGCGAGTGGCTGGGTGAGTGAGTGACTGGGCGGCGAGTGGCTGGGCGAGTGGCTGGGCGAGTGGCTGGGCGGGTGGGTGAGTGGGTGGGTGAGTGGGTGGGTGATTGGTGGATGAGTGGCTGGGTGGGTGGCTGGGTGGGTGGCTGGGTGGGTAAGTGGGTGGCTGGGTGGCTGGGTGGGTGGGTGGGTGGCTGGGTAGCTGGGTGAGTGGCTGGGTGAGTGGCTGGGTGGGTGGCTGGGTGGGTGAGTGAGTAGGTGTATGAGTGGCTGGGTGAGTGGTCGGGTGAGTGGCTGGGTGGGTGGCCGGGTGAGTAGGTGGGTGAGTGGCTGTGTGAGTGGGTGGGTGAGTGGCTGGGTGAGTGTCTGGGTGAGTGTCTGGGTGAGTGGCTGGGTGAGTGGCTGGGTGAGTGGCTGGGTGAGTGGCTGGGTGAGTAGCTGGGTGAGGCGTTCTCGCTGCGACAAAGGACGGCATTGATATCAGCCAGGGGCGGTGGGGGGTGGAGGAGGAGGTGGAGGAGGAGGTGGTGGAGGTGGTGGTGGGGTGAGCCGCGTCTCTAGCCGAGTCGGGGATGTCTCCGAACTCGCCCGCCGCTTAAACCAACACGGCGGGTCTCAGGCGACACTGCAGGCGGTGTGGGCGGTGGATGTCCGCGCGACGGAGAGAGGGGAGGGAGGGGGGGGAGGGGGAGAGGTGGGAGGGGGACGGGTGGGAAGGGGTAGGGAGAGGGAGGGGGAAGGAGGGGAAAGGAGGGCGAGGGGGGTAGATGGGGAGGGGGGGTGAGGTGGGGGAGGGGGGGCGAGGTGGGGGAGGGGGGGGCGAGGTGGGGGGAGGGGGGGGCGAGGTGGGGGGAGGGGGGGCGAGGTGGGGGATGGGTGAGGGGGTGGGTGAGTGGGAGCGTGGGTGGGTGAGTGGGAGGGTGGGTGAGTGGGAGGGTGGGTGAGTGGGTGGGTGGAGCGTGGGTGGGTGAGTGGGAGGGTGGGTGAGTGGGAGGGTGGGTGAGTGGGAGGGTGGGTGAGTGGGGTGAGTGAGTGGGTGGGTGGGGTGATTGGGTGGGTGGGGTGAGTGGGTGGGGTGAGTGGGTGAGTGAGTGGGTGGGTGGGGTGAGTGGGTGGGAGGGGTGAGTGGGTGGGTGAGTGGGTGGGTGAGTGTGTGGGTGAGTGGGTGGGTGAGTGGGTGGGTGAGTGAGCGGGTGGGTGGGCGAGTGGGTGGGTGAGCGAGTGAGTGAGCGGGTGAGTGGATGCGTGAGTGAGTGCGTGAGTGAGTGGATGAGTGGTTGGGTCGGCAGACAGGCAGGCACGCGAGCGAGCGAGCGAGCCAGTGCGTCGTTTGCTCACGCAAGTGACGCCGTTGCAGGGGCTGCACCTGTATAGTGGGCGGTGTCAGTGTTGGGGGGAAGTGCTGGAGCGAGCGGGGGGGGGGAGCGCTAAGAACTTAATGTTACAAGCAAATTAGACCACCCCCCTCCCTCCCTCTCCAATGAGCCGAGACCTCAGGCGCGTTACGCGTCCGCTAATGAGCGCCCGCCAGGACAATAATTGGCCCGATGAGGATGCCTCCCGTGTGGGGTGGGGTGGGGGCGACTCCCCGCTGGAGTGGACAGGTGTTTCTGAGCCTCTGCGTTAATGCAATTAATGTAATTACAGTGACATAATGAACACACACACACGCTGCTGCTGCTGATGGAGCTTGCACACTTACGACGCACAAAGGGCCACCTCGGTGAAGAGGCGAGTGTGTGTGTGTTTGCTGTTCGCGAGACTCTCTCTCTCTGTACGGTCGGTGGCACGGCGCGTACCAGGGAGTGCTGGTGACCAGCAGCAACGCCCGACCGCCTTTGTCTTCCCCAATGCTGATGCTTACACATCGCACCCATTACTCCGGTTTTAAATCCTTTATATTAAGTTCGCTTGCTTGCTTAGGACCGTGCAAATCTTTCGGTCGTTTTTTAACCCACTTCCCCTGATCCAATCGAGCTGACATTTTCCACACAGACTCGTTGTGCGTGACAATTAATGTTCGTGAAATTCTTTTCCAAAATTTTACACTTTTTAGGACAAAAATATTATATTTAATTACCAATTGCTTAATGGTGCAATGCAATCATCTGACCTATAGGTGGCAGCCATCTCAAGCCAGAGGACGAGAGGACTCTAGCCGCCACGCATATAAAGGATTTATAGTGAAAAACTTTGTTTTACGGGTTATACTTGTTTTGTTGTTGTTGAAGCTGAGTCTTCATCCACGTATATGCCCGTGCATGTATACACAATACACACTACACTACAGTATACCTTTACACACACGTCCATTTACAGGCGTTTGTGTGTGTATATATATACAGCAATAATCTACCCCGTACAGATGGAAACAGATGGAGATAAGTTCACTTGCTGCCCTGCCTTTTTTTATTTTCTTATCCTGGCTAGTCGGAGTAATGCAACTCTCCCCGACGCAATATCCGTGTGTGGTCCACCAACCCTGGCTGCTGGCTGCACAGCGCTGGGTTAGAGGCAGCCAAGGCAGCAGCAGCAGCAGCCGAAGTCACCAATCTCCACCCTCCCCAGCTAAGCTTGCAGGGGTGGGGAACGTCCGGCCCGCGGGCCGTATGAGGCCCACGAAATCATTTGGTGTGACCCTGCCAAGGCAACCGCAGGCGGGACTCGAAATTCAATAAATCTAGGAGCAAACCTGGAAAAGCAGTTGCGAGTAGCAGCAACATCATCAATACCAGCTAACATCACACGCCTCGCCAAAGAGAAGCAGTTCCAGCCCCATCGCGTTAGGGGTGAGTCAATTAAATGTTTGACCAAATATAACGGGCTAATTTTGAAGTTGATGATTTTGTATGGGCCGCGAATGATGTTATATAAATATCCAAATGGCCCTTGGCAGAATAAAGGCCCCCCCACTCCTGGGCTAAAGAGCCGGCACCTCCGATAACCTGGGTTCGACCCCCCCCCCCCCCCCCCCCCCCCCCCCCACACACACAACAAAAAGTACAATGTTACTAAATGCATAGGCCTTAATTTGTGTTTTCGATGATTTACCTTCTAAGAAAAAAATCCGTCCGTGTCTCGCACCCCCAGAAAGATGCCCACAGGTGAAAAACTCCTGCCCGAGTTGAACTGCACGGCAACTGTTCCACCCCACGAGTTGAGAGGCGTTTCGTTCTTTCAAATCGGCGCGTAACCACCTGCCACGAACGGTGAACGTGACGCACTGATCGACGACAGCGTTGCAGGAGGGGCGGTCAACAATGGCACGGGAACGCGGTCTGAGCAGTAGGAGGAGGGCCGCTGACGCCGAGAGAGGGGAGCGCTCAGCTGGGAGAGTCCTCGCCCAGGATGAGGAGGATGAGTGAGAGGAGGAGGGAGACGCGGAACCGAGAGCGGCGGCTCGACGCGAATTCTGGGGACGTTGACTCTCGTCAGAGCAGCGGGGACTTGGTTGGGCAGGGGTCCTTCACGGCTCGAAGCGGTGGTGGTGATGGTGGATGGTGGTGATGGCGGTGATGGCGGTGGTGGTGATGGCGGTGGTGGTGATGGTGGATGGTGGTGATGATGGTGGGTGGTGATGATGGTGGTGGATGGTGATGATGGTGGTGGTGGCGGTGATGGTGGTGCACCACCAGCTGTACCCACTACTGTGCCAACTTGCTGAGATTTTATCCGCCCGGCGCTCCGCTCGTTGTTGTGAGCGTCGTCTCCTCTGCCCTCCGTTGTTGCTGGAGGGCGACTGCCTCCAACTGTCCAGTAGCGTCCTTCACGAGGCCTCGCCCGTATAGAGGCCGATGATCTTGACACCGCTGGTACCGGTCAGCGGCAAATTCACTCAGCTCCACATCCTCCCGTACCGCATCAGTCCACATATCTCTAGACATGTGCTGTGATGCATGCATCGAGGCAGATACGCAGAGCCATGTGATAGACGCAGAGCGTGCACGCGGTCTGTGGTGTGTCCATACAGAACGCGAGCCGCGAGCACGACTGTGAAAGGGAAACGTGCACAAGCGTGTGTCGTGAAAGTGAAACCTGTGTCGTGAAAGTGGAACGAGTGTCGTGAAAGTGAAACGTGCACGAACGTGTGTCGTGAAAGTGAAACGTGTGTCGTGAAAATGAAACGTGTCGTGAAAGTGAAACGAGTGTCGTGAAAGTGAAACGTGTGTCGTGAAAGTGAAATGTGCACGAGCGTGTGTCGTGAACGTGGAACGAGTGTCGTGAAAGTGAAATGTGCACGAGCGTGTGTCGTGAAAGTGAAACGAGTGTCGTGAAAGTGAAACGAGTGTCGTGAAAGTGAAACGTGTGTCGTGAAAGTGAAACGAGTGTCGTGAAAGTGAAACGAGTGTCGTGAAAGTGAAACGAGTGTCGTGAAAGTGAAACGTGCATCGTGAAAGTGAAACGCGTGTCGTGAAAGTGAAACGCGTGTCGTGAAAGTGAAACGTGCGTCGTGAAAGTGAAACGAGTGTCGTGAAAGTGAAACGCGTGTCGTGAAAGTGAAACGAGTGTCGTGAAAGTGAAACGCGTGTCGTGAAAGTGAAACGAGTGTCGTGAAAGTGAAACGCGTGTCGTGAAAGTGAAACGAGTGTCGTGAAAGTGAAACGAGTGTCGTGAAAGTGAAACGTGTGTCGTGAAAGTGAAACGCGTGTCGTGAAAGTGAAACGGGTGTCGTGAAAGTGAAACGAGTGTCGTGAAAGTGAAACGAGTGTGGTGAAAGTGAAACGTGCGTCGTGAAAGTGAAACGTGCGTCGTGAAAGTGAAACGAGTGTTGTGAAAGTGAAACGCGTGTCGTGAAAGTGAAACGCGTGTCGTGAAAGTGAAACGTGCGTCGTGAAAGTGAAACGAGTGTGGTGAAAGTGAAACGTGCGTCGTGAAAATGAAACGTGCGTCGTGAAAGTGAAACGCGTGTCGTGAAAGTGAAACGTGCGTCGTGAAAGTGAAACGAGTGTCGTGAAAGTGAAACGTGCGTCGTGAAAGTGAAACGTGCGTCGTGAAAGTGAAACGAGTGTCGTGAAAGTGAAACGCGTGTCGTGAAAGTGAAACGAGTGTCGTGAAAGTGAAACGAGTGTCGTGAAAGTGAAACGTGTGTCGTGAAAGTGAAACGCGTGTCGTGAAAGTGAAACGGGTGTCGTGAAAGTGAAACGAGTGTCGTGAAAGTGAAACGAGTGTGGTGAAAGTGAAACGTGCGTCGTGAAAGTGAAACGTGCGTCGTGAAAGTGAAACGAGTGTTGTGAAAGTGAAACGCGTGTCGTGAAAGTGAAACGCGTGTCGTGAAAGTGAAACGTGCGTCGTGAAAGTGAAACGAGTGTGGTGAAAGTGAAACGTGCGTCGTGAAAATGAAACGTGCGTCGTGAAAGTGAAACGAGTGTTGTGAAAGTGAAACGCGTGTCGTGAAAGTGAAACGCGTGTCGTGAAAGTGAAACGTGCGTCGTGAAAGTGAAACGAGTGTCGTGAAAGTGAAACGTGCGTCGTGAAAGTGAAACGTGCGTCGTGAAAGTGAAACGAGTGTCGTGAAAGTGAAACGCGTGTCGTGAAAGTGAAACGAGTGTCGTGAAAGTGAAACGAGTGTCGTGAAAGTGAAACGTGTGTCGTGAAAGTGAAACGCGTGTCGTGAAAGTGAAACGGGTGTCGTGAAAGTGAAACGAGTGTCGTGAAAGTGAAACGAGTGTGGTGAAAGTGAAACGTGCGTCGTGAAAGTGAAACGTGCGTCGTGAAAGTGAAACGAGTGTCGTGAAAGTGAAACGCGTGTCGTGAAAGTGAAACGAGTGTTGTGAAAGTGAAACGAGTGTCGTGAAAGTGAAACGTGTGTCGTGAAGTGAAACGCGTGTCGTGAAAGTGAAACGAGTGTCGTGAAAGTGAAACGAGTGTCGTGAAAGTGAAACGCGTGTCGTGAAAATGAAACGCGTGTCGTGAAAGTGAAACGCGTGTCGTGAAAGTGAAACGCGTGTCGTGAAAGTGAAACGTGCGTCGTGAAAGTGAAACGAGTGTCGTGAAAGTGAAACGTGCACAGACGAGTGTCGTGAAAGTGAAACGCGTGTCGTGAAAGTGAAACGCGTGTCGTGAAAGTGAAACGTGTGTCGTGAAAGTGAAACGAGTGTCGTGAAAGTGGAACGAGTGTCGTGAAAGTGAAACCTGCACAGACGAGTGTCGTGAAAGTGAAACGTGCGTCGTGAAAGTGAAACGTGTGCGCACTTGCGGCGCGCGTGCGTGAGTGTGGGGAGCGGTGGCGCAGCGGTGAGCGCACGCCCGGCAGCCCATTCTGCGTGAGTTCGATTCCCGGTCACGGCCATCATCAGTGGCCGCTCCACGTGGCTGACTGACTTCAGACATTAATGAACACCTGATGCAGCGTGCAACAACAACAACAACCAGCGCTGGAAAGACAAAGGCGGCCGGGCGTGGCACTTGACAACACCATCCCGTCGTAGGTGCTTGCTGACAGCACTTGCCCGCAAGTTTTTCGGGCTGTATTCGACAAATGTGTGTTTTGTCTTCGCATGTGTGTACGTGTTTATATGAATACACAACTGTGATTATGTGTGTGATTTTGCGTGTGTGTGAGTGTGTGTTATGGGTGTGGATATGTATTATGGGGGGGGGGAGGTGTAATGGTGTATGATGTGTGTGTATGCGGTGTGCAATCACGGCCACCGGGGAGACAAAGGCTGCCCGGCGCGATGCTGGTCACCCACCCCCTCGTGTGCCGTCATAGATGCTCGCTGAAAGCACTTGCCCCAACACTCTTAAGGCTATGTCTAGGGGGGTGGGGATGGGAATCTTTGTCTTTGTGCGATTGTGCATGCATCGGTGTGCATTTCACATGGTAACTGTTGCAAAACACCACCCCCACCAATGCACGCGGCGCGTTGTATCGGAATGCATTTCTCTCTATTGAACTAGAGCACGCGTGTTTATATAACGTCAGCCAGCGCGAACACGTTTATCAAATACACACTGATAAGGCAGCTATGTTCGCAAGGGATTCCCCCCCCCCTCCTCCTCCTGGTGATGGGGGGGGGGATGTGGGGGGCGATGTGGAGGATAGGGGGTGGGGTGGTTGTGGTGGTGGTGGTGGTGGGGGGGGAGCTGTGAGAATATTTTTGGGGGGGTGAGCATTGGAGAATCTTAGGGCCTCCGTAGGCTGGACGCGTGCCCGACGGTTCGCGCCTACGGCCACGGGCAGGCTTCCTGGGTCCTGACTGATAAAGGCCCTCGAGAAGAACACGCGCGGTCGTTTGCGACGAGATCACCATCGCCACCGCCACTACACCACCATCACCACAAACCACTACAAGACCACCACCACCACTATAATGCCATCATCACTACTACACCATCACCACCACTACAAGACCACCATCACTACAATCCCATTATCACTACTACACCATCACCACCACTACAAGACCACCACCACCACAACAATCCCATCATCACTACTACACCATCACCACCACTACAGGGCCACCATCACTACAATCCCATTATCACTACTACACCATCACCACCACTACAAGGCCACCACCATCACTACAATCCCATCATCACTACTACACCTTTACCACCACTACAAGACCACCATCACTACAATCCCATTATCACTACTACACCATCACCACCACTACAAGACCACCACCATCACTACAATCCCATTATCACTACTACACCATCACCACCACTACAAGACCACCATCACTACAATCCCATTATCACTACTACACCATCACCACCACTACAAGGCCATCACCATCACTACAATCCCATCATCACTACTACACCTTTACCACCACTACAAGACCACCATCACTACAATCCCATTATCACTACTACACCATCACCACCACTACAAGACCACCACCATCACTACAATCCCATTATCACTACTACACCATCACCACCACTACAAGACCACCATCACTACAATCCCATTATCACTACTACACCATCACCACCACTATAAGACCACCACCACAACAATCCCATCATCACTACTACACCATCAGCACCACTATAAGACCATCACAACTACACCATCACCAGCACTACAAGACCACCATCACCAACACGACAATCCCATTCTCTTTGGTTCTTTCGGTAAAGTCACGTAGGTATATTTATCGTATTTTCTACCTACGTGACTTTACCGAAAGAACCAAAGAGTATGGATTCCTGCAGTCACGAAACTTCAAATCAAGATACAATCCCATTATCACTACTACACCATCACCACCACTACAATACCATCACCACTAACTACCCCATCACCACCACTGCAAGACCATCACCATCGCCACTATAATGCCATTACCACCACCACCACTACAACACCATCCACCAGCACTACACCATCACCACTGCAATAATATCACCACCACTACACCATTACTGCCACTACAATACCATCACCACTACAATACCATCTCCACTACAACACCAAATCACCACCACTCCCCACTATCCACCAGCACTACACCGTCACCACTACAATAATATCACCACCACTACAACACCACCACTCCCCACTATCGTCACCAACATCGGTAGCACCGCCAAAACCACCACCCATCATCGTTATCATCATCATCATCATCACCATCACCACCACCATCATCATCGCCACCCATCATCGTTATCATCATCACCACCATCATCACCATCATCATCACCATCATCACTACTATCATCATCATCATCACCACCACCCATCATCGTTATCATCATCACCACCATCATCACCATCACCACCATCATCATCATCATCATCACCACCACCCATCATATCATCATCAGCACCATCATCATCATCACCACCATCATCATCATCACCATCATCATCACCATGGCTGTAACCACCACCGCTATCATCACCATTGGAGACCGCTACAAACAGGTAAAGGCGCGGCCCTGCATTGTCAATCTCACGCCGCTGCTGACGGAAGCGCTCCATCCTTCCCGGCTGGCCAGACGCCCTGGTGGGTGTAGCCAAGTTCTATACATGGGCACCCTTTATAACACACACACACACACCTGGGTAGTGACACACACACAGGTGGATAGTGACACACACACACACCTGGGTAGTGACACACACACGTGGGTAGTGACACACACACACACCTGGGTAGTGACACAAAGACAAAGACAAAGATCCCCCGTATAGCCTTAACAGACTGTAGGGGCAAGTGCCGTTAGCGAGCACCTATGAAGGCCGGAACGGTACACGAGGGGGTGGGTGGCCACACACACACAGGTGGGTAGTGACACACACACACGTAGGTAGTGACACACACACACACACGTGGGTAGTGACACACACACACCTGGGTAGTGACACACATCTGGGTAGTGACACACACACACACAGGTGGGTAGTGACACACACACACGTGTTATGTATTTCACAGCACGCTGCTACTGTGCGCGCAGTGTTAGGCGCGTGTTTCTGGGAGTAAACAACGGGCTGTGTGTGAGCGTGTTTTTGTGTGTGAGCGTGTGTGTGTGTGAGCGTGCGTGTGTGTGAGCGTGTGTGTGAGCGTGTGAGCGTATGTGTGTGAGCGTGTGTGTGTGTGAGCGTGCGTGTGTGTGAGCGTGTGTGTGTGAGCGTGTGTGTGAGCGTGTGTGTGTGTGAGCGGTCCAGACCTCCCCAGAAACCCTGGCTGACAGAGGAGGTGTTCAGGTTAATTGAGAAAAAGCGACAGGCCCACTCTCATCGCCTACAGCATCCCACGTCAGAGAATGAGGAGGTTTACCGCAGCCTTCGCTCGGAAGTTCGGAGAGCCGTAAGGCGTTGTAAGGATGGGTGGTGGTCGCGGGTTGCTGAGGAGATGGAGTCTGCCTCAGTGGCCCGTGATCACAAATCACTATTTAACTCCATCAAAAAAGTAACCTGCAGCGCCACACCTATTACCATCATTAGAGGAAAAAACGGTGATCCAATCTCCGACCCCCAGGAACAGGTTTGCAGATTTGCTGAGCATTTCTGTGAGGTCCTGGGGGAGGGAAATTCTCTCAGCCAGGAAAACATCATGGCACAAAGTGGGGATAACCCTGCTGAGGCTGCGGTGCCTCAAATATTGGAAGAGGTCACCCCCTGTGAGTGGCTGGCTGAGGTTCCAGCTGTTGAGGAAGTACTGAGGGCGATCCGGAGTCTGAGACCAGGGAAGGCACCGGGCAGAGATGATCTCCCAAGCGAAATGCTGAGGGAGGGTGGCGTTTGTGCACAGACTGCCCTATATGACATCATAACAACAGTCTGGACCACTGGACGGGTTCCGCAGGACTGGAAGGATGCCCTGGTGGTCCCCCTCTTTAAGAAGGGGGACCGCACAGACTGTAACAACTACAGGGGCATCTCACTCCTCAGTGTGCCGGGTAAGGTCCTGGCAAGGATTATTCAACATCGCCTTGCTAGGCACGCTGAGGAGGGGCTTGCGGAGCCCCAATGCGGTTTCAGGAAAGGGCGGTCCTGCACAGATGCCATATTTTCTGTCCGTCTGCTACAGCAGAGGTGTAGGGAATTCCAAAAAGACCTACATCTCTGCTTTATTGACCTGGTCAAGGCCTATGCTACCATCAGTAGGACTGGACTCTGGGTTGTTCTTCGTGCTTTCGGAGTCCCTGACCCTCTGCTCACGATCATTAAGGACCTTCATGATGGTGAGCGGGCCCGGGTAAAACTACGTGGCCGGGAGTCGGAGCCTTTCCCTGTACACCTTGGGGTGCGACAGGGATGTCCTCTGGCTCCCACATTATTTAACATCTATTTTGACCGCGTAGTTCGTGAAGCCTTCAATAGCTGTACCGGGGGAATTTCCGTTTGGTACAGATATAATGGGAGGCTGATCGACGCCCGGGTGCGATCAAGGGATGGCTCCCTATTGGTCAACCACGTTATGTATGCCGATGATTTGGTAATAGCTGCTCATTCAGAAGAGGAGTTGGAGGCGCTGCTGCTGAGACTGGAGCGTGCCACTAAGAGGTGGGGCCTTACCATCAGCCCCACCAAAACCAAGCACCTGCCTGGGTATTTTGTACCATCGGACACTCCACCCCCACAACTCCCAATTGGTGATGGGGCAGTTGTGGAGAGAGTGGAGAGTTTCCCATACCTGGGCAGTGTGCTTATGACCAGCTCCAGTTTAACAGCAGAGGTCTCACTCCGAATCGGTCGAGCGGCAATATCTTTTCATCGGTTGCGTAACGCTGTGTGGAAGCTACCTGGTCTGTCGCTCCGCACAAAGCTTCAGGTCTTCTCGGCCACAGTCATTCCCTCCCTTCTTTACGCTTGCGAAACGTGGACCCCCTAATGGAGTATCTTCGCCGGTTGGAAACATTTAGGCTGGCCTGCCTACGATCCATCCTGGGTTTAACCAGGCTGGATTGTGTGAGGAGCTCACAAATCCTTGAAAGATCTGGGCAAAGTCCCATCGGTGAGCTCCTCCGGCAGGCAAGGCTGCGCTGGCTGGGTCATGTAGCCCGCATTCCCAGCCACCGCATGCTTAAGCAGCTTTTGTTCGGCCGGATCGAGGGGGCTAAACGGGCGCGGCACGGGCTAGAGAAGAGATCGAGTGATGTGGTACAGGAGGACGTGGAGCTGAGTGGACTTGCCGATGACTGGTACCAGCGGTGTCAAGATCGGCCTCTGTGGAGGAGGCTCGTGAAGGACGCTACTGGGCAGTTGGAGGCAGTCGCCCCCCAACAACAACGGAGGGCGGAGGAGCAACGCTCACAACAACGAGCGGAGCGCCGGGTGGTTAAAGCACAGCAAGTTGGCACAGTAGGGGCACAGGTGGTGCATCAGCCAGTCATCTCGGTCATCTCGGTCAGTCGACCCGTGGCACCTGGGTCTGCCCCGTGACCTCCTGCCAGCGGGCGTTCGACACTTCACGTGGCCTCAAGGTGCACATGGCCTGGCACAAGCGTCGTGGTGACGTCACCGCCACTTAGTGGCGAATGGCGGTTGTTGTTGTTGTGTATGAGCGTGTATGTAAATGTGTGTGTGAGTGAGCGTGCGTGTGTGTGAACGTGTGAGCGTGTGTGTGAGTGAGCGTGCGTGTGTGCGTATGTGTGTGTGAGCGTGTGTGTGTGAGCGTGTGTGTGTTAGAGTGTGTGTGTGAGCGTGTGTGTGTGTGTGTGAGCGTGTGTGTGTGTGTGTTAGCGTGTGTGTGTGCGTGTGTATGTGTGAGCGTGTCTGTGTTAGCGTGTGTGTGAGTATGTTAGCGTGAGCGTGTGTGTGAGTGTGTGAGCGAGTGTGTGTGTGTATGAGTGTGAGTGAGTGTGTGTGTGAGCGAGTGTGTGTGTGAGTGAGTGTGTGTGTGAGCGAGTGTGTGTGTGTGAGTGAGTGTGTGTGTGAGCGTGTGTGTGAGTGTGAGTGTGTGTGAGCGAGTGTGTGTGTATAGGTGCTCGCTAACAGTACTTGCCCCTACAGTCTGTTCAGGCTATACGGGGGATCTTTGTCTTTGTCTTTGTGTATGAGTGTGTGTGTGAGTGAGTGTGTGTGAGCGCGTGTGTGTGTGTGTGTTAGCGTCAGCGTGTGTGTGTGAGCGTGTGTGTGTGAGCGTGTGTGTGAGTGTGTGAGTGAGCGTGTGTGAGTGAGTGTGTGTGTGAGTGAGCGTGTGTGTTAGCATGTGTGTGAGTGAGTGTGAGCGTGTGTGTGAGTGTGTGTGTTAGTGTGTGAGTGTGCGTGTGAGTGAGTGAGAGTGTGAATGTGGTTAGCGCCCTGTGCTACGAACCCTACCTCCAGAGTTCGATTCCAGCTCACGGCCATCTATCATTGGCCAACATCTCTAACCAGTCCTGGGTCCTCCCATAGGTAGACTCAGCCTCAAATCAGTCCTCGGTGTGTAAGCATCAGCATTGGGGAGACAAGGCGGGCGAGAATGTTGTTTTCCGACACATCGATCGTCGATTTGAAGCTTTCGTGACTGCAATGATTCATATTGTTAGGTTTTTTCGGTAAAGTCATGTAGGTAAAAAATTAAAATTAATAAAAGTAAAATAAAATAATATATACGGAGTGGTATCTCCTGTAATCTCTCATTTACTTGATACAGCTGTCGTGGCTGTGACGGTTCCACCTGAAGACGGAAGCTTGTGTTGCCTCCGAAACGTCGTGATTTTTATTTTTATTTTATTTTACTTTTATGAATTTAAATTTTTTTACCTACGTGACTTTACCGAAAAAACCTAAGAATATGCTGTTTGACCTCTACGGGGCATCTCTGCCTGTGTGTGTACACAGTGTGGGTCTGAGTAACGCCATTCACCGCGGTTAATCGCGGTCACGGCTCTGCGTGGTGCTGTGCACGGTTGTATTGTGCGCGCGTGACGCACCGCAGGATGTCTGCGCGTTCACCTGTCGGGTTGCTCACCTGGCGCACGACCCATCAACACCCTCCTCGTGGCACGCCACACCCATCTGTGATCCTCACACGAGCCCCTAACACCGACCCCTAGCAATGACCCTAACAATGACCCTAAAACTGGCCCTAACATTGGCCCTAGCACTGACCCTAACAATGGCCCTAACGCTGACTCTAACACTGACCCTAGCCCTAGCAATGACCCTAACACTGACCCTAGCCCTAACACTGACCCTAACGCTGACCCTAACGCTGACCCTAACAATGACCCTAACAATGACCCTAACAATGACCCTAGCACTGGCCCTAACAATGATCCTAACATTGACCCCTAGCAATGATCCTAACACTGACCCCTATCAATGACCCTAACACTGACCCCTATCAATGACCCTAACACTGACCCCTAGCAATGACCCTAACACTGACCCCTAGCAATGACCCTAACACTGACCCCTAGCAATGATCCTAACACTGACCCTAGCAATGATCCTAACACTGACCCTAACAATGACCCTAACTCTGACCCTAACACTGACCCTAACACTGACCCTAACACTGACCCTAGCCCTAACATTGACCCTAACACTGACCCTAGCCCTAACACTGACCCTAACACTGACCCTAACACTGACCCTAGTTCTAACACTGACCCTAACACTGACCCTAACACTGACTCTAGCCCTAACACTGACCCTAACACTGACCCTAACACTGACCCTAGTTCTAACACTGACCCTAACACTGACCCTAGCACTGACCCTAGCCCTAACACTGACCCTCACACTGACCCTAGCCCTAACGCTGACCCTAACACTGACCCTAGCCCTAACACTGACCCTAACACTGACCCTAACACTGACCCTAACAATTATCCTAACACTAACTCCGTCTTACCCATCACACGCCGGTTACAAGCATACATCCTCTGCCTTACCCATCACACGCCGGTTATAAGCACACATGCCAGCAATGGAGAAATGAGTGTCTTACCCCCCCTCCCACCATCCAGACCCCCCTTCCCCAACCCACCTCACCTCACCCCCCCCCCCTTTTTACCCCCACACCACCCACCCACCCCCAGTTCACCCCCCACCATCCAGGTAATGCAGTGGCCAGTGTGTGAATCTGTCAGACAGACGTGGGAGGAGCCCCGCCCCCCCACCCACCGCCCCCTCCCCCCCGCCCCTCGCCCCACTCTACCTGAGCCGGCGCCACAAGACAAACAACCTCTACCTGCCCCCAGTCGGCCCACTCTACCTGCCCCCGAGTCGCTTTCATCTCGCACCGCTCCCAGCCCCCAACGCTTGTGTGTGTGTGCGCACCCCCCCCCCCCCTTCATCTTCCCTCCACCACCAGCCCCTCCCCTCGCCCGTGCCACTCCACCACCAGCCCCTCCCCTCACGCCTGCGTCCCGGTTCAGGTGTGTGCGTGTAAAGGTGTCTGTGTGTGTGTGTGTTTCTGTGTGTGTGTGTAAAGGTGTCTGTGTGTGTGTTTCTGTGTGTGTGTGTCTGTGTGTGTGCGTGTAAAGGTATCTGTGTGTGTGTCTGTGTGTGTGTGTGTTTCTGTGTGTGTGTCTGAAGGTGTCTCTGTGTGTGTGTTTCTGTGTGTGTGTGTGCGTGTAAAGGTGTCTGTGTGTGTGTCTGTGTGTGTGACTGTGTGCGTGCGTGTGAAGGTGTCTGTGTGTGTGTGTGTGTGCGTGTAAATGTGTCTGTGTGTGTGTCTGTGTGTCAACACCGGTGACGATTATCTGAACCGGTTCTGGGCCTCCCCTAGGTCGACTCAGCCTCAAATGAGTAGCCAGTGCGGTGTGTAAAAACATCGCCACTGGGGAGACAAAGGCGGCCGGGCGTGGTGCTGGCCACCCACCCCCTTGTGTGCCGTGCCGGCCTTCATAGGTGCTCGCGAACAGCACTTGCCCTAACAGTCTGTTTAGGCTATACAGGGGATCTTTGTCTGTATTTGTGTGTGTGTGTGCGCGCGCTCCGAATCCGTCAATCCGAGTTCGATTCTCGCTCACTGCCAACAGCAAGGGAATATATCTGAATCGGTCCTGTGCCTCCCCTAGGTCGACTCAACCTAAAAACGAGTACCCGGTGTGGTGTGTAAAACATCAGTACTAGGAAGACAAAGGCGGCCGGGTGTGGTGCTAACCTTAATAGGTGTTCACTCACAGAACTCTCCCAAGCAGTCTGTTAAAGGCTCTACAAAGGGATTTTGACATCAGCCCTCGCCCCAACACCAGCACTAGTTATAACACCAGCTCTAGTTATAACACCAGCTCTAGTTATAACACCAACACGAACTAGCGCTAGACATGTGTGTAAGTATGACCTTGGTTGACCCCAACTTTATAGATGCGTTATTCCTGCTCGCGAGATTCTTGAGACACCTACACACAACACACACACCTACACATAACACAACACACACACATAGCACAACACACACACCTACACACAACACACACACACACAAACGCACACACACACGCACACCTACACACACACACGCACACACTTACACACACAGACCCACACACCTACACATAACACAACACACACACATAACACAACACACACACCTACACACAACACACACACCTACACATAACACACACACACCTACACACAACACACACACACAGACGCACACACACACAAACGCACACCTACACACACACACGCACACCTACACACACGCACGCACACACTTACACACATAGACCCACACGCCTACACACACACACAAACGCACACACTTACACACACATGCACAAACACCTACACACACACAGACCCACACACCAACACACACACAGACCCACACACCAACACACCCACAGACGCGCGCGCCGACAAAGAGAAAGATCCCCCGTGTAACCTTAACAGACTGTTAGGGCAAGTGCTGTTAGCGAGCACCTATGAAGGCTGGCACGGTAGATGAGGGGGTGGGTGGCCAGAACCACGTCCGGCCGCCTTTGTCTCCCCAGTGGCGATGTTTACACACTTCACCAGGTACTCAATTGAGGTTTGAGTCGGCACACACACACACCTACACACACCTACACAAAGATCCCCCATATAGCTTTAACAGACTGTAGGAGCAAGTGCTGTTAGCGAGCACCTATGAAAGACACACACCTACACACACACCTACACACACACAATCACGCACGCACCCCTACACACACACTTAAACACACAAATACACACACACCTACACACACACCTACACACACAATCACGCACACACACCTACACACACCTACACACACGCACACACACACCTACACACACACACCTACACACACGTACACACACACACACCTACACACACCTACACATACCTACACACGCACACACACACCTACACATACACACACACACCTACACACACAATCACGCACACATATTTACACACACGCACACATACACACACACCTACACACACGCACACACACACACACCTACACACACACACACCTCCCCACACGGCCGTCAGCCTCTCCCAGACACAACTGCCGCGAGGAATCAGGCGGCGCGGCGAGGTTGCTATCGTCCATCGCCGACGGCTGATGGATGACGAGGATGTGATGCGGTGATGGATGCGATGCGCTGATGGCTGGAGATGAGTCGTTGATTGATGGCGGCGGATGATGGCCTCTTCCCAAAGTTCATGGATTCGTGTATAGGATTTGGCGGGGTGGGTGGGGGGTGGGTGGGGGGTGGGGCGAGTGCGGGGATGGGGGTAATGATCGAGCGAACAAAATAATTATTACAGCTGCTGCTGCTGCTGCTGGGTTGTCAGTAGTGGTGGGAAAACAACAACAACAACAAACTCATTCGCCAATAACAACACGGTGGCCTTCCAAAGGGGAAGAACTGTAAAATGGTTCGATACTTCGATTTAAAGCTTTCGTAACTGCAGGGATTCATCTTCTTGGTTCTTTCGGTAAAGTCACGTAGAAGGGAAACAATCAAATAATAAAAATAAAACATAATAAAATAATTCTCACGACGTTTCGGCCACAACGCAAGTAGCCGTCCTCAGGTGAAGACCAGGTCTGTCGGGGAGACAGCGTCTGAACCTGGTCTTCACCTGAGGACGGCTGCTTGCGTTGTGGCCGAAACGTCGTGAGAATTGTTATTATGTTTAATTTTCATTATTGTATTACTTCCCTTCTACGTGACTCTATCGAAAGAACCAAGAAGATGAATCCCTGCAGTCACGAAAGCTTTAAATCGAAATTCAAACACATAATTATTACAGCTGCTGCTGCTGCTAGGTTGTCAATAGTGGTGGGCAAACAACAACAACAAACAACAACAAACTCATTCGTCAATAACAACACGGTGGCCTTCCAAAGGGAAAAACAGCTGGAGAATGATCCGACACGTCGGCTTACGCGAGCGATTAGTATCCATAGGAGAGGGGTGACCGGCGAAACGTCGTACTCGAATTGGTAAATGTCGTGGGTTTACTCTCCAGCACACCGCTGTGCTGAACTGGTCACGGACTTTGATTTGAAGCTTTCGTGACTGCAGGAATCCATACACGTAGGTAGAAAATAATAAAATAAATCACGACGTTTCGGGCGCAACACAAGCGTCCATCATCAGGTGCTTTCCCACCCGAATTGGTCACGAATTGGCCAGGTGTCATTTGCTGTGTCGGGTGGTGGCGGGTGTGACGACGCACTTATATACTTACGCGATCTAACACACACACACACAGAAAAAATCACTCTATTGTGCAAAATATAGAATGGCAAATATACAGTAAACGACGTTTCTGGCAAGGCCCCTTCTTCGTAGCGCGAGTGAGGTGGTGCAAGTGAATTGCACCACCTCTCTTGGCCATGCCGTGTGCTGTGGAGAGGGGCCCCCAGCGAGCACTTGCAGGGCTGCGCCTTCAACTTATACACGCTGAGATCAAGCGCTCGCCATGGCCAATGCCTGAGATGCTTCCACCGCCGCCACCGCCGCCACCACCGCCACCACCACTACCACCACCGCCACCACCACCACCACCGCCGCCACCACCACCAGCACTGCCACCACCGCCACCACCGCCACCACCCCCACCACCACCGCCGCCACCGCCGCCACCGCCACCACCACCACCACCGCCGCCACCACCACCACCACCACCGCCGCCACCACCGCCGCCACCGCCGCCACCGCCGCCACCACCACCACCACCGCCACCACCGCCACCACCACCACCGCCACCGCCACCACCACCGCCGCCACCACCACCGCCACCACTGCCACCACCACCGCCACCACCACCACCACCGCCACCACCACCACCGCCACCACTGCCACCACCGCCGCCACCACCGCCACCACCGCCACCACCACCACCGCCACCACTGCCACCACCACCACCGCCACCACCGCCGCCACCACCACCACCACCGCCACCACCACCACCGCCACCACCACCACCGCCACCACCACCACCGCCACTCGCCATCGCTTCCTTCCTCCTGCTTAGATCCTGCACCAGCGGCGCCCGGCCTACAAGTTCATCAACATCACCACCATCATCATCATTATCATCATCATAACCATCGTCATCATTATCACCCTAATCATCACCATCATTACCATCTACCATTATCCTCACCATCATAATCTTTACCATCATCATCACCATTATCACCACCATAATCATTATCATCATCATCACCATCATCATGACTGCCATCATCATCACCACCTCCATAATCATTACCATCATCATCACCATCACCACCATAATCATTACCATCATCACCATCTCACCATCAACACCATAAATCATCACCATCATCACCATCTCACCATCACCACCATAATCATTACCATCATCACCACCATCTCACCACCACCACCATCATCACCATCACCACCATCTCACCACCACCACCATAATCATCACCATCTCACCACCACCACCATAAATCATTACCACAATCATCACCATCTCACCATCACCACCACCACCACCATAATCATCATCACCATCTCACCATCACCACCATAATCATCATCATTATCACCATCATCACCATCTCACCACCACCACTGCCACCAGCGTCTGGTTTTAGGGCTTCTCTTCCCCATAGTCCGGCCCTCTGGGTGCTGCTCAAATCCATCCCCGTGTCGGTATCGAACCCGGGTCGCAGAGGCTCGTATCGCGGCGAGGAAACCACCGCGCCACGCCCCCCCCCCCCCCCCCCCCCCCCATCGAAATGCCATGGTTCGTGGTCGGTTGCTGGACCAGGGATTGACGCACCAATCCCACATTGTGAGTGCCGAGGCCGAGTGCATGCACGGCTCAGGCGATCTCTGGGCACAGATTAAGTCGGGGTAAAATCGGGTTTGTTCTGATCGGGTGAGGTCAGGTAGGGTCACATCAGGTCAGGGCAGGTCAGGTAGGGTCGCATCAGGTGAGGTAGGGTCAGATCAGAGCAGGTCAGGTCAGGTAGGGTCACATCAGGTCAGGGCAGGTCAGGTAGGGTCGCATCAGGTCAGGCGGGGTCACATCAGGTGAGGTAGGGTCAGATCAGAGCAGATCAGGTCAGGTAGGGTTAGATCAGGCAGGGTCACATCAGGCGGGGTCACATCAGGTCAGGCGGGGTCACATCAGGTGAGGTAGGGTCAGATCAGAGCAGGTCAGGTCAGGTCAGGTAGGGTTAGATCAAGCAGGGTCACATCAGGTCAGGAAGGGTCACATCAGGTGAGGTAGGGTTAGATCAGGGTCAGATCAGGGCGGGGTCACATCAGGTCAGGCGGGGTCACATCAGGTCAGGGTCACGTAAGCTGTCGACTCGGAATGGACGCAGCGAAGCGGGAGAGGCGGGCAGCAGACGGGCGAACGAGAGAGAGAGATCGTGAGAAATAGAGAGAGGAGAGGAGAGAGGGGGGAGAGAGAGAGAGGGACGCAGGAGGGCTACGGGGAGAGTGAGACAGGGCACGGAGAGAGACGCGCTCAGAGTGAGAGGGAGGCTGGAGCCGGGGAGACGGCGGGGACAGGAGGCGAGGCGGAGAGGAGCGGCGAGGACGCACGCAGAAGGGAGAGGCCGAATCGGAGAGAGAGCGAGAGAAGTGGAGAGGGCAGAGAGAGGGGGGGGCACAGGAGGGAGGGAGAGGTGGGGGAGGGAGGGAGGGGCGCGGGTCACCACTGACGCCTCGTAGTCTGCGGCTCAACATTCGATCCGTGTTGCGTCCTCGGCGTGGCGCGCGTGGCGCTCCCCCCCCCCAACACTCCCCCCCCCCCTTACTCTGATTTATGCCTCTGTGATACAGAGACATAGACACACACAGACACGCATAGACAGACACACATAGACACACAGACACACATAGACACACAGACATAGACACACATAGACACACACATAGACACACATAGACACACAACCACACATAGACACACACATACACACATAGACACACAGACACACGTACATAGACACACACAGACACACATAGACACACACAGACACACATAGACACACGTACATAGACACACATAGACACACACATACACACATAGACACAGACACACGTACATAGACACACACAGACACACATAGACACACACAGACACACATAGACACACATACACAGACACACGTACATAGACACACATAGACACACACAGACACACATAGACACACACAGATACACATAGACACACGTACATAGACACACAGACACACACAAACACACACAGACACACATAGACACACATACACAGACACACGTACATAGACACACACAGACACACGTACATAGACACACATAGACACACATAGACACACACAGATACACATAGACACACGTACATAGACACACAGACACACACAGACACACACAGACACACATAGACACACATACACAGACACACGTACATAGACACACACAGACACACGTACATAGACACACGTACATAGACACACACAGACACACATAGACACACACAGACACACGTAGACACACACAGACACACATAGACACACGTACATAGACACACAGACACACACAGACACACGTACATAGACACACGTACATAGACACACAGACACGCATAGAGACACACATAGACACACATAGACACACACACACAGACACACACAGACACACATAGAGACACACACATAAACAAAGGGAAAGATCCCCCGTGGAGCATGAACAGACTGTTGGGGCAAGTGCTGCGTTGGTCGCGAGTGGGGTTCGTAGCGCATGGCGCTGGGAGCTACACTACCGCTCCCCACACACTCAGACACACACACACATAGACACACACACACAGACACACACACACTCAGACACACACACACATAGACACACACACACATAGACACACACACAGACACACTCAGACACACACAGACACATAGACACACACACACAGACACACACACATAGACACACACACACTGACACACACACATAGACACATAGACACACACACATAGACACACACACAGACACACACACATAGACACACACACACATAGACACACACTCAGACACACACACTCAGACACACACACACATAGACACACACACACAGACACACTCACACATAGACACACACACAGACACACACACATAGACACACACACATAGACACACACTCACATAGACACACACTCACATAGACACACACACACATAGACACACACACACATAGACACATAGACACACACACATAGACACACACACAGACACACACACATAGACACACACATAGACACACACTCAGATAGACACACACTCACATAGACACATACTCACATAGACACACACACACATAGACACACACTCACATAGACAAACACTCACATAGACACACTCACACATAGACACACACACACATAAACACACACTCACATAGACACACACACACGTAGACAAACACACACTCAATAGACAAACACACACACATAGACAAACACACACACACAAAGACAAACACATAGACACACACTTAGACAGGCACACATAGACAAACACACACACAAAGACACACACATAGACACACACGAAGACAGACACACACTTAGACAGGCACACGTAGACACACACACATAGACACACACAAAGACACACACTTAGACAGGCACACATAGACAAACACACACACAAAGACACACACATAGACACACACGAAGACAGACACACACTTAAACAGACACACGTAGACACACCAAGACATCGATCCCTCGTTTAGCCTGAATAGACTGTCAGAACAAGTGCTGTAACAACGGCAAACGTCCCCCGCATAGCCTATCCAGACTGTTGGGGCAAGTGCTGTTAGCGAGCACCTATACAGGCGACACACATAGACACACAGACTCAACAAAAACAACAACAACCCCCATTTTCCACTAATTGGTGGTAAAGTCAACCACGTCGCTTGTGCCAGGCCCGGTGCACTCTGAGGCCACGAGAAGTGTGGAAGGCCCCCGGTCACCCAAAACCTGCTCCTCGTCTCTCTCCCCGTTCCGTCTCCTAATCCGGTGGTCCGACCCCCTTGGCTCTCACCCCCCACCCCCTTCACGTGGCACACCGCGGGGTGGAACAAAAGTTGCTAGAAACGAACAACATCCGAACGCCGACATTCATCCCAAATGTTTGCCCGGGGACGGACGCTTGTGTTGCGCCCGAAACGCGTCGTGATTTTATTCATTTTATTTTATGCCGACGTGACTTTACCGAAATAACGGATGTTGATTTGGGTTTCGCTCCGGGCAGGAATCAGCCGAGAGAAAGAGTTCCAAATCGCCGCTGCGAGTCTCGCGTTAAGCACTCACTACGCACGTCATCGGTGAACTGGGTGATTCGCATCCCGTGGCGTGTGACGTATAGCCCCCCCCCCCTCTTCTCCCCATTACCAACCCGCACTGACCACAAAGGTGAAGTATGGTCAAATTACCCCCCCCCCCCCACGACCGACGCGGCTTGGGGTGGCATTTCATCCAGAAGTGATTGGGACCCGAATTCGGTTTTGCCTGGCTTAGAGCGCAGTGGCTCCCCCCCCCCTACACCCGCCCCCTACATTATACGCTCTTAAATTAAGCATCCGTGTGTTAAGCGACGTGTAGATACATTGCCAATAACGCTCCCGCGTTAACGTGTCCGTGCAAGTCACGGTAAGTGAACGGCATGGTTGACACCGTGCACAGTGTGTGTTGCGTAATAACACGGGCGAGGTCACAAGCGCAGCCCCGCGATTGCCCGTTCGCCCCACTGTTGTCGGTAGAGGCCTCCGCCAGAGGGAACTCTCGAGAGCGGAGGGAGTGCTCGGCCTACTCTTCCACGCTGGCCCCGACGTCTTGGAAGAAGCGTGCAACCCCTTCGCGGTGTCGTCATCATCGTCATCATCATAAATCAACCCTCGTCATCCATTGCTGTTGCGTGATCTGTCATCCACGTGTTCCTCTCTCTCTCTCTCTGCTGCTTTCCTAGGTGCACATAGATGCCATCGTAACGTCAACAACAACAACGACGATGACGACCACGTGGTCGTGGCACGCGGTGCAACTTCGCTGGCGGCCGGTGACGAGCGCCGGCGTGACGCCGTGGATGTCCGCTCTTGTGAATGGTGCCACGGGACCTTGAGGGTCTTTGTGGCGTCCGGTTTGATGAGCTCGAGGGAGCGCTTCGGTATGAATGCGTCACGCGCCCATTCAGGTACGGGGAGTGGTGAGGGGGGGGATAGGCACGTGGGTGAGAGAGTGTTAGGGGGGGGGAGTCGTGAAGGACGCTACTGGGCAGTTGGAGGCAGTGGACCTCCCAACAACAGCGAAGGGCGGATGAGCGACGCTCACAACAACGAGCGGAGCGCCGGGTGGATAAAGCACAGCAAGTTGGCACAGTAGGGGGGCACAGGTGGTGCATCGGCCACTCATCTCAGTCGGTCGACCCGTGGCACCTGCTGGGTCGGCCCCGTGACCTCCTGCCGGCGGGCGTTCGGCACTTCACGTGGCCTCAACGTGCACCTAGCCTGGCACAAGCGTCGTGGTGACGTCACCGCCACTTAGTGGCGAATGGCGGTTGTTGTTGTTGTTTGGGGAAGCGGTTAGCGCGCAGCGCTACGAACCTGGCAACCCGGGTTCGATTCCAGCCCACGGCACCAGTGACGATTATTTTTAACCGGTCCTGGGCCTCCCCTAGGTCGACTCAGCCTCAAATGAGTACCTGGTGCGGTGCGTAAACATCGCCACTTGGGAGACAAAGGCGGCCGGGCGTGGTGCTGGCCACCCACCCCCTCGTGTGTCGTGCTGACCTTCATAGGTGCTCGCTACCAGCACTTGCCCCAACAGTCTGTTCAGGCTATACGGGAGATATTTGTCTTTGTGTGTGTGTGTACATGTGTGTGCTAAATACAATTTATGTTTAACATAAATAGCATCCGCATTTGTCACACTACGTGAAGGCCTCTATATTGTTACGTATCATCGTGTATGTGAACGTGTGTCTCCAACGTTATAGTTGTATAGTACGTACGAATCCTGGTGCAAATGTATACGGTCATTGTCCACGTGTGGAACAAATAATACGATTGTGTACCGTATGTTGCATGATGTGGTATGTGTGTATCTATTTGTGCATACACACACCACACACCAGTGCCCTACCTCATTGCAGACCAATTCAGACCGTTTGGGTCACCCCGTGCCCTTTATAAATCTCAACGTTCATCATATAAAGTCCCATCACAAGGGAGAAACACACACAACTAGACAATCGCCACTAGTACACTCACCACTACTATACTCAGCACTACACTCAGCACTACACTCACCACTAGTACACTCACCACTAGTACACTCACCACTACACTCACCACTACACTCACCACTAGTACACTCAGCACTAGTACACTAACCACTAGTACACTCACCACTCATACACTCACCACTTCACTCACCACTAGAACACTCACCACTAGTACACTCACCACTCATACACTCAGCACTACACTCACCACTAGCACACTCACCACTAGTACACTCACCACTAGCACACTCACCACTACTTACCTGTCAAACCATTTTCAGTGTCCTACTTTATAACAGACCAATTCAGACCGTACTGGTCACGCCGTTCCTTATAAATCTAAAAGTTCAGCCTACAAAGTGCCAACACAAGGGAGAAACACACATTTTTTATTGTATTTTTTTTGCCCGTATTGAAACGGCTGTACGCGGTATGGACCTGAAAACTCAATTTCCCTGGACAAGAATTCGGGCTAAACCCGCATGGGTCGACAACGGTGTATCGCTACATCCGGGTTGTGTTGTGTGTGTGTGTGTGTGCGTGTATTGTAGGTCGACTCAGCCTGAAATGAGTACCTGGTGCGGTGTGTAAACATCGCCACTGGGGAGACAAATGCGGTCGGGCGTGGTGCTGACCACCCACCCCCTCGTGTACCGTTCCGGCCTTCATAGGTGTTCCCTAACAGCACTTGCCCCTACAGTCTGTTAAGGCTATACGAGGGATCTTTGTTTTTGTATTGTATAGCACGACACGTCCCGTGTGCACGTGTCGTGGAGCACACGAAGGCTCGTGGCAGGGCACCACAACGAGAGTTGATGAAGCCATCACAAAGATCGTGGCTCGCCATCGTTCGCCATGAGCGGGCACGCTGACCTCGCTCACGGGACAAACCTTCTGCGGGCTCTGAGCTCCACAGAGGAAGGGGGGAGGGAGGAGGACCCCAGGATCGTTTGATTCGTCATTTGTGACCCTATGTCAGACGTGGCCAAGACTCGGGACGGCGGGGTGGTGGCGGGGGGGAGGGTTCGTAGCGCAGTGCGCTAACCGTGACCACCACCGTTCTGCACATTCAAATTGCACGCGTTCACATGTGCAATGACAAAAGACAAAAATCCGCCCGTATAGCCTGCGCAGACTGTTGGGGCAAGTGCTGCGAGCGAGCCGTTATACTTGGCGCCGCACGAGGCTGATGCGACGGCCAAGACCACGCCCGGCCGCCTTTGTCTCCCTCGTGGCGATGTTTTACGCACCGCACCAGGGATTGATTTGAGGCTGAGTCGACCAGTGCAAATATACGCACGCACGTGCAAATACATTCAATATGGAGGCACACTCATCATAGATGCGATAAGGATCCTCGGCATGACCTATACAGTACACACTGTTGGGACAAGTGCTGTTAGCGAGCTCCTATTAAGGCCGGGTCGACGCACGATGGGGTGATGTGGCCAGCACCACGCCCGGCCGCTGGGTTCGTAGCGCAGTGAGCTAACCACTGCGCCACCCATCTCCAAATATCGCGCACAACAACAAACCGTGGCATGGAGTGCAGCATCAGCACTGGGGGGAAAAAAGCCGGGCGTGGTGTTGGCCGTCACCCCTCCCTCGTGCGGCGCCGTTACGGCCTTCATAGCGGCTCGCTCACAGCACTTGCCCCAACGGTGCGTTGAAGACTATCCGGGCGAGCTTTGTCTTTGTGATGTCAACGTGTGTTTACACAGCACTGCATGCCGCGGTGAGCGCTACGCGGCGCTAAAGAACCGGCCGCCCGAGTTCGATTCCCGCTCACGGCCAACAACCGGTGGCGATGATCTCAATCGGTTCTGGGCCTCCCCTAGGATGACTCAGCCTCAAATAAGTACCTGGTGGTGGTGTGTAAACATCGCCACTGGGGAGACAAAGGCGGTCGGGCGTGGTGCTGGCCACCCCACCCGCTCGTGTGCTGTGCCGGCCTTCATAGGTGCTCGCTAACAGCACTTGCCCCAACAGTTTATTAAGGCTATCCGGCGGAGCTTTGTCTTTTAGTCAGCACTGTATGTCCACGTGTTATATTGTCTACTTTCAACAACAATTGATTAATTTTCTCACAACGAAACAGAAACAACATGCGATTGTGCCTTTAACATTTCATATCTTTAAACATTAGGAAAATGTTGCTCATTCTATCGGCGGCACGTGCGTAACTTTATAAATATTGCCCTGTAAATAAATGTACAGGCATTGTGTATATATGTGCGTGTCTGTGCGTGTGTTCTATTTACATGTATGCGTATGGTGTATGCAGTGTGCGTAATTGTGTATTATATCAAGACATCGCATATATGTGTGCATAGTTGTTCGTACGTATGTACATATGCACGTCTGTACCATGGGGTAATTGTGTATGTGTGGGTGTATGTAATAATTAACAATATATTCATGCAAGCTTGTCTGTAAATATACTTAGGACTTCATGTCTACAATGTGTATTTTTTTCTGATATGTATCGATGTATGCCGCGTCTTAATGTGCGTAACTATGTTTGCAGTTGTGTGTAACGATGCATACGCGTGCACGTGCGCTAATGTAATGCGTATTGGTGATCACGTGTTATTCTCGATTTGAAGTTTTCGTGACTCCAAGGATCCATACTCTGTGGTTCTTTCGATAAAGTCACGTAGGTGAAAAAAAATGTCTTGCTGTGGTTGTCACACCTGATGATGCTTGCTTGTGTTGCAATCGAAACGTCGTTTTTATTTTTATTTTTTTATTCTTATATTTTTATTTTATTGTTTTCACCACCATGACTTTACCGAAAGAACCAAAAAGTATGGATCACGCGTTACGTATGAGTTATGTAATTATGTACATATTCATACGTGGCACATGCGTATAGTATACTATGTACTATCAAGCATGTATGCAAATGTAATGTTCTCTGTGTACGTACACATTTGCACAGTCAGTGTATTACGTCGTGGGAATCAGCAAACGAAATCTCAATTTTAAGAGGCCGTATCGTAATACGCGCTATGCGATGCAATTCAATTTGTTTAAATATTTTACGTGCAATGTGGCAGTCTTAACACACTTATCCAGTATATCTCTTGCATGCATACTGCATCATGAAATCGCTACGAAACAGCTGTTGTATTTATGTCGACGTGTACATACCGCAGAGCAAATACGGAGGGGGAGCCCTGCAGTGAGCGGACCGCACTATTAACCCGGTAACCTGAGTTGGATTCCAGGTCACGGCTAACATCAGTGGCGAACGATCTCTGAATCGTTCCAGTGCCCCCCACACCCTCCCACCCCCACCTCCTTCATTACTTCACCAACCCGCATTGACCAGCGTGGTGAAGTATAGCCAAACAGACCCCCGTCACGACCGAAACGGCGTGGCGAGGCCGGATGTTAATCACCGGTGGGATTGACTCGGGGGCTCTAGATCGTTGTCACCATACCCAATATAATACACGGACTGTACGTACACACGTGCACACACGTGTGTACGTGTGTACACATGTACAAAGGCGGCCGGGCGTGGTGCTGGCCACCCACCCCCTCGTGTGCCGTGCCGGCCTTCATAGGTGCTACTCGCTAACAGCACTTGCCCCAACAGTCGGTTAAGGCTACACGGGGGATCTTTGTCTTTGTGTGTACACGTAGTCGCCATGAAGTGACGCTGCTTCTGCGCTGGCAGTGGTGCAACAAGCACAATTAACAACTACCCTGGACAACATTCGAATACTGCGGCCTTAAATCGATACAAATATATAGATAATTGGCAACGTTTCGGGCAATTACCCTTTATTATCGCTCAGTGATCCTCCTTCATGTGCTAGGAAGAAGGTCCATTGCCCGAAACGTCGGCTGCTATGTACGTCCCCCCCCCCTCCCCCGTTCCTTTTAAGGCCGGAGTGGTAAAAACCTCAAGTGTACAGCGTATAGTGACATCCACACTGCACCTGGAAGAGGTCTGACTACCCACTCCTTACCCCACCATCACCAGCACACACGTGGCCTGGCCACCGACTACAGCTGCCGGGTGGGTGAGCAGAAGAGGTGGGGGGGGGGGGGGGTGCCCATTGTTTTAATTGCCGCGTCTGGAGATCGAACTGACCTCTTCGACACTTGTGCCACGGCTGACGACAACTATCGAGGTTTTATTATGAATGGTTATTGATATCAATGTGGTTACGTTAAGTCATTTCGTACGTGAGCAATCCTTCAATTCCGCTCACGGCTACGAACTAGCCTCGGCAGAAATTTATCTCAACGGGTGCCAGTGGGTCTCTCCTTGGTCGACTCAGCCTTAAATGTGCAGCCCCCGGCGCTGTGTTGTAAACATCAGCGCGCGGGGATACAAAGACGGACGGGCGGGCGGACACGCGTTCGCTGACAGCACTTGCCACGTAGGCATGCCTTTAACGAACACGTTGTGTGTTGCAACAATCACAATTGCATCGCATCGATTTCAAATAACAGCGCATGATGACGGTTACAATATTTTGTTTTCATTTTCAAAATGCATTGTATTCTTACCGATGCACACACACACACATATTTACTGTAGTGGTCATTCAAAAGTAGACGGCAGATGGATTTCACAGCAACGACGTTCAGCCGCCCAATGGCCCAAAAAAAACGCCAAGCAGGCCAGCAACAAACAGCACCATTAAAGTTGCAATTGACAAACGTGGCGCGTTTTCTCGAATTGAGACTTACGGTCGTAAGAACTTGCGAGCGGAGGGGAAGGGGAGGGGGTGGGGGAAGAGACGACACTCATAACATATACACAATATAAAGTCAGCAATGCGGTACGTGCATCGTGCCCGGGTGCGTCCAACGGTATTCTCCGGCGCACTGCTCTCGATCGCGAGAGGGACACGGGGCTGCGTTGGGGCCGACTCGTGGAGTCGGCTCCAGATACCGCCGCACGGACTCTGAATTCGACATCGCGTGGCCGACAAACGATTACACGCGCGCACACACAGGACGAGAAGTTCCCAAACACAGTCATTCGTCAGTAACAATGCTTGCGCGCGCGTGCGTGTGTAGCTAGGGTGGTGGGGGGGGGCTTTCAAGGGAACACAATATAGAATAGGCGACGTTTCAGGGAGTGGCCCTACTTCGTATCACATTGTTTGGTGAGGCCGCTAAACAGCCACAACAATCAACGCGTTCGTCAACAACGGAACTGCGGTCTTAAAGGGAACACAAATATATCGTAGGCAAGGCATGTGCTGTGAAGAAGGGCCATTGTCCGAAACGTCGTCACCGATATATATTTGAAGGCCACGGTGTTGTTCTGGACAAATGCGTTGAGTTGTTTTGCGCTGTTAATTCGTGGATGTGCGCCGTTGTCACGAAATAAACGATTTCTTCCATGAGACTTCAGACGATGCGAAGGCCCCGATAGTTCTACGCGAAACCCTCCCTGCGCCTGCCGGGTCTCCCCCAAGTGGCGGAATGTTTTAAAATTAATAAGTATAACCCGTAAAAACAAAGTTTTTCACTATAAATCCTTTATATGCGTGGCGGCTAGAGTCCTCTCGTCCTCTGGCTTGAGATGGCTGCCACCTATGGGTCAGATGATTGTCTGCCAGTATTAAGCAATTGGTAATTAAATATTTAATTTGTTTTCCCTAAACAGTGTAAAATTTTGGAAAAAAAATTTTCACTAACATTAATTGTCTCGCACAACGAGTCTGTGTGCAAAATGTCAGCTCGATTGGATCACGGGAAGTGGGTTAAAAAACGACCGAAAGATTTGCACGGTCGTAAGCAAGCAAGCAAGCACGCAGGCAAGCAAGCACGCAAGCGAACTTAATATAAAGGATTTAATAAAAATAAAAAATCCGCTCCGAGCGACTACCAGACTTGTCGGATCCCCTCCCTCCCCATCCCGCCCCCCGCAGCGAACGTCAATTTCATCCCAACCCCCCTTAGAGGCGACGCAAAGAGGGCGCCGGAGAGACGCCGTGAACTTTGTGCCATTTGAGTCTAGATTTGAAGCTTTCGTGACTGCAAGGATTCATATTCTTAGTTTTTTTCGGTAAAGTCACGTAGGTAAAAAATTACAATTAATAAAAGTAAAATAAAGATAAAATAAAAATCACGACGTTTCGGAGGCAACACAAGCTTCCGTCTTCAGGTGGAACCGTCACAGCACGATTGCTGTATCATTGATACAGCTATCATTGATACAGCAATCATTGATATAGCTATCGTGCTGTGACGGTTCCACCTGAAGACGGAGGCTTGTGTTGCCTCCGAAACGTGATTTTTATTTTATTTTTATTGTACTTTTATTAATTTAATTTTATTTTTTACCTACGTGACTTTACCGAAACACCCCAAGAATATTTGTGCGCTTTGGTTCTTTTGGTAAAGTCGCGTCGCAGGAACATTTACAGATCACGACGTTTTCGATCGCAACACAAGCAGCCGTCATCAGGTGAGACAAACGCTGCTGCTGCGTCAACAGTTCTCCTGCTGTGTTCGTCTCACCTGACGACGGCTGCTTGTGTTGCGAACGAAACCCTCGTGATCTTAACATTTTTCTACCCACGTGACTTTACCGAAAGAACCAAAGACTATGGGTTCCTGCAGTCACGAAAGCTTAAAATCAAGCCGTGAACTTCGCTGGAGTTTGCTGTTGCGAGCCTCAAAGAGGTGACGGATTTCTGAGCGGCCTGGCCCATTTCGTGGCCGTCGGTCGACGGTAATGACGCAGTGGCGAGCCGAGTGGAGGGACACGACGGGCGAAAGGTCGTCCAGCCATCTCGGAGGACGACGAGGAGAGAAATGAGCTCGCGTAGAGAGGCGGGTGGTGGCGTGGGGTGATATTGCTGCTTCGCTCAGGCCGCGAGAGCTGGTCGCCAGCTTGGGCGAGAAGTATTCATCTAGCAGTGGATTGATCACGGCTGATGATGATGATGCCGGTGATGATGATGATGGTGGTGGTGATGCTGCTGCTGATGATGATGCCGATGATGATGATGGTGGTGGTGGTGATGGTGGTGGTGATGATGCTGCTGATGATGATGCCGGTGATGATGGTGGTGCTGCTGATGATGATGCCGGTGATGATGATGATGGTGGTGGTAATGATGCTGCTGCTGATGATGACGATGCCGATGATGATGGTGGTGATGATGATGGTGGTGGTGATGATGCTGCTGATGATGATGCCGGTGATGATGATGATGATGATGGTGGTGGTGATGATGATGCTGCTGCTGGTGATGATGATGATGGTGATGATGCTGCTAATGATGATGCCGATGATGATGATGATGATGGTGGTGACGAATGACCTCTTTGAGTTTGAATGTCTCCTGCTACAATTAGGGGGCGGCTTGCACTCGCTGTCACTTAACCCAGCCCCTTAACCCCGGCCACGATCACTCGAAACGACCGTCCGCACAGCGCCCCAGCCACGCGCTGCCACTCCGCGTCGCGCCGCGCGGACGTTCGCGAAGACGTCCCAAAGCTGAATTGGGAGCAGCTCCCATGTTCAATCCACTGCTGGATGAAGGCCTGTCTCTCTGTCTCTCTCTCTCTCTGTTCAAGCCGCCGCCTATCACCACGGCCCTGCGGTGTAGCGATGCCTGCCCGGCATCAGCTGCACGGGAATCGATTGTGACGTTTTTTTTCGATGTAAAGCTTTCGTGACTGCAGGGATTCATCTTCTTGGTTCTTTCGGTGAAGTCACGTAGAAGGGAAATAATAAAATAATAAAAATAAAACAAAATAAAATTTCGATATAAAGCTTTCCTGACTGCAGGGATTCATCTTCTTGGTTCTTTCGGTAAAGTCACGTAGAAGGGAAATAATAAAATAATAAAAATAAAACATTTTAAAATACAATTCTCACGACGTTTCGGCCACAACGCAAGCAGCCGTCCTCAGGTGTTGATATGCAAATTCCTTTGTCAAGGCGCTCTCCTCCTCTAACTCAGCTTAAATATACGCTGCCAAGCTTGGTGGTGTTTCATTCAGACGCTGTCTTTCCGACAGACCTGTTCTTCACCTGAGGACGGTTGCTTGCGTTGTGGCCGAAACGTCGTGAGAAATGTATTTTATTATGTTTAATTTTTATTATTTTATTATTTCCCTTCTACGTGACTTTACCGAAAGAACCAAGAAGATGTGACGTTTTTATTCTTATTGTTTTATTGGAATTAATGGACAAGCATCGCAATGTGTGGCAGGACCCTCCTAGTAGCGCGTCTTGAGACTCAGTCAGGCTCCCTCGTACGCACACACAGTGTATGTGTGTGCATGGGCAGGGTTATTGGCGGTTGTTGCTGGACGGATCTCCCGCGTGTTGTTCGGGTCTGAGGGCAGCTCCCGGCACGTGGAGCGAAACGTCGGACATGCTGCCGAGCAATACACGGTGGCACAGGCCCGAAAACGCAGCACGACCATGCAAATCCACGCAGCACTAAGATCGATAACTTCCAATAATACCGCATTCTCCGTATTATAAGACGCCCTAACCCTCTCCTGTATTTGAAAACCAAAGTTAAGGGCACGTCTAATGATCCTGTAGGTCCGTGCGTGGAGGGGAGCGGTGGCGCAGTGGTTAGCGCGCTGCGCTCCAAACCCGGCGACCCGAGTTCTATTCCCACTCACAGGCAACACCAGCGACGGTCCTAGGCCTCCCCTAGGTCGACTCAGCCTCACATGAGTACCTGGTGCGGTGTGTAGTAAACATCGCCACTGGGAAGGCAAAGGCGGCCGGGCCCGGTGCTGGCCTACCCACCCCCTCGTGTGCCGTTCCGGGCCTTCGTAGGTGCTGCTCGCTAACAGCACTTGCCCCAGCAGTCTGTCGAAGGCTTTTTTGTTAGCGTGACCACATTCGCGTAATTTGATAGACACACCGAGGGCACGTGGGCGAGAGGGGAGGGGGGGTGCGTCTTACTTTCCGGAGCGGCTTAGAGTTCGGACAAAAACGACGGCCGCGTGCTTCGGGTGTTTGTGTGCGGACTGCAGCCGCGCGGAGCCGCGGTTCGCCCCGGCCCCCTCCGTCTGGGGGTTGTTCGCGGCTCGGGTCGTGGCGCGCGGTGGTTTTGGTGCACGGTGGCCTCGAGGCTTCCACGGAGAGGGGGGGGGGGGTGGTGACGGTGACGGTGCCTTTACAATTGCGGCACCTAAACTCTGCAACCCATTGCCCCTTCGGGGTGAGGAAATCATCTTCAAAATCTCGACGAACAAAAACGTACCTAAATGTTGATTTAAAGCTTTCGTGACTGCAGGGATTCATATTCTTGGTTCTTTCGGTAAAGTCACGTAGAAGGGAAACAATAATATAAAAAAAACGTACCTGTTGAAGAAGGCCTATGTCTCTTTAGTTATTTCCAAACGTCTTTCTCACGTCTTCTTTACTTGGTTGTTGTTGTTAAATGATTTTCCGCCTTGCCACGCACAGCGCTCTGAGAGCGCTTGCTTGAGGGCGCTTTATGAATGTACATGATCACATTAACATCCCCATGATGCTTCTGCCCGCATCCACGCCGCCCTGTCCCCCTCCACCCGTAATGTTTACCACTGCCGCTGGCGGTGGCACACAAACAGCAGCAACAACAACAACAAACAGCACTCAACACGTTTGTCAATAACAACAGTTGTGGCCTTAGAGGGGAATAAAAATATGTATATGAATAAGGGTCATTGCCCGAAACGTCGTCCATAATATATTTTGTTCAGGACACGGCGTCGTTATTGACGAGCGTGTCGAGTTTTGTGTTGTTTACTGTGCAGCAGCAGCACCAACTCATTTGTTCAATGAGAATTCATCGATGACACATTCATAAATAACGCAATCGCCTCGCCTCCCTATCTCTCTATGCGATGTGAAGAAGGGCGACTGCCCGAAACGTCGCATATTTAAACAGATTTATTTATTTATTTCAGTGTCATTGGCGAAAGGGTGTTGAGCTTTCTCGGTTGTTACTTTCTCCAGCGGTCAACTTGATGGATTTTTTTCTCCTCTGCTGCGCCAATCCAACTCTCAGTCCCCACTGATTGAAAACTTTCAGCTGCAGGGCCAATTGGTACGCCGCGTTTTATGAACTGCACACACGTGCATGTATGATTATCGCGAGTATATATTCCATCCATTTATCATCATCATCATGTATCGTCGTCGTTAATTTATCCATCACAGATTCGCACCCATCATCGATTTAATTAAAGCTCGTCTCCGCCAATTACATTCATACGTTTCACCGTTCGTTGAACACGTAGGCTTTCGCGACCAATATTATTAATAAACGTTTTTTCGGGTAAGATCGCGTTAGTTATAGCTGTGTCGTATTCATCCACCACCCGACACGGCCAAAGACCGTTATTAATTCTCTGTAAATTCCTTGAATAATAATAATAATGTACGTGTATTGGTAATGCGCCTTTTACTGATGTCTCAAGGCGTCTTGTAAGAATACGGTTAAGGAAAGGCTAAGAGAGACGGAAACGCTACATAGAATAAATTGACTTACGAAGATGTGTTTTTTAGACGACGCTTAGAAGTGTCCACATTATCAGATAAACGAATTTTAAACGGTAGCGAATTCCACAACAGAAGCGCAGACACAGCGAACGAGAATCCATATATCCCGTGTGTATATATATATAATACATGAAGCTAATTATTGAAAGCGAAGTGAAATGACAATTAATTGAACACACGAAGCGAACTTGAGCCGTTTTTTTTATTTTTTTGCCGCGACGATTTTGATGAGTGGGAATCGCCGCGTCTCCCACTCGCCGAGAGAGCTGAGATGATGGGTAGGCGAAATATCCGAGAAGGTCGGTTATGCGAACATTTTTAAAATATATATATAAAGATGCCTTGCACTGGTCGGTTAATCGGGCGGATATGCGACGTTGTTCTGCGATTAGCACGTATGGTGCGACGTAAGTTCAACATGCACGCGCGCGTTCTGCAGTGAGCATGATGATGATGGCAGGCGATTGCTTTCGGGAAGGCTGCAGTTCTCGTGATGCGACTATGAACGCAACTCTGACGCCACCGTCATCGTCATCGTCGGCTGTGATCGATCCACTGCTGGATCAAAGCCTCCCCCCTCCCCCCACCCCCAAGTCGTTCCCATCAGTCACCATCCTGAGATGCAGCAATATCGTGCATCGCTCTCACGAACTGGCTCGAATTTAAAAGGAGCCGGGCACGCGTGAGAGCCGGCGACACGCGCGCACACGGCCACCCGAGTGAGAAGATGGGGGGTGGGGGAGTGGGGTTATTGCGTCTTATAATCGGGAGATTGCGGCGATATCAGAGGTCTAGCGGTGTCAGTGTCTGCGCGGGGCTTCGCGGTCGCGCTACGTTTTCGGCAGCGTGTCCGACGTTTCGCTCCACGTGCCGGGAGCTGCTTTCGGACCCGAACACACGCGGGAGATCCGCACAGCGCAACCGCCAATAGCTCTGCCCACGCAGTCCTTAGCGTATCGCGTTTACCAAAGATAAAGAATCCCCATATAGCCTAAGTAGACTGTTGGGGCAAGTGCTGTTTGCGAGCACCTATGAAGGCCCGGCACGGCACACGAGGGAGTCGGTGGTCCAGGACCACGCCCGACCGCCTTTGTCTCCCCCATTAGCGATGTTTACACACCGCACCAGGTACTCGTGTGAGGCTGAGTCGACCTAGGGGAGGCCCCGTACCGGTTCAGATAATCGTCGCTGATCTTGGCCGTGAGCGGGAATCGAACCCGTGTCACCGTGTTGGTAGCGCATCGTGCTAACCGCTACACGGACAGGTCACCGCTACACGTGCACACTGTGTACACGGGCAGGTCACCGCTACACGTGGACACTGTGTACACGGGCAGGTCACCGATACACGTGCACACTGTGTACACGGGCAGGTCACCGCTGCACGTGCACACTGTGTACACGGGCAGGTCACCACTACACGTGCACACTGTGTACACGAGCAGGTCACCGCTACACGTGCACACTGTGTACACGGACAGGTCACCGCTACACGTGCACACTGTGTACACGGGCAGGTCACCGCTACACGTGCACACTGTGTACACGGGCAGGTCACCGCTACACGTGCACACTGTGTACACGGACAGGTCACCGCTACACGTGCACACTGTGTACACGTGCAGGTCACCGCTACACGTGCACACTGTGTACACGGGCAGGTCACCACTACACGTGCACACTGTGTACACGAGCAGGTCACCGCTACACGTGCACACTGTGTACACGGACAGGTCAACGCTACACGTGCACACTGTGTACACGTGCAGGTCACCGCTACACGTGCACACTGTGTACACGGGCAGGTCACCACTACACGTGCACACTGTGTACACGAGCAGGTCACCGCTACACGTGCACACTGTGTACACGGACAGGTCACCGCTACACGTGCACACTGTGTACACGAGCAGGTCACCACTACACGTGCACACTGTGTACACGGGCAGGTCACCACTACACGTGGACACTGTGTACACGGGCAGGTCACCACTACACGTGCACACTGTGTACACGAGCAGGTCACCGCTACACGTGGACACTGTGTACACGGGCAGGTCACCGCTACACGTGGACACTGTGTACACGGGCAGGTCACCACTACACGTGCACACTGTGTACACGAGCAGGTCACCGCTACACGTGGACACTGTGTACACGGACAGGTCACCGCTACACGTGGACACTGTGTACACGGGCAGGTCACCACTACACGTGCACACTGTGTACACGAGCAGGTCACCGCTACACGTGGACACTGTGTACACGGGCAGGTCACCGCTACACGTGGACACTGTGTACACGGGCAGGTCACCGCTGCACGTGGACACTGTGTACACGGGCAGGTCACCGCTACACGTGCACACTGTGTACACGAGCAGGTCACCACTACACGTGCACACTGTGTACACGTGCAGGTCACCGCTACACGTGGACACTGTGTACACGGGCAGGTCACCGCTACACGTGGACACTGTGTACACGGGCAGGTCACCACCACACGTGCACACTGTGTACACGGGCAGGTCACCGCTACACGTGGACACTGTGTACACGGGCAGGTCACCGCTACACGTGCACACTGTGTACACGTGCAGGTCACCGCTACACGTGCACACTGTGTACACGGGCAGGTCACCACTACACGTGCACACTGTGTACACGGGCAGGTCACCACTACACGTGGACACTGTGTACACGGACAGGTCACCGCTACACGTGGACACTGTGTACACGGGCAGGTCACCACTACACGTGCACACTGTGTACACGAGCAGGTCACCGCTACACGTGGACACTGTGTACACGGGCAGGTCACCGCAGCACGTGGACACTGTGTACACGAGCAGGTCACCGCTACACGTGGACACTGTGTACACGAGCAGGTCACCGCTACACGTGCACACTGTGTACACGGACAGGTCACCGCTACACGTGCACACTGTGTACACGGGCAGGTCACCGCTACACGTGCACGCTGTGTACACGTGCAGGTCACCGCTACACGTGGACACTGTGTACACGAGCAGGTCACCGCTACACGTGGACACTGTGTACACGAGCAGGTCACCGCTACACGTGCACACTGTGTACACGGACAGGTCACCGCTACACGTGCACACTGTGTACACGGGCAGGTCACCGCTACACGTGCACGCTGTGTACACGTGCAGGTCACCGCTACACGTGGACACTGTGTACACGTGCAGGTCACCGCTACACGTGCACACTGTGTACACGGGCAGGTCACCGCTGCACGTGCACACTGTGTACACGTGCAGGTCACCGCTACACGTGCACACTGTGTACACGTGCAGGTCACCGCTACACGTGCACAGTGTGAGAGAGACAGGCCTTCATCCAGCGGTGGATTGGCCATGGTTGATGACGACGAATGAATAATGATATCATCTTCTTGGTTCTTTCGGTAAAGTCACGTAGAATGGAAATAATAAAATAATAAAAATAAAACATTATAAAGATCACCCGTATAGCCTGGACAGCGAGCGCACATGAAGACCGGCGCGGTAACACGAATGGGGGAAGAGGAGGAGGGGGGGGCATCACCACGCCCGGCCGTCTTTGTCTCGATGTTTACACCATTGTCACCAGGCGCTCATTTGTGGCCGAGTCGACCTAGGAGAAATCCCAGGACCGGTTCGAATATCCCGATGTCCCTGTCATTGCTCGCGAGTGGGGACCGTAGCACAGTGCGCTAACCACCACCGCTCACCCACCACCACCACCGCTCACCCACCACCACCACCGCTCACTCACCACCACCACCATCGCTATCACCAACCACCACCACCACCGCTCACCCACCACCACCGCCATCGCTAGCACCAACCACCGCCATCGCTAGCACCAACCACCACCACCATCGCTAGCACCAACCACCGCCATCGCTAGCACCAACCACCACCACCATCGCTAGCACCAACCACCAGCATACTCCAAACAACACCCAACCCTCCCTCACCTCCTACCTCCATCCCTATCCTCCTCGCCCTCTCCCCGTGCCTCTCCCTCCCCCCACCCTCTCCGCCCTCCCTCCCTCCCCTCTCCGCCAACTAAACCCGACCTCGGCTGCCCAATGAACACCGCGCACACGAAGTGCTGGGGCCGTGGAGGCTGGGCGCGCTCTCGCATTGTGGCTCACAGCTCTCTCGCGGCTTGCCCCCTTGCCGCCGCCGCCGCTGCTGCTGCTGCAGCTGCTGCCGCTTCTGCTGCTGCTACTGCTGCTTCTGCCCCATCTTCAGCCTCTCGCTCTGAGCGTCCAGTGCTGCGCTCTTCCCAAGACACGCAGCGAGAGAGGGACACGCGCGCGCACGCAGAGAGATCGAGAGTACGAGAGAGAGAGGGTTAAAGAAGAAGGGGTGTTGCATCTGCGGCTGCTGAGCGGAACGGCCGTGGTGGGTGCCGAGACGGAGTCGCGAATCGTGAAGGGAAATGCGGCAGCGGTCAGGCAACATCGCGTGAGTCATCCCGGCTGCTCGCCTAACCACATACCCGCACACCTACCGAGCAAGCCGACCCAGCCGCCGACCCCCCAACGCACCTAAACCTCCTGCATCCACCAACCCACCCAGCTACCTACCGACCTACTCAACTCATCTTCCGGCAGATACAACATTCAACAACAACAGCAGCAGCAGCCACTCACAACAACCTTCACCACCACCAGCAGCAGCAGCAACAACAACAGTCGCACCCCTGCCCGCAGCCACCCAGTGGCGCGGTAGCTCCAGAGATGCATGGCAGGGTGCACTGTGCCTGGCACGCGGCTCGCATCATCGTCGCGTGAAGGAGGACTCCCCATCACCAGCATCACCGCCGCCGCCTCTTCCTCCTCCTCCTCGGCAGAGGAGATCGAGGCGGAGAGCTCGTTGGCCGTGGCGAGAAGAAACACGGCGAAGAAGACGAGGACATGGGTGATATGGGAGACAACTCCAAAAGTAAGTGGCGACCAACCCGCGTGTGCAGAAGCTAAGCTCTGGTGGTCGCTCTCGTGGTGGTCCTGGTGGTGGTGATGGTGCTGGTGGTGGTGGTGGTCGCTCTCGTGGTGGTGCTGGTGGTGGTGCTGGAGGAGCTAAGCTATGGGGGTCGCTCTCGTGGTGCTGCTGGTGGTGGTGGTCGCTCTCGTGTTGCTGCTGGTGGTGGTGGTGGTCGCTCTCGTGGTGCTGGTGGTGGTGCTGGTGGTGGTGGAGGAGCTAAGCTCTGGTGGTCGCTCTCGGACGCAGACCTCCACTGGCACGGGGCTTGGTGGAGGAAGATTCGTGGTGGTGGTGCTGGTGATGCTGGTGATGCTGGTGGTGGTGCTGGTGGTGGTGCTGCTGCTGGTGGTGGTGCTGGTGCTGGTGCTGCTGGTGGTGGTGCTGGTGCTGGTGGTGCTGGTGGTGGAGCCGACCGCTCACGCTGTCTTCTGTTGCTCATGCTACTGCTGTTGTTGATGTTGCTGTTACTGCTGTTGTTGATGTTGCTGTTGTTGTTGATGCTGTTGTTGATGCTGTTACTGCTGTTGTTGATGTTGCTGTTACTGCTGTTGTTGATGTTGCTGATGTTGTTGACGTTGCTTCTTCTGCTGCTGCTGTTGTTGATGTTGCTGTTACTGCTGTTGAGGTTGCTGATGCTGCTGCTGTTGTTGATGTTTCTTCTTCTGCTGCTGTTGTTGATGTTGCTGATGCTGCTGCTGCTACTGTTGATGTTACTAATGTTGTTGTTGATGCTGTTACTGGCTGCCGTTGAACCTATTGCTTCTGCAGCTAATGCTGTTGCCGCTAATGCTGTTGCTGCTGCGGCTGAATTTGAATCCAATGCTGCTGACACCTTTGCCGTGTCGCTATTGCACACGACGACGGCAACTTCCGTAAACAGTTTCAAATGTGTAACGTGCGTGTATATGTGTGTGTGTGTGCATACATATATGTGTGTATGTATGAGTGTGTGTATATATGTGTGTGAGTGTGTCTTTGTAAAAATAGGCTCGCTAATATTACTTGCCCCAACAGTCTAAGTAGGCTACACGGGGATATTTGTCATTCCATTCATGTGTATTTGTGTGTGTGTGTATATATATGTGTATATCTTTGTATGTCTTCGTATGTGCGGAGCGGTGGCGCAGTGGTTAGCGCACTGCGCTGCTGACGTCGGTGACCCGAGTTCGATTTCCCAAGAACAGTGACAAATATTAGAACCGGTCCTGGGCCTCCGCCTAGGTCGACTCGGCCTGAAAAGAGTACCTGGTGCGGTGTGTGAACATCGCCACTGTGTCGTGCCGGCCTTAATAGGAGCTCGCTAACAGCACTCGCCCCCCCCCCCTCCCCATAGCCCTTGAACGGTGTCTATAGGGTATCTTTGTGTGCGTGTGTGCATATATATAGGTTTGTGTAAAATCATATTCGCTCCGTTACATCGCATGGACGTACTGCATGTGTGTGATTGCATATTTGCGCATGTACGTGTGTGTCTATCTTTTGTGTATGCATACGTGTAATATAAAATGAGCATTACATCTGCGTTACGCGCGTGTGCGTGTGTGTGTGCCAAATAATGATATTAATTTACAGTCCTTTGTCAATCCACTGCTAGATGAAGGCCTCGCCGCTCCGTGTTGGCCGTGGAGGTTGTGTGACCATACTTCACCGCGCTGGTCAGTACGTGTAGGGCGATGGGTGCGGGGGGGGGGGTCCAGGAATAGCTCAGACGTCACCACCAACCCACGTGTGTGTTTGTGTGTGTGTGTACTGTGGAGGTGTGTGTGTGTACTGTGTGTGTGTGTGTACTGTGGAGGTGTGTGTGTACTGTGTGTGTACTGTCTGTGTGTATTGTGTGTGTGTGTGTACTGTGGAGGTGTGTGTGTATTGTGTAGGTGTGTGTGTGTGTACTGTGTGTGTACTGTGGAGGTGTGTGTGTGTACTGTGTTTGTGTGTATTGTGTGTGTACTGTGTTTGTGTGTGTACTATGTTTGTGTGTCTACTGTGTGTGTAGGTGTGTTTGTGTCTACTGTGTGTGTACTGTGTTTGTGTCTACTGTGTGTTTGCGTACGCGTTTTTGTGTGTGTATACGTGTGTTTACGTGTGTACGTGTGTACGTGTTTGTGTGTGAACGTGTGTTTGTGTACTTGTACTCGTGTGTGTGTGTACATGTGTTTGTTTGAGTGTGTGTCTGTGTTACGTGTGTGTGTGTACGTGTGTGTACGTGTGTGTGTGTACGTGTGTGTACGCGTGTGTGTGTACGTGTGTACGCGTGTGTGTGTGTACGTGTGTGTGTCTGTGTGTGTGTACGTGTGTGTGTCTGTGTGTGTGTACGTGTGTGTGTCTGTGTGTGTGTACGTGTGTGTGTGTGTGTGTACGTGTGTGTGTGTGTGTACGTGCGGTGGTGCAGCGGTTAGCGCTACGAACCCGGGTGGCCGGGTTCGTTTCCCGCTCACGGCCAACACCGGTGACGATTATCTGAACCGGTCCTGGGTCTCCCCCAGGTCGACTCAGCCTCAAATGAATACCTGGTGCGGTGTGTATGCATCATCATTTGGGAGACAAAGGCGGCCGGGCGTGGTGTTGGCCACCCACCCCCTCGTGTGCCTTCATAGCTGCTCGCTAACAGCACTTGCCCCAACAGTCTGTTAAGGCTACACAAGGGGGGATCTTTGTATTCATCATGTGCATGCCCGTGTATGTGAATGTAAATATAAACGTAAATACGTGTGTTTGTTTACGAGTGTGTGTGCGCATTTGTGCCTGTGAGTATATAACATTGCGTACAATGGAACGTATATGCCTGTGTTGTTACATCTATGCTACGTGCCATGAAGAAGGGCAATGGTACGAAACGTCGCCTATTTGTTCTTCCTCGTAAGGGAGGCTGCCAACTCGGCAGCATCGCCAACTTATTTGCTTATTCTTTTACCGATGTGTTTGTGTGTGTGTTTATGTTTACACGCATAGTACATTAGATATATTAACGTGTGTTTTTTGTGTGTATGTGCGTGTTTATGTTATATATATGTGTGTGTGTAAACGTATATGCGTGTAATTGTTGTGTACATGCTGTTGTTGTTGGTGATATGTGCGTGTGTGTACTATGTGCGTGTGTGTGTTGAACTTCTTTCGCACGGTACGTAGCCAAGCGTGCTAGTCGAAGGTGCGGGTCAAATGAGTACCTGGGTGCGGTGTGTAAACATCGCCACTGGGGAGACAAAGGCGGCCGAGTCGTGTTGCTACCCACTCACCACCACCCCCACGTGTACCTTGACAGGTGCTCGCTAAGAGCACTTGACCCAACAGTCTGTTGCAGGCTACACGGGGGATCTTTGTCTGTGTCGCACACACACGTGCGCGCTACGGACCTGGCGACACCCGAGTTCGATTCCCGCACAGGGCCACGAAAAACGTCAGTGGCGAATGTCTTGAACCGGTTCGTAGCGCCCTCCCAATTGCCGTGGGTGAACATCGGCCCCTGGGGAGACAAAGGCGGCCGGGCGTGGTGCTGGCCACCCACCCCCTCGTGTGCCGTGCCTGCCTTCATAGGTGCTCGCTAACAGCACTTGCCCCAACAGTCTGTTAAGGCAACACGGGGGATCTTTGTCTTTGTATGCACTGCATACACACCTACGTGTGTGTGCGTCTGTATATGTAGGACTGTGAGTTTGTGTGTGTGTATGTGTGTGTATATTTCTGTGTGTATGTGTGTATATGTGTGTGTGTGCATTGTGGGGAGCGGTAGTGTAGTGGTCAGCACGCTGCGCTACGAACCCGGCGACCGAGTTCGATTCCTGCTCACGGCCAACACCGGTAGCGATTATCTGAATCAGTCATGGGCCTTCCCTAGGTCGACTCGGCCTCAAATGAGTACCTGGTATGGTGTGTAAAAAAATATCGTTACTGGGGAGACAAAGGCGGTCGGGCGTGGTGCTGGCCACCCACCCCCTCGTGTGCAGTGCCGGCCTTCATCGGTGCTACTCACTAACAGCACTTGTCCCCACAGCGTGTTAAGGCTATAAGGGGAATCTTTATCTTTGTTTTGTGTGTGTGTATATATATGTGTGTAGTTAAAGTGTTGCTCAAAATCGGGTAACCCGAATTCGATTCCCGCTCACGGCCAACATCAGTGGCGAATTTCTAAGCCAGCCCCGAGCCTTCCTTAGGTCAACTCGGCCTTAAACGATTACCTCGTGCGGTGTGTACACATCAGCACTGGGGAGACAAAGGCGGCCGGGCGAGTGCCGTTCCTGCCGCGTCAAAGGTGCTCGCTACACTTGCCCCAAATGCTTGTGAAGGCTACACGGGGGAGCTTTGTGGACTTATCTTAAACAACATACACACCATCACGTAATAGCGTGTGTATATACACACTGTACATATTTATATAAAATGCGTGCGGATGTTGTTTAACCAGATTATAATTTTTTGTATAACTACGATTCACGTTTTAACGAACACGGTTATTTATACTATATTTTATTAACAATATATATTTAAAAATATTTTAAAACATCTTTTAATATATATTTCAATATAGAAAAATACTATATAAATATATCTAGAGGCTATTTTGTCCCAATTGCACCCCTAAATGTACACGGGCGGTGCTGGTTGGGGTGGCATAAACCCACCGGCCGTGGGAAATAGAAAAATCCTCCCGGACGATCCGTCAGCATTGGGTACGGGACGTGGGGTGGGGGGGCAGCGAGAGTCGCGCGCGGAGCTCCACATCAAGCTGCTCTTCCTATCAGACGGAGCAGTCCGGAACGTCGAACTTGGCGGCGCTGTCTGTGTGTGTGTGTTGTGGTGTGTGGGGAGCGGTAGTGTAGCGGTTAGCGCTACGCTGCGCTACGAACCTGGCGACCCGGGTTCGATTCCCGCTCACGGCAAACACCAGTGACGATTATCTGAACCGGTCCTGGGCCTCTCCTAGGTCGATTCGGCCTCAAATGAGTACCTGGTGCGGTGTGTAAATATCGCCGCTAGGGAGACAAAGGCGGTCGGGCGTGGTGCTGGCCACCCACCCCCTCGTGTACCGTTCTGGCCTTCATAGGTGCTCGCTAACAGCACTTGCCCCTACAGTCTGTTAAGGCTATACGGGGGATCTTTGTGGAGTGGGTGGTGGTGTAGTGGTTAGCGCTACGCTGCGCTACGAACCCGGCAGAGACCCGAGTTTGATTTCCGCTCACGGCCAACACCGGTGACGGATTAACTGAACTGGTCCTGGACCTCCCCCTAGGTCGACTCAGCCTCAAATGAGTACCTGCTGCGGTGTGTAAACATCGCCACTGGGGAGACAAAGGTGGCCGGGCGTGGTGTTGGCCGTCCCACCCCCATCGTGTGCCGTGCCGACTTTCACAACGGCACTTGCCCCAACAGTCTGGTGAAGGCTATATGGGGGATCTTTGTCTTTGCTAGTGGTGGTGGTGGTGGTGTATGTGGTTGTCGTGCATGTGCGCGCGTTGATGTCTGCGGTGGTGTATGGGGAGCGGTGGTGCAGCGGTTAACGCACTGCGCTACGAACTCCGGCCGCACGAGTTCGATAACGGTGGCAAATATTTGAACCGGTCCCGGACCTCCCCTAGGTCGACTCTGCCAGAAACGAATGCCAGATTGCAACGTATAAAACTTCAGCACTGGGGGAGACAAAGGTGGCCGGGGCGTGGGTGTTGGCCACCCCCTCCCTCGTGCGCTGTGCCGGCCTTCGTAGACGCTCGCAAACAGCACTTGCCCCAATCAACTGTATGTCCGTACGGGGGATCTGCATCTTTTTCTTTGTTGGTGCGTGTGCGCGTGAAGATTACTTATGCGTATCTAATTACGTCGTTAATGATTACCATATATGTACGTTGTACTCTCGTGGTAGTGCCTTACGCCGACGATTCCGTCTCCGTGGTTACAACGGCTTCATTGTCTGACACGGCCCAGCAGGAGCACGCGCACGCGTACCCGGGCACACCACATCCAGTATGCATCATCCTGTAAATGTTCGCTGGAGAGAGACACGTTATAGCCCTCGTCTCGGGCGCGAAATTTCTGCATCGCACGATCGTGAGCGATGGAAGGAGACATTCATCCAGCAGCGGATCGGCCATGGATGACGACGACGACGATGATGACGATGGCCACGACTAATGACGCAACGGAGCAGCGTTCATTTACCGAACGAATTGTAACGAGTCCGAATGCAGCGTTCTGCGCGGATTCTATTCACGATAATTCTCTCTGCACGGACTGCCAACGTTCGGGACTACGGCCGTGGGCTTACGTGGGCGCGTGGAGCGAAACGTTGGACGTCGTCGGGAACGACAGCTGCATAATAGCAGCGCGACAACCCGCGCCGTGCACCGCAGCCATGCACTCTCGAAACGTCAGCCACCGATGTTCATGACGAGTTTCTCGGTATGTGCGTGTGTCTGTGACTCTGTGTGTCTGTGTGTGTGACTGTGTGTGTGTCTGTGTGTGGTGTCTGTGTGTGTCTGTGTGTGTCTGTGTGTGGTGTCTGTGTGTGTCTGTGACTGTGTGTGTGTCTGTGTGTGTCTGTGACTGTGTGTCTGTGACTGTGTGTGTCTGTCTCTGTGACTATGTGTGTGTGTGTGTCTGTCTGTGTGTCTGTGTGCGTGGGGAGCGGTAGTGTAGCGGTTAGCGCGCTGCGCTACGAACCTGGCGACTCGGTTTCGATTCCCGCTCACGGCCAACACCGGCGACGATTATCTGAACCGGTCCTGGGCCTCCCCTAGGTTGACTCAGCCTCACACGAGTACCTGGTTCGGTGTGTAAACATCGTCAGGAGGGAGACAAATACGGTCGGGCGTGGTGTTGGCCACCCACCCCCTCGTGTGCTGTTCCGGCCTTCATAGGTGCTCGCTAACAGCACTTGCCCCTACAGGGGATTCTTTGTCTTTGTGCGTGTGGGGAGCGGCAGTGTAGTGGTTCGCACACGAACCTGGTAGAGACCCGAGTTCGATTCCCTGCTCACGGTTAAAATCGGCGAGAAATATCGAAGCGTAAAACATCAGCATTGGGGAGACAAAGGCGGTCGGGTGTAGTACTGTACTCCCACTCCACCCGATCGCACTTTCCTCAACAGTCTCTGCAGGCTACACGGGGAATGTGTCTTTGCGTGCGTGATTGTATGGATCGATTCATCCATTAAATGAGTACCTGGTGCGGTGTGTAAATATTAGAATCGGGGCGTGGTTGCTGTTCCACCCACCCCCTCGTTGTAGGTGCTGCTCGCTAACAGCACTTGACCCCAACAGTCTATGTAAGCGATTTTGGGGGATCTTTGTCTTTGCACGTGTATGTATTTATGTGCGTGCGTGTTGTGGGTGGGGAGCGATAGTGTAGCGGTTAGCGAGCTACGCTACAAACCTGGCGTGCCGTGTTCAATTCCCGGCCAATAACACAAGTGGCGATTTATCTGAGCCTCCTCTAGGTCGACTCAGCCCCAAATGAGTAGCTGGTGCGGTGTGTAAAAATCATCGCCACTGTGGAGAGAAAATTCGGTCGGGCGTGGTTGCTGTTCCACCCACCCCCTCGTGTGCCCTGCCGGCCTTCATAGGTGCTGCTCGCTAACAGCACTTGACCCCAACAGTCGGTTAAGGCTACACGGGGGATCTTTCTCTTTGGGATGCGCTAAAGATTTTTTTTTTTTAATCTGAAAATTCAGATTTTTCTTTTTGTTACATTTCGGATTATTAAATCACGTCACTCCCGAACTTCCCCCCCCCCCCCCCCCGCTAAAAATTGGGTGACGTCACTATTGTCAGCACGAAGATGTAAAAAAATCGGTCCCAACTGCCCCCCCCCCCAAAAAAATCCCACGTGTGCATGCATTCTTTTATTAGCAATGCAGAAGGTCCATTACCGAAACGCCAGCTGTTATTGACGAACGCGTTACGTGTCCGAGTGTAGTTTTTTACGCTACGCATCGCACCGCATAGCGCACTGCACTCCCAAGCCGGCGACACGAGTTCCATTCCCGCTCACGAACCAATGACAGTGGCGAATATTAGCATCGGTCCCGGGCCTCACCTCGGTTGCAAATGTGTAATCATCAGCACTTGGGGAGACAAAGGCGGCCGGGCGTGGTGCTGGCTACCCATTCCCTTCATGCGCTGTGCGGACCTTCATAGACACTCGCTAACAGCACTTGCCCCAACAGTCTATTAAGGCTACACGGGGGATCTTTCTCTTTGGGATGCGCTAAAGATTTTCTGATGAATCTGAAAATTCAGATTTTCTGTTGAAGGCGATATACGGGGGGAGGGGGGGTCATTGCCTTTCTGTTGATACGAACGGTGTGTGTTGCGTGTATTCCACGCACTCGTGTCGTTTATAGGGGGCTTTTTGACCATACTTTACCACGCTGGCTTGGTAAATTTGTCGGGAATGCGGGAATGAGGGATTCTGATACCACGAGCCCACTGACGTGAGCTGTGGCCCCGAATCTAACCCAGGTCACAGCAGTTGGCAGTGCACTCACGGTCCAAGTATATCCACTTCATTAACATAGAAAGTGTACAAAAAGATACTTCATTAACATATCAAGCAATTTACGCAAATATATATGCGTCTATGTACTTTTAAAACAAATTGATAACAATCGATACACAAATGTTTGACTATAATTAATTTGTTTAAACGGCTGCGTGATAATGCCGGGGGGGGGGGGCACACGTGGATCGCACAACACTCGGCAGAGACATCGCACTGATCCTTCGCCCAGCGGCGGGTAGACCACGGCGACTGCCATATCATCGTTGTTGTCTGTGTTGTTGTTGTTGTCATCATGACGCATGGGAGAGGCGCGTGCTTGGACTCGTAGTTCGAGACGAGAAAGAGGTGGCTCCCGTTCACCCCCCCCCCCCTCCTACGCATTTCGGGGACCTCGCTCCATCCTCACACAGAGCAATCTGCGCGCACAAGCGATCCCGTGACCGGGGGAGTCGAGAGGGGGCCGGTGGTGGTGGTGGCTGACGGCTCTGATTTCTTACTCTATTGGGGGAGAGAGGCTGGAGATGGCGGTGGGGGTGGCGGGGTGCTGGATCGGCCACTGAACGGCACGGAGGAAGGGACTTTCTGTCCTGGATTGAATTCACCGCGATTCGTTCATCCAATTCCGAAGACAAAGGCTGGGGGGGGTGCCTTGGTCGAGGCTGTGGCGGAACAGCGCCGCATGAGAGAAGGAGGGGGGGGGTCACGCAAACGTGGAGGCGTCCCCGTCACCTCGTCACGTCATCACGTCGGCGCGTGGTCAAAGCGAGCCGTGGGGGGGGAGGGGGTCGCTTGGGGCAGGACGCACGCGGGGGGGGGGGGGGGGTCCGGGCGGCGCCGATGTCGCGAGGCTGGAGACGGGAACTGACGGGGGAGCCACGGGTGGGGAACCCCACAGAGAGGGGGGAGACGACCGCCCTGCTTGGAGACGGAGCCCGCTCTCGGAGCCGGCTCACGGAGCCTGGTCAACGTGGAGCAGTGAGATGGACCTCTGGCGTCCATCGCGTGAAGGATGTGGAGGTAGGGTGGCCGATATTGGGGAGGTGGGTGGCCGATATTGAGGAGGTGGGTGGCCGATATTGGGGAGGTGGGGTGGCCGATATTGGGGAGGTGGGTGGCCGATATTGGGGAGGGGGGTGGCCGATATTGGGGAGGTGGGTGGCCGATATTGGGGAGATGGGGTGGCCGATATTGGGGAGGTGGGTGGCCGATATTGGGGAGGTGGGCGGCCGATATTGGGGAGATGGGGTGGCCGATATTGGGGAGGTGGGTGGCCGATATTGGGGAGGTGGGCGGCCGATATTGAGGAGGTGGGTGGCCGATATTGGGGAGGTGGGCGGCCGATATTGGGGAGGTGGGTGGCCGATATTGGGGAGGTGGGTGGCCGATATTGGGGAGGTGGGTGGCCGATATTGGGGAGGTGGGTGGCCGATATTGGGGAGATGGGGTGGCCGATATTGGGGAGGTGGGTGGCCGATATTGGGGAGATGGGGTGGCCGATATTGGGGAGGTGGGTGGCCGATATTGGGGAGGTGGGGTGGCCGATATTGGGGAGGTGGGTGGCCGATATTGGGGAGGAGGCTGCTGGCTGCTGCTAATTATTTAATTGTTTTCATTACATAAGGCGTGCCTTACGTTTTACATAAGCCGCGGTGGTGCTGGCTTTAAATAGGATTGGTCAAGAGATGTCTTAAGTTAGCGGCACATTGCGTGTATATTTATAAAATACTTAACAACGTACTGCGTGCAATCACGTTGGTGTAGATGCCGATGATATTCTAGAAGGGCTCGGTGGGGCGAATCGTCGTGAGCGACGTGAATGCGGAGTGACGTTCTCGAGAGGTGCTCGTCGATTTGCAGGTGAGTTCGGGTTCACTTAGCGCACTGAGTGGTCCTTAACCGACACTGCAGCCTTGTACCCCGTTCGGTTCTCGATCGATCAACAATGTACCATGTTAATGAATACCGAGGGTTTGGCGAAACAAAGTAAGTTGGCACGTACGTGCTTAATTTGTGTTTTCGATGATCTGCCTTCGAAAAAAAAAATCTGGCTGTGCCTCGGCACCAGAAAGGGCATCTCGTACCCGGGGCGGGGGGAGGGGTGCACCCCAGGTTAAGAAGAAGAATAACAAGAACCACACTTTAATTCTAGATTTGAAGCTTTCATACTCTTTGGTTTTTTCGGTAAAGTCACGTCGGTAAAAAAATTCGAATAAAATAAATGAAAAGAACTAACAAACGTCGTGATTTAATTCGGTTGTTTTCAATTATTTTGTTAGAATTTTTTTTACCAACGTGACTTTACCGAAAAAAACAAAGAGTAAGAACCACACTGACTTAGGGGGAGGGTCAGGGCCGACATTGGTTCAGAGTCTCACGCTAACCCTCCCACCCCCCACACTCGAGTAAGTCCGCAAGTCGGCGGAGTGCGACGCCAAAGCCGCAAGAGAGCGAAGTGAAATCCCTTGCGATCGCAATGCCAAACAGAACGAGGGCAATTGCCCGAAACGTCGCCGCCTGCTAATCGAAGTTTCCGTTTAAGACCGCGCGCAGTGTTGCCACCGGCAAATGCGTTGAGTGTCACGTGTGTACGGTATCTGCATGCGTGTGCTCATTGTGGTCTCAATTTACAAATGCTTATTTTTTTGTTACCAACAATGAATCATAGAAAGATTGTAATCGTTACTCCTCTGCTGTGAGCACATGCGCTGCACGGCGCTGGAGAACGTGGGAGACGCGGTGGTTGGAGCTGTTTTCGTGCATTGTGCTCTGAACCCGGCAAGCCTGAGTTGGATTCCCCAGGTCACGGTTGAAATCGGTGGCAAGTGATATCGGCCACCTAACCCCCCACAACAAAACCAAACTTCACCAAGCTGCACTGACCAGCGTGGTGAAGTATGCTCAACCCCGATACTATTAACACGGCGTGGATGGACCTCTATCCAGAAATGGGTTTATGAAGTGCTTTAGCCATTATCCATATACAAGGTTTTTGGGTTCAGATCGCGTAAATATCTAAATGTGTCGTGAAACCCGCCACCCACCACCCGACACGGCCAATTGGTAATGTTCGTCACACCGGCGTGTTGGAGAGTAAACCAACGACGACAATTGCAAATGTCGTGGTGGGTTTACTCTCCAACGCGCCCGTGTGCTGAACTCGTGACGAATTGGCCACGTTTTGTTTACGTGTCAAACCTCACTAGTTGGCTGTGTCGGGTGGCGGAGGCGGCGGGTTTTAACGACACACATTTGTATATTTACGCGATCTGAACCCCCCCTAAAAACCTCTTATGGACAATATTGTTTGCGAAAGCCGCCTGCTAAGTGTCAAACTGGCCTCAAGCGTTCTACCCGTATTTCTGTTAATCTGGTTATGAGCCGTGCCGGAAAGTAATACGCACCTCTAGAAAATTACGGGAACCTTGGTCTCGCACGCACGCAGCTACCGGACTACAAGACTCGCACACCCCCGATTTGGCTTGAAATACAAGGGGAAGGCTAAAATCGCGTCCTCTAATCCGGACAATAAGGTGGCACGTGCTCCTCTTTCAACGGGGGGTTGCGAAACGGTGACCTCAAATTGTTGTAGGTCATCGTGTTCAAAGTCGATGTCCCGTTTTTGGGAAGTCGGCAAACCGCGAAACCGTTCGGAACGAATCGCAGCATCCGCCCTCGATTCTCGATGAAAAGTCTCGAGACGCAGCCGAGGGTCTGTCGCTTGCTCAATGAGATGGTGTGTGGTATGTGTGTGGCAGCGGGGGGGGGGAGATACCCACACTTGACCCCACCTTAATAGATCGAATGCCGTGCATACCCTTTATTTATACTGCGGGGTGGAACAGAGGCGGTGGAGGGTGGATTTATTGTGGGCATCGCGGTGGCTAGGAGATGTTAACTAACTCGCCTGGTACACAGGAGGTCGTGGGTTCGATCCCGACCCCGAACTCCTGCTGTATATTTGGAGTTTGCGTGTCTCTCTCTCTCTCTCATCATCATCACGGTGGCTAGGAGATGTTAACTACCTCGCCTGGTACGCAGGAGGTCGTGGGTTCGATCCCGACCCTGACGCCTGCTGTATATTTGGAGTTTGCGTGTCTCTCTCTCATCATCATCATCATCACGGTGGCTAGGAGATGTTAACTAACTCGCCTGGTACGCAGGAGGTCGTGGGTTCGATCCCGACCCGAACTCCTGCTGTATATTTGGAGTTGACGTCTCTCTCATCATCATCACGGTGGCTATGAGATGTTAACTAACTCGCCTGGTATACAGGAGGTCGTGGGTTCGATCCCGACCATGACGCCGGCTGTATATTTGGAGTCTGCGTCTCTCTCTCTCCCCATGGTCGCGTGGATATCTGTCCGGGTCCTCTGGTTTTTCCCTCCACATTTAGAATCAACATCACGCTTTCAAGAGTATGTGTCTGCTATACATTTCCGCATGAGCTATCATTTCTAAAAAAAGAGCTACAGACGGTAGCTCAGCGGGCCTTACCTGGTCAAATAAAAAACATCGTTTAAATACATTCAGCATCGTATCATCTGCCGCACCGGGAAGAGATGGAATCGAGCTGCAAGTGCAGTGTCCTGACCGTTAACTCCGCCACCGTGACAGCTCCTCCCTGGGTCTCTGCCGTCAATGGCGCCACGCGTTGTGTTCATAGCGAGACGTGAAAAACCGGTAACCCGCTAGAAACCGGTTTTATTCATGCGGTGACCGGCAATCGAAAAAAACTATTTTGATCACCATGTACACTACACTGTATACGGTATAGTGTGTGGATTACTACACATGTGTATGAGTGTTCGTGGGGAGCCGGCAGTGTCGTGGTTAGCGCGCTGTACTACTGAATCCAGCGGGTCGAGTTCGGTTCCAGCTCACGGCCAAGACCAGTGACGATTATCTGAACCGGTCCCGGGCCTCGACTCGGCGTCAATTGAGTACCTGGTGCGATGTGTACACATCGCAGCTGAGGAGACAAAGGCGGCCGGGGCATGGTGCTGGCCACCTACCCCCCTCGTGTGCCGTGCCGGCCTTCATAGGTGCTGGCTAACAGCACTTGCCCCAACAGTCTGTTCAGGCTATACGGGGGATCTTTGTCTTTGTGTGACTTTGAGAGGTTGTGTGCTTAGTGTAAGGGGGGGGGGTGGGGAGCGGTAGTGTAGTCGTTAGCGCGCTGCGCTACGAACACGGCGACCCGAGTTCGATTCGCGCTCACGGCCAACATCAGTGGCCCAATCTCTGATTGTGTGACCGGGCCTCTCCCCCCACGCATTCCCAGAAGTCCGCGCAGCTGACGGCGCGTGTAAAATGAATACCCCGGTGCGCTGTGTAAACATCGTCACTGGGGAGACAAAGGCGGCCGGGTCTTGGGTTGGCCACCCACCGGGTCGTGCGCCGTGCCGGCCTTCGTAGGTGCTCGCTCACAGCACTTGCCCCCCAAAGTCTGTTGAGGCTATACGGGGGGGGGGGGGTGTCATTGTCTTTGTTGTCAATCTACTGCTGGGCGAGGGCCTTCCAGAGACGCGACGGTGTGTTTGACCGTCCTGTGTGTGTGTGGGTATATCTATAGACGCGTGTACAAGTTCTCTTTCGGTAGCTTTGTGTTGATGGGTTGGTGCCTGCGAGTGCGTTATAATTACAGTGTAATGTATAAACATCCACACGACCGTACAGATGTACACAGGATGGTAAAGCACTAAACCCGTCACGTATTTAAGTCGTGCTCAAGGCTCTAATGCATAGCCGTCACTGCCGATGTGATTTGCATACCTTCGCTCCGAGCGACGTAAGGGTTTTCATAACAATTGCTCTGCTACTCGACAATAGTTTGCTCACGGAATGTTTATCCAGTATCGTCTGTACACCGCGCGCGTGTGTGTGTGTGAATGGTGGGGGCGGAGCGGTGGCGCAGTGGTTAGCGCACTGCGCTACGAACCCGCTTAATCAACCACGGGTTCAATTTCCCCGCGCCGCAAGCGATGATCTGAACCGTGCCCCCTGAGCATGATCCCTGGATCGATCCGGCCTCAAGTGTGTATAACATCTACGCTGGGGAAGACAAAAGCGGCCGGGCGTGGCTCTGCCCACACACACACACACCCCATTCGTGCGTTGTGCCGCCCTTAATAGGTGCTCGCTAACAGGGCTAGGATACGTTGCGTGCACACACTGTACGTTTTACGTACTAAAAATACAAACGCGCACACACGCAAGGGCAAGGTTTCCCGTATAGCCTTAAGAGACTGTAGGGGCAAGTGCTGTTAGCGAGCACCTATGAAGGCCGGCACGGCACACGAGGGGGTGGGTGGCCAGCACCCCGCCCGACCGCCTTTGTCTCCCCAGTGGCGATGTTTTACACACCGCACCAGGCACTCATTTGAGGTTGAGTCGACCTAGGGGAGGCACGGGACCGGTTCCTATAATCGTCACCGGTGTTGGCCGTGAGCAGGGATCGAACTCGGCTCGACCGGGTTCATAGCGCAGCCGCGCTAACCGCTACACCACCGCTCCCCCCACACACACACGCAGACACATACACACACGCAGACACACACACACGCAGACACACACACACGCAGACACACACACGCAGACACACACACACGCAGACACACACACACGCAGACACACACACACGCAGACACGCAGACACACACGCAGACACACACACACGCAGACAAAGATCCCCCGTATAGCCTTAACAGACTGTAGGGGCAAGTGCTGTTAGCGAGCACCTATGAAGGCCGGAACGGTACACGAGGGGGTGGGTGGCCAGCACCACGCCCGACCGCCTTTGTCTCCCCAGTGGCGATGTTTACACACCGCACCAGGTACTCATTTGAGGCTGAGTCGACCTAGGGGAAGCCCGGAACCGGTTCAGATAATTGTCACTGGTGTTTTGCCGTGAGCGGGAATCTAACCCGGGTGGCCAGGTCCGTAGTGCAGCGCGCTAACCGCTACACTACCGCTCCCCACACACACACACGCAGACACACACGCACACACACACGCACGCACACACGCAGACACACGCAAACACACACACGCAGACACGCACACAGAGGCAGAGTACATCCACTCGTGGGTACACACACGCGCACAAGCACCCTTACACCGCCAACAGCACACAACATGCCCCACTTAGCCCCGAGCGGACTGACCCATTGCCGTTGGCGAGCACCCAGTAAGGTCAACCACGGGGTGGCGTGGCAAGCACCACGTCCCCGGCCCCCTTTGTCTCCCCATCACACACGGTGTGTGTGTATGCATACACACACGGTGCGGTGTGTGTATACATACACACACCGCACCAGGCACTTCCTGTATACAGGCGTAAGGCTGAGTCGACCGAGGTAGGATTTGCCCAAGATTGGTTCATATCCCGGGTCGGATAGCGCTCGCCACTGATAATAGCCGTGACCGGGACTCTAAGTTGGGTCTCACTACCCCACGTACACACATGTACACACACACTGCCTGCACCAATACGATGAATGTGTAGTCGATTGTGTGTGTTCGTGTGGGGAGCGGTGGTGAAGCGGTTAGCGCGCTGCGCTACGAACCCGAAGACCCGAGTTCGATACCCGCTCACGAGCAACGCCGGTGACGATTATCTGAACCGGTTCTGGGACTTCCCCTAGGTCGACTCAGCCTCAAATGAGTACCTGCTGCGGTGTGTAAACATCGCGACTGGGGAGACAAAGGCGTCCCGGTGTGGTGCTGGCCACCCACCCCCTCGTGTGCCGTTGCGGCCTTCGTAGGTGCTCGTTAACAGCACTTGCCCCAACAGTCTGTTAAGGCTATACGGGGGACCTTTGTCTTTTGTCACGTGAACGTGAACGCGCGCTCGAGTAGAAATGATGTCGCTGATTGTCCACGCGCGCTCGGGGCGATTCTATCGGTCAAAACCTTTTCGGGAATAATGTTCTCCATAGAACAATTCTGGCGGAATTCACGAATAGGCCGTGCATTGGAATGGATACATTAATTGCCAGCGTAGCAGCTCACTGAGTCCCGGGGGGGGGGGGGGTCGATAAAATTGGTTCCATTTTGTGGGGAAGTCAACATGGTTATCTTTTAGATAAACCACCCCCAACCCTTGCCCGCCATATGAATGTGGAATTTCCACCACTGGCTTATGACTGCGAACGGGAGATGAGCTCACTTGTGCGGGGATAATCACTCTTGAGCATTCTTTCAGATTTCATAAACATTTCAATTGCAGTGCCGTGTGTGTGTGTGTGTATATGTTTACATGACGCCACTCTCGATACGCCGAGGAAGGGTCCCGAACGACGCGTCGCCCGTTGCGTTCCGCTTTCATTTGAAGGCCACACGCGCAGTGATTATTGTTGGCGGATTTCGTCGGAGTTTTATATTTTGTTACTTTGCACTTTATGCGCGGAGACGCTCAATGAGTTTCGGTTAAACAACGTCGGGTTTTTTTGTTGTTTTTATATTTGGTGTTGAACAGGGCCCCGGAGTTTATATGGAGTGCTCTTGCCAACAGAGTGGGCGACCGGGTTTAACAAGCATCGGCCCTGATGTTGATTGTATAACAACAACAACTATACTTGGACTACTACTACTACTCTACTGATGAGACCCAGCCGATCGAAACCAGTGTTTGAATTGATGGGCACGGGCGGAGTTTCAGAAGTTTACGATGATTATAAAAAATTGATTAATGCACCCTAGATTCCTAATGCGAGGGACAAAGCGAACCCCTGCCAACCCCCTCCACTGCACTCCGCCTCTGGTGCTGCTATAATGTTGGCGCGGTGAGTCGATAGGCCGATGGACTGGCGATGACTCACACAGACCGAGGTGTCGTCGTCGTCTTCCCTGTCACCCACAATGCTCCCGCACCGGCACCAACGACATTGTCGATCGCGATGGTTTAGCGACAAATAACGAAACGCGTTTTCAGTGTGTGTGTGTAGCTGGGGAGGGGGGGAGTTCCCCAGTGTTTAAAAAAAACTACGCTTGGCGTCGCGTCTCTAATAGTTGCTCGCTTGCGGCACTTGCCCCAGCAGTAAACGGCGTTACTGGGGGATCTTTGTCTTTGTTTCGTGTACAGTACCGTGCAATGATGCGTGAGTGCGCGCGTGCGTAAAAGGCGGAGCGGTCGTGCACCGGTCCTCGCGCGCTGCGCTACGAACCCACTCGCGCCCAACACGAGTGACGATTATTTGAATCGGTCCTGGGCCTCGCCCTAGGTCGACTCAGCCTCAAATCGAGGACCCGGTGCGGTGTGTAGTAAACATCGCTACTCGGGAGACGAAGGCTGCTGCTGCTGCTGGTCACCCACCCCCTCGTGTGCCGTACCCACCGTCATAGGTGCTACTCGCTAACAGCACTTTCCACAAAAGTAGTTGACGTCTATCGGGGGGATATGTGTGTGTGTTTGTCTTCAAGTGCATTAGCGCGTGTGTCTTGGGAGTGTAGCGGTCAGCGCGCTGCGCTACGAACCCGGCAACCCGAGTTCGATTCCCGCTCACGGCCAACACCAGTGACGATTATCTTAATCGGTCCTGGGCCTCCCCCTAGGTCGACTCGGCCTCAAATCGAGGACCCGGTGCGGTGTGTAGTAAACATCGCTACTCGGGAGACGAAGGCTGCTGCTGCTGCTGGTCACCCACCCCCTCGTGTGCCGTACCCACCGTCATAGGTGCTACTCGCTAACAGCACTTTCCACAAAAGTAGTTGACGTCTATCGGGGGGATATGTGTGTGTGTTTGTCTTCAAGTGCATTAGCGCGTGTGTCTTGGGAGTGTAGCGGTCAGCGCGCTGCGCTACGAACCCGGCAACCCGAGTTCGATTCCCGCTCACGGCCAACACCAGTGACGATTATCTTAATCGGTCCTGGGCCTCCCCCTAGGTCGACTCGGCCTCAAATCAGTACCTAGTGCTGTGTGTACAAATCGCCACGAGGGAGACAAAGGCGGTCGCGCGTGGTGCTGGCCACCCACCCCCTCTTGTGCCGTGCCGGCCTTCATAGGTGCTACTCGCTAACAGCACTTGCCCCAACAGCCTGTTAAGGCTACACGGGGGATCTTTGTCTTAGTCGTGTGTGTTAGTGCGATGTTTAACGCTAGTATAAATAAACGCTGCGTTATGGCTTGAGTCACGTGGTACGTATTGAAGTTCTAGAAGGGCCGGAGCAGCGACGGTGAGTGACGTAAATGATGATGATGATGATCATACAAGGGCTCAAAGATTTAGGGCTGGGATGGATGTTGATTTGGTTACGTTCGGCAGGATCAGCCGGAAGAGAGAGAGATAGTTCTAAATCGCTGTTCTGAATCTCGCGCTAAAGACTGATTACGCACAGTACGATCCCCATCAGCAGCGGACCGAGTAATTTGCCTCCCGTGGAGTGTGACGCGAAAGCCGATATGAATCTGGCAGAATCCGCTCAGGGCAATTCAAATACATAGACATGAAGACAAAGATCCCCGAATAGCCTTTAACATACTGTTGGGGCAAGTGCTGTTCGCGAGCACCTTTTTATATGAAGGCCGGTACGGTGTAAGAGTGGGTTGGGTGACCAGCACCACGCCGGACCGCCTTTGTCTCCCCAGTGCCGGTTTGTGCACTTTGCAAACCTGCTCCTCATTCAGCCATCGAAGGGCCCTGGACCGATCTCGGATTGCCAGCTGCACAGAGCGTGCAGCGCTAACCACTGCACCACCGCTCCTTACCTTACGCGTGTGTGTGTACAGTACACACACACACTGATTTCTTTGGCCGAAACGTCCCCCTATTAGATATATATATATGTTTTGTTCCTTTTAAGGCTACAGTGTTATTGACTAACGCGTCGAGCGTTGTTAATTATTAATGCTAATGTCCAGCTCCTGTGTCAATCCTCGGCTTGGATGGAGGCTTCCCCACGCCTTGTTTGTGGCCACGGGGGCTTGAATGTCCATACTTCACCACTGTGCTGTTGCGTTAGGGGGGGGTAAGAGAGGGGGGTAGAGAGGGGGGGGGTAGAGGACGACTGCTCACTATGCGCCCAGCCCCCCAACGCGAACGCGCGGCACAGAATCGCAAAAGCCAAAAAAACGGAGCCCCACGGGATGAACGCGGGCCGCGCGTGCGTGTCACCTGCGGCTCACCTGGTCACGGCGCGTGAGTCTCACATTTGCGGCTCACCTGGGCACGGCGCATTAGTCTCACCTTTGCGGCTCACCTGGCCACGGCGCGCATCCAGTGGCACTGCGCGATCACCTTGAATCTAACGCCCCCCTGAACCCTCTCCCTCGTGTCGAACTCAAGCTGACACGGACACCTGCTTCGGTGGATCTGCACCGCACCGCCGGTGTTGCTCACGCACAATGCGGTCCGTGCGCTCTCGTACCAGCTCACGCCCGGCCGCCTTTGTCTCCCCAGTCCGTGCTGTTGGCAGTGCCATCGCGCGCGAGCGGTTTTGTGCGCGCCGTGACAAACCCCTAATAGGTGCTCGCAAACAACAGCAGCAGCAGGGATGTTTTCAAGGTGGCTGTTGTGCTTATAAGTGGCGCTCATGTTAATGAATGGCTGTGTTGTGTGTCTCTCTCTCTCTCCCCGCGTCTCCCTCCCCTCTATCACCCCCCCCCTCTACCCCCCCCTCTCTCTCATCCCCTCTCGCTATCTGCGAGAATCGCCTCTCGTGTCCCCACTCATGACTCCCCTCCTCCCTCCATCCTGCAATCTTCATTTCTGCCCATCGTCTCATACACCTTCCTCCTCACGCCGGACTCTCCTCCTCCCCCCACCTCCACCCCCTCCTCCCACCTCTACCTCCACCACCGCTATCCATGCCCGCTATAATTTCGTTCTGACGTTATCCGTGCGTTTGTCCGTCCGATTGTTTTTGTTTCTCTCTGTCTCCCCGATCTGCATCCACGCGCGTGTTTCCACGTGCGTTTGGTTGCGTCCTTTGCATGTGTATCCCTGACACACACGTGCGTGACTCAACACACGTCGTCTTTCTGTCTGCCCTGTGTCCACTGTCTGTCTGTGTCTCTGTCCGTCTCTTTCTTCCCTCCACTGTTCCGTGATGTCTCTCTCTCCTCCCCGCGCTTCGCCTCCTCCCCGTCGGCTCCCAACTCTTCCCCACGCGTCGATCTGCCGACTTTCCCTCTTCCTTATCTGCCTCCTCCTCTTCCTCGTCCCTCGCTGGCTGTCTCTCTCTCTCTCTCTCCCATCCTCACGTCTCTTTCTCGCTCCGTGTATCATCGATACGTGTACCGCCTTCCATCTCTCTCATCGCGTCTCCGTATCTATTTCTACTCCCCCCGCCCCTCTCCTTCCATCATCTCACCATCTCTCTCCTATCTCTCTGCGTCTCTCTCTCCGTCTCGCCCCTCGGGCCCCCTCTCTACCCCCCGCCCCCACCTCACCGCCCTCCCCAATTTCACTTCCTCCGTCCATCTCTTCGTCTCTCTCCTCTGTATCTCCCCCCCCCCCCCCCCCCCCGTCTCCCCCCCGCCCTCTCGCCTCCAACTCTCACCTGTCGCTGCCTCAAGAGAAGCGGCTGGCGTCCGTGTGCGTTGGCTGCGGCGCCCAGATCCGAGACCCCTTCATCCTGCGCGTGTCCCCCGACCTCGAGTGGCACGCCTCGTGCCTCAAGTGCGCCGAGTGCGCGCAGTACCTGGACGAGACGTGCACATGCTTCGTGCGCGACGGCAAGACCTACTGCAAGCGGGACTACGTCAGGTGCGTGCACGTGCTGTGTGTGTGTGTGTCGGTGTGTGTGTCTGTGCACGTGGTGTGTGTCTGTGTGTGTGCACGTGGTATGTGTGTGTGTCTGTGTGTGTACGTCTGTGTGTGTCTGTGTGTCTGTGTGTGCACGTGGTGTGTGTCTGTGTGTGTGTCTGTGTGTGTGTCTGTGCACGTGGTGTGTGTGTGTGTGTGTGTCTGTGTGTGTCTGTGTGTGCACGTGGTATGTGTGTGTGTCTGTGTGTGTACGTCTGTGTGTGTCTGTGTGTCTGTGTGTGCACGTGGTGTGTGTCTGTGCGTGCACGTGGTGTGTGTGTCGGTGTGTGCACGTGGTGTGTGTGTGTGTCTGTGTGTGCACGTGGAGTGTGTGTGTGCACGTGGAGTGTGTGTGTGCACGTGGTGTGTGTGTGTATATCTGTGTGTGTGTCTGTGCGTGCACGTGGTGGGTGTGTGTGTATGTGTCTATGCGCGCGCTGCGCTACGAACCTGGCGACCCGGGTTCGATTCCCACTCACGGCCAACACTGGTGACGATTATCTGTACAAGGTCCTGGGCATCCTCCCCTAGGTCGACTCAGCCTCAAATGAGTACCTGGTGCGGTGTGTAAACATCGCCACTGGGGAGACAAAGGCGGTCGAGCGTGGTGCTGGCCACCCACCCCCTCGTGTACCGTTCCGGCCTTCATAGGTGCTCGCTAACAGCACTTGCCCCAACAGCCTGTTACAGGCTACAGGGGGGATCTTTGTCTTTGTGTGTTCTCCAGAGACTCTGTGGGTGGGGTGGGGTGAGTGGGCGGTTGCCCCCGGGGTATCCCCTCCCAAGGTGGTGGGGGCGACGGGGGGAGGAGGGGGGGGGGCACCGCTGAAGTTGGTAACCGGGCGGGAATGGTCAGACAAGGAAGCGAGCGATGACTGCTGGTGGCTCGTGCGTCGTGCTGGTGGGGGTGGTGGTGACACACCATCGCACTACAGCTCCACCTCAAACTGCTCCTCCGACTCAAACACCACTTACCCCCCCCCCCTCAACTCTCCCTTTATTATCACCTCCCCCACACCGGTTTAACCCACCTTCCCACCACCATGTGGAGTTCAATATCGGTGACGATTCACGGAACCGATCCTGGGCCTCCCCCTTTAAAGTGAGTACCTGGTGCGGTGTGTAAACATCGCCACTGGGGAGACAAAGGCGGCCGGGCGTGGTGTTAGCCAACCGCCCCCTCGTGTGCCGGCCTTCATAGGTGCTACTCGCTAACAGCACTTGCCCCAACAGTCTGTTGAGGCTATACGGGGGATCTTTGTCTGTGTGTAGCATGAGCAAGCAATGGCAGCCCTGCACCTTTATCTTCGCGGAATTCAAATTTCCAAATTACACGTCACGTGTCCGGCGTGTTACCTGTGGGTAATTACCGACATTAGCGCTCATTTGCATTACACGGCTGCGGCCTTTCGACGAGACGTTTATAATGTGACCGCGTGTTAATTAGATATAGATGTCAATTAGATATACGGTGCTAGTGTGTGTGTGCGTGCGCGTGCGTGCAAGAGTGGGGAGCAGTGGAACTTGAAGCTACCCCCCCCCCACGTGCCTCCCCCACCTCTGTCCACCCAGCGGTTTGAGTGGGTTCGCAACAGCCGATCGAACGGCCGGTCACGTGTGGTGGGGTAAACTTGTGGGTAAGGCCCACGTCTTCCGAGGCGTCTGGCAGGCGTGGAAGAGTAGACCAAGTGATATCCCTCGAGTGCCTCTCTTTTATAGCCACCTCCCCATCTATTGGGAGGCCCTTTTGACGCGATGTGTCGAACCCCAGTCGACTGCTGCCAACGACTTTAAACTAAACTAAAAACTAAACTATTTTTAAATCCTTTATATTAAGTTCGCGTGCTTGCGTGCTTGCTTGCTTGCTTAGGACCGTGCAAATCTTTCGGTCGTTTTTTAACCCACTTCCCGTGATCCGATCGAGCTGACATTTTGCACACAGACTCGTTGTGCGTGACAATTAATGTTCGTGAAAAATTTGTTCCAAAATTTTACACTTTTTATGGAATTTTTTTAAATATTTAATTACCAATTGCTTAATGGTACAGGCAATAATCTGACCCATAGGTGGCAGCCATCTCAAGCCAGAGGACGAGAGGACTCTAGCCACCACGCATATAAAGGATTTATAGTGATAAACTTTGTTTTTACGGGTTAATTTTTTTTATTTTAACAGGTAAGGAGGCCCCACTGAGCCATATAGATATTTTTCAGAAGCGGCCTCGCCATCACAAATTACAGCTCAGCGAAGTGACTTATCATCACGTGGGGATTCGTAGCAGCCAAATATTCGAAACGCGTGATGTCGATTCTAAACGTGGAGGGAAAAACACGAGGACCCGTATACAAAATCCACGCGACTACGGAGAGAGAGAGAGAGACATCGCAAACTCCAAATATACAGCAGCAGGCGTCAGGGTTGGGTTCGAACACACGACCTCCTGTATACCAGGCGAGGTAGTTAACATCTCAACACCGTGACTTCACGGGACCTGTCACGTCCACCGTCAAGCAGACAGCGGAGTAACATTATTATTATTCCGCTTATCACACCGGCAGTATTAATCAGGGCGGCCGAGTGGATTCGAACCGTGAATTCAAGCGAAAGGGGGCGAACCACCCTACCGGCTCGGCCTTGTCCATAAGCGGGTCCCGTTTACAACTTTGACAACGGCGCCGCGTTGTCGCTGGCGACACGGCGGCCTGCCCCTTGGCGTCCGTGCCGCGCGATCCATCGTGGGTCACGTGGCGTACTTGAACCCACGTGGGGGTGGGGGGTGGTGATGGCTGCCCGCCCGGGGGATTCACCGCCATGATCGCCGTTGTGACGTCACGAACCACGTGCAGCAGCAGGAGCGTCGATGCCACCTGGCGGAGCCTCTGTCTCCGACCTCTTCCTCGTCTACTTCCACATCCTCTTTCCTCTCATTCCCCGTTATTTATCATCTTCTTCTTCTTCTTCGTCATCCTCTCTCGTCCCTCTCCCGTTCCTTTCTCTTTTTAAATCCGTTATATTAAGTTCACCTGTTTGCTCGCTTACGACCGTGCAAATCTTTCGGTCGTTTTTTAACCCACTTCCCGTGATCCAATCGAGCTGACATTTTTGCACACAGACTCGTTGTGCGTGACAATTTATTTTCGTGAAAATTTTTTCTCCAAAATTTTCCACTTTTTAGGAAAGAAAAAATTCATATTTAATTTAAAATACCAATGTGATAAAAATGAAACTCTTACTCAAGAAAAACAGAAATGAATCATAAAATAAAACCGATGCCACGCATATAAAGGATTTATAGTGAAAAACTTTGTTTTTACGGGTTAATTTTTCCCCCGTTCGATGGCGTCCGTGACTCTCCCTCCCTACCTCCCCCTCTCCACGTGGGTGCTGTCCGCGGGTGCGGAGTTGCCGAGATTTGATTGGTTAGCGGCGTTTTGGGTTTCGTCTCGGGGCGTGCGCGCGCGCTCTGAGCGCGACAGAGCCCCTGGCCTCTTAACGCCGAGCGAACTGCGGTCGAAGGACGTGGTACATTAAACCGTTGTACGGCAAAGCACCAACAACAAAACATAGAGAATACAATTGTGGATTGAATTGATATCGCAAAGAAAAAAAATCGTCATCGTTAAAAAATTTAGTCTTGATAAATGATATCGCGACAACACTATGACACGTGTCTAATATATAGACAGTATACACATGCGTATACTGTATATGCATGTACACACACACACACATCTACAATATATATATCCGTGTAGCGTTTAGCAAGGCTGTCGGGACATCACGCAAAGGGGTGGGTTGCCAACGCCACGGCCGGCCGCCTTTGTCTCCCCAGTGGTAATGTTTACACACCGCACCATGTGCTCATTTAAGGCTGAATAAACCTAGGAGATGCCACCTATTTTGGAATCGAACATGAGGCTCCGGGTTCGTAGCGCAGTTAACCACGAGACTCCCACACATATATATACAGTATACACACAAAGACAAAGATCCCCCGTATAACTTTAACAGGCTGTTGGGGCAAGTGCTGTTAGCGAGCACCTATGAAGGCCGGCACAGCACAGGAGGGGGTGGGTGGCCAACACCACGCCCGACCGCCTTTGTCTCCCCAGTGGCGATGCTTACACACCGCATCAGGTATACATTTTAGGCTTAGTCGACTTAGGGGAGGCCCAGGACCGGTTCTGATAATCGTCACTGGTGTTGGCCGTGAGCGGGAATCGAACCCGGGTCGCCAGGTTTGTAGCGCAGCATAGCGCTAACCGCTGCACCACCGCTTCACACACATACTCATACACATTCATAGCGTATTGTACATATATATTGCATAGTCTGCATCATTAACATGCATATATACACACAATATGTAATACACCAGCGGTCGGGAACCTATGGCTCGCGAGCCATATATGGCTCTTCTGGTGACGGCATATGGCTCCCAGACAATTTTGAGTTGAAAAAAAAATACAAAAATCAGTTTGGAACTGATTTTAAAATACTTGTGATATTGCTTAATAATAGTGTGTCATTTTAAAGTAAACAGAAATTAGTTTTGAAGATAAATTTCACGGGTCACGCCTGCATGAAGCTCAACCTCACCACGTACGAACCAGACTACACAAGGCCATCAGCAAAACCATGCAGCACCAGAAGTCGCATTAAAAGTAAGACACATTTAATTTATTATACTATTAAAATACTATATGGCTCTCAATGAAATATATTTAGAAATATTTGGCTTTTATGGCTCTCCCAGTCAAAAAGGTTCCCGACCCCTGTAATACACATATATGCATATAAAATATACATAATGCATATGTATACATGATAACCGACCGATATATTATTAAGCATGTACACAACACGCGTTCCTGTTGCATGTAAGTACGTTGAACTTCGTTCGCACCGTACGTAGCCAACTGTTACCAATCGTAGGTGCGGACATGAAAAAATATGATACACATACATTAGGGGCCGTCCATAAATGACGTCACGCACCTAGGGGGGGCGGGGGGTGGGTCAGACATTTGTGACGATGTGTGACGAGGGAGGGGGAGGTTTGAGAAATGTGACGTCACATCAAAATGCGCAACTTTAAATAAATATAGACAACACGTTTTACTTAATTAAATAGACTTTATAATAAATGTTTTATCCTACAACATCAGAGTGCAGCGTCACATTAAATACGCACTACAATGACAATAGTTTAAAGCGATTTGAAGCATGTTTTATTTTTTTTGGGGAGGGGTCTGACTTTTTGTGACGCCGTGTGACGAGGGGGGGGGGGGGGTCAAAAATCGTCCAAAATCACGTGACGTCATTTATGGACGGCCCCTTCATAGTACTGCACGTAAATATGCGCATACATACACAGTACGTAATACGTGCACGCGTACGCACCGCAAACGTTGCACACAGTTGGTAGATGCGTACTTGTGTAGTGTTCATTCATGCGCGTGCGTTCACGTGCACACGCAACGCTCCACTTCCGCACACGCAACGCTCCACACCGCACACGCAACGCTCCACACCGCACAACGCGGCTGTCGGAGCGAGTGCAGTTGGCGAGCACCTAGTAGCTACTACACGTGTAGTGTAGCTACACTACACGTGTAGTAGCTACGCTACACGTGTAGTGTAGTGTAGCTACTGCACGTGTAGCAGTGTAGCTGCTGCGCGTGTAGCAGTGTAGCTGCTGCGCGTGTAGCAGTGTAGCTGCTGCGCGTGTAGCAGTGTAGCTGCTGCGCATTTAGCAGTGTAGCTGCTGCGCGTGTAGCAGTGTAGCTGCATTGCTACTCGGTTAACCCGGCACTGCCCACCAACTCCGCTCACCGCTCCTCTGTGAATGCTCTCACCGCGTCCGCTACCGGATTGCGTAACGCGCGCGCACTCACTCGTACGTCCAAGTTCCACGCACGCGCACGCGCGCACACGGACACCTCCACGCAGAGGCACCGCGGAATCTATTGCACGTGCACGCGCGCGCGATCGAGTGATAGTTTTAAAAGCAAAAGTGTAAAAAAAAAGTGCGATCAGATTTGTATAGGGTTAGCGCGTCGGCTTTCGCGACCAATATTATCCGGAATAGAGAGGTTTTTTTTTTTTGGGGGGGGGGGCGGGTTAGATCGTGGAAACGTTGTCAATGCCGTGGGTTTACTCCCCAACGCAACGAGTGTTGCTGTGCTACAATACTCGTTTATTTATGTACATTTATGTACATATTTCTGTAAAAAATGGGATTTAATCTTCCGTATAATTACGGTAAAATTCACTGGCAACTTTCTGCCAGAAAAGTTACTGTAAATTTACGGAATTATTTTTTACAGTGTAGTCACGAAATTGACACGTTTTGTTTACGTGACAAACAACCTCTTGCAGATTTCAATAACTTTACAGACGACAGAAAGCCACAATGCGTTAGTCTAACACGTATTCTGGCAAATCGCCCCGATGATGTTGTGGATGTAATCGCCAGCGAAACGTCGAACTACTCAAAATTATGAATGTTGTGGATTTACTCTCCAACGCACCGGTGGGCTGGAGTCGTAAACTGATTGGCGCGTTTTCTTTACGTGACGAACCTTGCTGGCTGTGTCGGGTGGTGGAGGGTTACGACACAAGATTTATACTTACGCGAACTCACCGTAATTTTTTTTCATTATTATTAAGAAAGGCACGAGTTTGCGGCAGGTAAGGGGGAGGGAGGTGCGTCTTCGTTTCGAGAGCGTCTTTATAATCCGGTGCATGCGGCCTGGTTGAAATTCTCAGTCCTGATTAAATACACGGACGTTGAAATTCTCGTCCTGGTGAAATAAAGGGACGTTCCCTGTCGCTGCTGACTCCAAGTGGGAGTCGCGGGGGGGAAGGGGGGGAGGGGAGGACAATCGGGGGATTTTGGACAACGAACTAGTTTTCCCATATCGTGTTTGGTCAACTGAATAAAAAATAAAATCCACCATTATAATATTTCTTTATACATACGCTTATCTTGCTCGCGGCGATTTTTCTGACGCAAATTTCTAGATATTTTTTTTGTTGATAATTAATCGCGATAACAACTTAGTTGGCGTTTTTTGTCTGGATTATAAAAAGGCGCGCCGGAAAGTAAAATTGACCCCCACCCAAAAAAAGCTTGCGCCCGCTGTCAATAAAGTCATACACATTCGTATTCTTAGGTTTTTTCGGTAAAGTCACGGAGGTAAAAATTTTAATTAATAAAAGTAAAATAAAATAAAAATCACGACGTTTCGGAGGCAACACAAGCTTCCGTCTTCAGGTGGAACCGTCACAGCCACGACAGCTGTATCACGTGACTTTACCGAAAAAACCTAAGAATATTAATCCTTGCAGTCACGAAAGCTTCAAATCTAAAGTCATACAAATTCTGACCACACACCTACCGGTTTATAAGACGCACCTCCCGGCTCCCAAGCGTTACTTTGTAATACTGGAGGGCAAGTGCGTCTTGGAATGCGGCAATAATTGAATCGATCGACATCAACTTCTTGGTTCTTTCGGTAAAGTCACGTAAAAGGAAAGTAATAAAATAATAAAAATAAAACATAATAAAATAATTCTCACGACGTTTTTATTTTTATTATTTTATTACTTCCCTTTTACGTGACTTTACCGAAAGAACCAAGAAGATGAATCCCTGCAGTCACGAAAGCTTTAAATCGAAAGATCGACATCAAGTTTCGCTCTCGAATAGGTGAAATGAATCGAATGCGCTGCTCGATTGAAACGGGACGCGAAGGAGCTTCCGCGGATTTTGGCCCCTACCGAGTTCTGGGTTTGGGTTACAGAGGAGCGCGTCTTAGAAATCTGCGGCTCGCCTTCCAACCTCGACGACAACCCCCAATCGACGCCATTCGCGTCCGTGGCTGACTGTCACCGACGCCTTTATCCGCGAGCAGTTTACCCAAAAACCTCCGAGGCTTTTCGCTATCGTTTCGATAGTAATCATAGACGCGGTCGGAGTTAAAGGTTTGTGGTAAGTTGACGAGGGGGGGGGGGGTGAGGGGGAGCTTCCGAGTGGCTCCTGCTTGCTTTGGCGCTTGTTGACAAATGTCAATCCTCACCTCCCACGGCGCTGCAAGACGAAAGCGTCACCGAGACCCGTTTAGTTTGCGGGACTATTAGGGGCAAATGCTGTTGGCGAGCACCTATTAAGGTCGGAGCAGCCACAGTGCTGATGTTCACACACCGCACCGGGTATTCGTTTAATGCTGAGCCGACCTAGGGGAGGGACGCAGGAGAGGTTCAGATATTGATTGTTGGGAATCAAACTCGGTTTGGCTCGATTCACCCACCCCCCCCCGGTAGAGTGCGACGCTAAAGCCGATAGAAAGCGTTGCCCGGCCCTCTACGAGTTACAGGGAACCCCGAGGGAGGGTCCTTGCCTATGGGGCCGTCCATAAATGACGTCACGCACCTAGGGGACGGGGGGGGGTCAGACATTTGTGACGATGTGTGACGGGGGGGGGGGGGAGTTGAGATATGTGACGTCACATCAAAATGCGCCACTTTAAATAAATATATTATTGCTATAACAATACTCCTACAACATCAAAGTGCAGCGCCACATTAAATATTCATTACAATGACAATAGTTTAAAGCGATTTGAAGCATGTTTTATTTTCAAAATGTGAACATGCTTTTGGGGGGGGGGCACAGAGCTTTGTGACGTCATATTTGAGGGGGGGGGATCTGACTTTTTGTGACGCCGTGTGACGAAGGGGGGGGGGGGGGGTCAAAAATCGTCCAAAATCGCCCAAAATCGCGTGACGTCATTTATGGACGGCCCCAAAACGTCGGGCAGCTCACCGGCCGGCAGCGAGCCAAGCGAGCGTCACTCGGCCGACGAGGACGCCGCTAACAGATGGACGGACGCGTAGGCCGGGTTATCCTTTTTGAATAAAACAAAACAAAAATATTTCACGCGGGAGAGACGGACGGAGATGGGAAGGCGAGATTAGTAATGCTGCTTCATCCACAGGCATGTGTGTGTGTGCGTGCGCGTGGCGTACGAACGTATCACCCGCTCACCGATTGTGTCCGTGTCTCGTATAGGGCCATCCATTTAGTACGTACACATGGAGGGGGAGGAGAGGGGGGTAACCCAAATGCGTTCCGCTTGCGTATGGGGGGGTCTCGATAATAATTTGTCTACATTGGTCTTCAAAAGAGTTAGATAGTCGGGCGGTGGACTATCTGTTCGCTTAAACACGTTAATATTATTAATCCTTGATCGTTTCTGCGTGGATTAACTATCGGCCGTTCTATAGGATTCGGGGGGGGGGGTGCATGAAGCGTACGTACGCAGGTGGGGGGGTGTAAGAAGTCCGCGTGCGTACAGGGAGGGGGGGGGGGTCAAGTTTTGACAGATTTTTGCGTAGCTACTAAATGCATTGCTCCTATGCGCACGTGTGAAGAGCGGTGGCGGAATGGTTAGCGCGCTGCGCTGCTACGCGAGATCGAATCACGCTGCCCATGCCAACATCGCTGGCGAATGTCTGAACCGGTGCTGGACCTCCCCTAGGTCGACTCAGCTTTAAACGAGCGCTGCCTGATGCGGTGTGTGAACGGCAGCTACTGGGGAGACAAATGCGGCCGGGTGTGGTCCTGGACCACACCATCCACGCTCATACGATTATTTATCTATTGTTATTAGAGTATATTATTGCGTAAACATTATTTTGATGACCTACTGTGAGAGACACATTAATAGTATTGTCACTAAATACTGCAGTTAATTCCAGAAATAACTCGTATCGTGTTACGTATGTATATAGGTATCTGTGTGTACATATTTCTCTGCGTGTATGTAATGCGTGTACGTGCGTGCGTCTGTTGGTCAAATCTGCTAAGGGGCCGTCCATAAATGACGTCACGCACCTAGGGGGGGGGGGGTCAGACATTTGTGACGATGCGTGACGAGGGGGGGGGGGTGAGAAATGTGACGTCACATCAAAATGCGCAACTTTAAATAAATATAGACAACACGTTCTACTTAATTAAATAGACTTTTTAATAAATGTTTTCTCCTTCATCAGAGTTCAGCGCCACATTAAATACGCTCTACAATGACAATAGTTTAAAGCGATCTGAAGCATGTTTTTATTTTTTTGGGGGGGGAGGGGGGCAGAGCTTTGTGACGTCATATTTGAGGGGGGGTCTGACTTTTTGTGACGCCGTTTTTTCCCTAGATCGAGTATTCGGAATGTATGAATTGGGCGAAGTATAGCGAATCTCTGAAGCTGTTGCTGATACAGGGACTCATCTACTTAGGAACAAGTTAGGTTCTAGAGGTCTGTTCGTGAGTCGATTTGTTCGTAAGTCCAACTTTACCCCTGTCGATTCCAAACAGAGCGTACGGCGTGTACACTGAATGCGGGGAATGGCTTTAAAAGTTGTTTAATCTCTTGCAGATGTAGATGCCACTGGTTCTACATGTTCTGCTGATGTAGATGCCACTGGTTCTTCACGTTCTGCTGATGTAGATGCCACTGGTTCTTCACGTTCTGCTGATATAGATGCCACTGGTTCTTCACGTTCTGCAGATGTAGATGCCACTGGTTCTTCACGTTCTCCAGATGTAGATGCCACTGGTTCTTCATGTTCTGCAGATGTAGATGCCACTGGTTCTTCACGTTCTGCTGATGTAGATGCCACTGGTTCTTCACGTTCTGCAGATGTAGATGCCACTGGTTCTTCACGTTCTGCAGATGTAGATGCCACTGGTTCTTCATGTTCTGCAGATGTAGATGCCACTGGTTCCTCATGTTCTGCTGATGTAGATGCCACTGGTTCTTCATGTTCTGCAGATGTAGATGCCACTGGTTCTTCACGTTCTGCAGATGTAGATGCCACTGGTTCTTCATGTTCTGCAGATGTAGATGCCACTGGTTCTTCACGTTGTGCAGATGTAGATGCCACTGGTTCTTCATGTTCTGCTGATGTAGATGCCACTGGTTCTTCACGTTCTGCTGATATAGATGCCACTGGTTCTTCACGTTCTGCAGATGTAGATGCCACTGGTTCTTCACGTTCTGCAGATGTAGATGCCACTGGTTCTTCATGTTCTGCAGATGTAGATGCCACTGGTTCTTCACGTTCTGCAGATGTAGATGCCACTGGTTTTTCACGTTCTGCAGATGTAGATGCCACTGGTTCTTCACGTTCTGCAGATGTAGATGCCACTGGTTCTTCACGTTCTGTAGATGTAGATGCCACTGGTTCTTCACGTTCTGCAGATGTAGATGCCACCACCGTCATCTATTGCGCGGCGGTTGAACTTATGACTCTCGGTCTGAATACCCAACGGGACATACGGACAGGTTTGTTCGTATCTCTAAATGTTTGTAAGTCGAATGTTCGCAAGTAGAGGAGTCTCTGTATAGGATAGCTACTGAGGAACAGACGAACCATTCAATAACCAACCGAGTTATTATCACGAAATAAAACAATGCATACTAAAAGTAAAACAAGTACATATTATTTTTCGTGTTTGAAGGTTTAACCGCGTGAAGACAAGTATCTTCACATTATTCATGCGCCTATTTACAAACCGGTCATCAGAAGACATTTGAAATGACGCGCTCAATCTCAGCTCTCAGTTCCGTCTCTGCCTTCTCTTCCCATGCGTTGTGAAGGGCCATTGGCCGAAACGTCGCCTATTATATAATTAATGTGAAGGCCACACAGTGTTATTGATTAAATTAATGAGATGTTTTAGTTCGTTAAAAAGATCCCCCGTATAGCCTTAACAGACTGTTGGGGCAAGTGCTGTTAGCGAGCACCTATGAAGGCCGGCACGGCACACAACGGGGTGGGTGGCCAACACCACGCCCGGCCGCCTTTGTCTCCCCAGTGGCGATGTTTACACACCGCACCAGGTACTAATTTGAGGCTGATTCGACCTAGGGGAGGCCCAGGACCGGTTCAGATAATCGTCACCGGTGTTGGCCATGAGCGAGAATGGAACCGGCATTACATATATAATTAGAATTGTTAAACGATCATCGATTCAGAAATCGATCATAGATTCCAGTGGGGATTTATTTATTTTTTATTCGAAAGAGGTGGCCGTACCCGCACTTGACCCCCACCATACACGTGACCTGCCCACATCTCCTGACGGTGGGGGGGGGGGGGGAAGCAGGCTGGTGGTGGGGGGGGAGGATTTAGGAATCGCCCCCCCCCCATGGTTGCAAATGCCGCGCCGAGAGATCGAAACGACCCACGAGCCCCGTGAGCTGCTTCGGAACCTCTCCAAATCCAACTTGCTGCGTCGTCCCTTCCACTCTCAGTCAGAGAGTAAACCAGCGCTTATTGCCAGAGGTCTATGCAGTCGATACCAACCGCACAGATATATACATACTGGACTGTATATGTATGAGCGTGTGTGCGCGGCAAACGGGTAAGGGGCCGTCCATAAATGACGTCACGTGCTTTTTAACGATTTGTGACCCCCACCCCCCCCCCTCGTCACACGGCGTCACAAAAAGTCAGACCCCCCCCCTCAAATATGACGTCACAAAGCTCTGCCCCCCCCAAAAGCATGTTTCCATTTAGAAAATAAAACATGCTTCAAATCGCTTTAAACTATTGTCATTGTAGTGCGTATTTATTGTGGCGCTGCACTCCGATGTTGTAGGAGTGTTGTTATAACAATTAGTGTCGTTATAACAATTCTATATTTATTTAAAGTTGCGCATTTTGATGTGACGTCACATTTCTAATTCCCTCCCCCCCGTCACACATCGTCACAAATGTCTGACCCCCCCCCCAGGTGCGTGACGTCATTTATGGACGGCCCCTAACCGGTTTATTAACCGGTTTCCCCCTCCTCTCCCCACGCGTTTTACCGGTCACGCAGTGGGGATTGATGATGATGATGTTCGCCGCTGCGAGAGACGATCAAACTGGGTTCCGTCGGCGGGGACAAGGAGCGCGTAGAGTGCGCTAACCGTTCCGCCACCGCTCCCGCCTCGACGCGGCAATGTTGAACCCTTTGCGGTTTAAATGGACGACGTTGCCAGTTCGTTGCGAGCGCCACAATCACTCGCACGCCTTTTGCACGCTGACTTGTAACGAAACACACGTTACAGCTGAATCACTTGGTGAGGTTTCTCGCCGGGCGTTGAAACTTCCAGATACGACGAATTGAATCAACAGGAAACCCTTCGTCGGGAAATTAAATCCATCCGACGAATTCCCAAACGCGTCTCCGTGCGGCCCTTAATCGGTGCATCGCAAATAAAAGTCGCGTCCCGTCAAAGTCTCCGTGCAAAGCTGCATATACAATACACCTTAACACTAGGCCCACAATAGAGATTCTGTTTTGGGTTAGATCGCGTAAATATATAAGTGTGTCGTTAAACCCGCCACCACCCGACACGGCCAATGAGTAAGCTTTCGTGACTGCAGGAATCCATACTCTTTGGTTCTTTCGGTAAAGTCACGTAGGTAGAAAAATTAATTTAAAATAAAAAATCACGACGTTTCGACCGCAGCGCTCTCGCTGTGTTGTTTCACTGCTGGAGTTTTGTTTCACCTGATGACGATCGCTTGTGTTGCGATCGAAACGTCGTGATTTATTATTTGTATTTTTCTACCTATACGTGACTTTACCGAAAGAACAAAACAGTAGTAAGGTTTGTCACGTGAACAGCACGTGGCCAATCCGTTGCTAGTCCGGCAACACGCGTGTGTTGGAGAGCAAATCCACAACATTTACAATCCGAGTACGACGTTTCGCCTGAAATTACAACTAGCTTCATCAGGCGACAGCCAGATTTGTGGAGAAATCCTCCTGTGTTCGTTATATGTTTATATATTTACGCGCTCTAACCCAACACAAAAAACCACCCCTGTATTATGGATGATGTTGGTCGCGCAAACCTACCACGTGTTAAACTCACTGACAATAAATTTCGATTTAAAGCTTTCGTGACTGCAGGGATTCATCTTCTTGGTTCTTTCGGTAAAGTCACGTAGAAGGGAATTAATTAAATAATAAAAAGAAAACACAATTTTTTATTATTTTATTACTTCCCTTCTACGTGACTTTACCGAAAGAACCAAGAAGATCACTGACAATAGTCAGATAAAAGGGTAAAAAAACAATTATCATATTTTTTCTTCTGGCAAATGAGGTTTCAATGATGTAAATTCTTACCCCGAGCTCTCATACTCTGATGGTTCATTGTCTTTGAGTTGTGCACCTTTTAGCGTCATCTGGTCCAACACCATGTGAGACTAGGCTCTAAGGAAAGCTGTCTCGGGTGTGGACCAATCAATTTCCAGGACAGTGCATACATTATCAGAGTTATGTTTTTTGTTTGCATTACGACTGCAGGTATTGTGGTCTATGCAAACCTGACTCCTTGTAAAAAATGTGTCCGTTTTGTTGCCAGATAAAATGGTAAAAAAACAATTATCATATTTTTTCTTCTGGCAAATGAGGTTCCAATGGTGGAATAGCCCGGTCGGTCAGCGTTATAGAGCGTTGTGTCAGCGCTGTTAGCGAGCGCCTATTCAATTCGGGTCAGTGGCGCAATGAGTTAGCGCACTGCGCTACGAACCCGGCGAACCGGAGCTTACATGACCGCTCACGGCCAACATCAGTGGCGAGATGTTGACTACCGCGCGCGGTATACAGGAGGTCCTGGGTTCGATCCCGACCCTGACGCCTGCTGTATATTTTGAGTTTTCGTGTTTCTCTCACCATCATCCATCATCATCACGGTGGCTAGGAGATGTTAACTACCTCGCCTGATACGCAGGAGGTCGTGGCTTCGATCCCGACCCTGGCGCCTGCTGTATATTTGGAGTTTGCGTGTCTCTCTCTGTCATCATCATCATCACGGTGGCTAAGAGTTATTAACTACCTCGCCTGTCGCGCAGGAGGTCGTGGGTTCGATCCCGACCCTGGCGCCTGCTGTATATTTGGAGTTTGCGTCTCTCTCTCTGTCACCATCATCACGGTAGCTAGGATATGTTAACTACCTCGCCTGATCCGCAGGAGGTCGTGGGTTCGATCCCGACCCTGACGCCTGCTGTATATTTGGAGTTTGGGTGTCTCTCTCTCTCTGTCATCATCATCACGCTAGCTAGGAGATGTTAACCACCTCGCCTGATACGTAGGAGCTCGTGGGTTCGATCCCGACCCTGGCGCCTGCTGTATATTTGGAGTTTGCGTGCCTCTCTCATCATCATCATCAGGGTGGCTATGAGATGTTAACTACCTCGCCTGATAGGCTTGTCTCTCTCTCTTTCCGTGCTCGCGTGGATGTTTATGCAGGTCCTCCGGTTTCCCGTCCACATTTAGAAATAACATCACGCGTTTAGGGCTTTTGGCTGCTTTGCATTTCCGCATGATAAGCCAACTTCGTTGAGCTATCAATTGTGGCAGATCGCTTCTGATAAAAAAGCTAAAGAGCTCAGTGGGGCCTCATCGGGTTAAATAAAATAAAAGTTATTATCGTAGTTTTAGTTTTGAATCGACGGTATGTCAAAAACAATCGGCACCGGGGAGACAAAGGCGATCGGGCGTGGCACTCGCACGACACGCGCACACAACGTGGGGCTGCTCGGGCGGAGGTTAAAAACTCCCTCTCCTCCCTCTGCTCTACTCCCCTCCCTCTCCTCCCTCTGCTCCCTCTCCTCCCCTCCCTCTGCTCCCTCCCTCTTCTCCCTCTCCTACCTCTCCTCTCCTCCCTCTCCTCACTTCCCTCCCCTCCTCTCCTCCCCTCTCCTCCCTCTCCCCTCCCTTTCCTCCCTCTCCCTCTCCTCCCTCTGCTCCCCTCCCTCTCCTCCCTCTGCTCCCCTCCCTCTCCTCCCTCTGCTCCCCTACCTCTACTTCCTCTCGCTATCTCAAGTCCGTGCGGGGGGCGGGTGAGATACAAGGGGGTAGGGATGTGGGGTAGAGGGGGTAGGGGGTGGGATGGAGGAGGTAGAGAGGTAGGGTAGAGGGGTAGGGGGGTGGGGTAGAGGGGTAGAGGGGTAGGGGGGGTAGAGGGGGTAGGGAGCTGGAGTAGAGGGGTAGGGGAGCCCGTGTGTGTGTGTGGGGGTGAATAGCCATCACTCGCCCTGCCACCTCGCCTGATAAGATCTGTCAATAGCCATTCGCGGAAGTGACATCGCGAGGTTTAGGAGCTGTCTGGCGCCCGCGCCGTCACTGCCGGACAGCTGCGGGGAGAGGGGCGGGAAGAGCGGTGGCGCAGTGGTTAGCGCCGCGCTGCGCCACGAAACCACCCCCCGAGTTCGATTCGTGCTCACGGCCAACATCAGTGGCGGATATTTTGATCGCCACGCGGGGCGCCGTACGTACAGAAGTTTCAAACGACTCGCGCAGAGACGCGTGCTCGATATAAACAAAAACTCTCGGCCATTCGTGCGTCATGGCAGCAAAAGAGAATCGTCTGCAGTTATTGTTATTTACAAATTTTTTTTATCTAAGCAGGTAAGTGCCCCACTGAGCTACGTGGCGCTTGTTCAGATGCGACCTGGCGCGCACAAATGACAGCCCAACGAAGTGGCTCATCATTTTCATCGTGTGGATTTTTTTTTGTTAGCAGCCAAATACTCTAGAACGCGTGATGTTGATTCTAAATGTGGAGCAAAAACAGGGAGGATCCGGATAAAAATCCACGCTACCATGGGGAGAGAGAGAGAGACGCAAACTCCAAATATACAGTAGGGTCAGGATTGAATCCACGACCTCCTGTATAGCAGGCGAGGTAGTTAACATCTCCACAGAGAGAGAGAGAGAGACACGCAAACTCCATGCATGCGTCAGGGTCGGGATCGAACCCACGACCTCCAGTATACCAGGCGAGGTAGTTAACATCTCCACAGAGAGAGAGAGCGAGACACGCAAACTCCATGCATGCGTCAGGGTCGGGATCGAACCCACGACCTCCTGTACACCAGGCGATGTAGTTAATATCTCCTAGCCACCGTGATGACGATGACAGAGCGAGAGAGACGCAAACTCAAAATATACATTCTAGATTTGAAGCTTTCGTGACTGCAAGGATTCATATTCTTAGGTTTTTTCGGTAAAGTCACGTAGATAAAAAAAATTAAAATTAATAAAAGTAAAATAAAATGAAAATCACGACGTTTCACCTGAAGACGGAAGCCTGTGTTGCCTCCGAAACGTCGTGATTTTTATTTTATTTTACTTTTATTAATTTAAATTTTTTTACCCACGTGACTTTACTGAAAAAAACTAAGAACATCAAAATATACAGCAGGCGTCAGGGTCGGGATCGAACTCACGACCTCCTGTACACCTGGCGAGGTAGTTAACATCTCCTAGCCACCGTGATGACGATGACAGAGAGAGAGATGCAAACTCCAAATATACAGCAGGCGTCAGGGTCGGAATCGAACCCACGACCTCCTGTACACCAGGCGAGGTAGTTAACATCTCCTAGCCACCGCGCGCCCCTGCATTGCCATCCCGTTACCTTCTGCTCAACCATCGAATGCATTCGAGGAAACGTGGCTGCTTTGACGAGCAGCGGTGATGCAGAGACGGACAGCTGCAGACCGGTTTCGTCCTTCTCAGGCCTCGTCAGCACAGCGTGGTCACCAGTGGCCCATACTGAGACCGGAGTCACCCACACTCAGCAGACGCTAACCCCAACCGCTCCCAAAAAAATTTGTTTGCGCAACGCAATCGCCATCACTGCCTCCTGCGAGCGCATCGGAGCGACGCGATTCGCCGTTGTCCGTTTCACCGGAGCGAGAAGCCAAAGCAGTTTGGATCCCGCTCATTTGCAAGCCTGACCTTAGCCAGCTGAGCCAGCTGAGTCAGCTGAGTCAGCCGAGTTAGCTGAGTCAGCTGAGTTAGCTGAGTCAGCTGAGTTAGCTGAGTTAGCTGAGTTAGCTGAGTCAGCTGAGTCAGCTGAGATAGCTGAGTTAGCTGAGTCAGCTGAGTTAGCTGAACCAGCTGAGCCAGCTGAACCAGCTGAGTCAGCTGATTTTAGCTGAGTTAGCTGAGTTAGCTGAGCCAGCTGAGTTAGGTGAACCAGCTGAGCCAGCTGAACCAGCTGAGTCAGCTGATTTAGCCGAGTCAGCTGAGTTAGCTGAGTTAGCTGACTCAGCTGAGCCCTCGCTATCTTACTGACCCAGGTCGACGTTGCAGCCCCCGAGGCTCTACCCTGGGCCTCCTGAATTCCCACCTGATTAATCAAAATCAACTCTCTCTCTCTCTCCAATCTCGCTCCCTCTCTCTCCTCCGTCTCTCCCCCTCCCTCTCGCTCCCCTCTCCCTGTGGGCGCCCGCAGGCTGTTTGGCATCAAGTGCGCTAAGTGTGGCGTGGGCTTCAGCAAGACGGACTTCGTGATGAGGGTGCGGACCCAGGTGTTCCACCTCGAGTGCTTCCGCTGCGTGGCGTGCAGCCGCCAGCTCATCCCGGGTGACGAGTTTGCGCTGCGGGAGGACGGCCTCTTCTGCCGCGCCGACCACGAGCTTCTGGAGAGGGCCGGCACCGCCGACGGCATGGGCAGCCCGGGGCAGGGGGGCGGCCGGCCCCTGCAGCTCGCTGGTGAGGGGGTGTGTGTGGGGGGGGGTGAGGATGTTGGGCAGCCCGGGGCAGGGGGGCGGCCGGCCCCTGCAGCTCGCTGGTGAGGGGGTGTGTGTGGGGGGGGGGGTGAGGATGTTGGGCAGCCCGGGGCAGGGGGGCGGCCGGCCCCTGCAGCTCGCCGGTGAGGGGGGGGTGTGTGTGGGGGGGGGGGGGGTGAGAGGGGGTGAGGATGTTGAATAACAGATAGAGGGTGAGTGAGAGAGGGGTGAGTGAGAGAGAGGGTGAGTGAGTGAGTGAGGGGGTGAGAAGGAGTGAGTGAGAGGGGTTTATGGAGGGGGTGAGTGAGAGAGGGGGTGAGTGAGAGAGAGAGGGTGAGTGAGTGAGTGAGGGGGTGAGAAGGAGTGAGTGAGAGAGGTTGATGGAGGGAGTGAATGAGAGAGAGAGGGTGAATGAGTGAGTGAGGGGTTGAAGGGAGTGAGTGAGAGGCTGAGAGTGAGTGAGTTAGGGGCTGAGAAGGAGTGAGTGAGAGGGGGTGATGGAGGGGGTGAGCGAGAGAGAGGGTGAGTGAGTGAGTGAGGGGCTGAGAGTGAGTGAGTGAGATGGGTTGATGGAGGGGCTGAGTGAGAGAGAGAGGGTGAGTGAGTGAGTGAGAGAGAGGGTGAGTGAGTGAGGGGCTGAGAGTGAGTGAGTGAGAGGGGTTGATGGAGGGGGTGAGCGAGAGAGAGAGGGGGGTGAGATGGGGTGAGTGTGGGGGTGTATGGCAGGAGCGCTGCTATTCCGGGTGTGTGTCTCCTCAATCCAACCGTTGGATGAAGGCCTCCTTCCGGCCGCACACAAAGACAAATATCCCCCTTATAGCCTTAACAGACTGTAGGGGCAAGTGCTGTTAGGTCCGCATGGTACGCAAAATGATGGGTGGCCAGTACCACGTCCAGCTGACTTTGACTCCCGAGTAACAATGATCACGGATTGCACCAGGCTGAGTCGACCTAGGGGAGGTGCAGGACCGGTTCAGATATTTGCAAGCGATGTTGGCCGTGAGCGGGAATAGAACTCGGGTCGCCGGGTTCCTAGCGCAGTCGGGCGCCACGGTGGCTAGGAGATGTTAACTACCTCAGCCGGTATACAGGAGACTTGAAGGAGGTATAAAAGATACAAATAAATTAAATCACGACGTTTCGGGCGCAACACAAGCGTCCTTCATCAGGTGGGACAACCACAGCAAGAAAACAATTGCGTAATTTTTATTTATTAATTTTTTTATACCAACGTGACTTTACCGAAAGAACCAAAGCGTATGTTACACAGGAGGTCGTGGGTTCAATCGCGACGACCCCTTACCCCTGTCTATCTGAAGCTTGCACGTTCTCCCCGTGTTCTCCCCTCCACGTTTAGAATCGACGTCGCGCGTTTCACACTTTCTTTGGCCGCTCTAAATTTCCACGTGATGATGACGACGACAACGACGACGATGATGACGATAATCCACTTTCGTCGAGCTCTCATTTGTGACGGCCAGGTCGCTTCTGAACAAGAAGCTCCGTATAGCCCAGTTGGGGCCTTACCTGCTTGATCTCACTCCTCTCTCCCTCCTCCATCTCCGCACCCCCCGCGGGCTCCCCCCCCCCTTCCCCCCCGCAGCCGAGCCCATGTCCGCGGCTGGCCGCCACCACCCACTGCGCCCGCACGTGCACAAGCAGGCGGAGAAGACAACGCGCGTGCGCACGGTGCTGAACGAGAAGCAGCTGCACACGCTGAGGACCTGCTACGCGGCCAACCCGCGGCCCGATGCGCTCATGAAGGAGCAGCTCGTGGAGATGACGGGCCTGAGCCCCCGCGTCATCCGCGTCTGGTTCCAGAACAAGCGCTGCAAGGACAAGAAGCGCAGCATCCTCATGAAGCAGATCCAGCAGCAGGGCGGTGACAAGACGGTGAGGGCCCCCCCCCCCCAACCCTCCCACCCCCCCCCCCCCCCACTTGCTCGATGGATCGATAGATCAGCTGCTCTTTTGATGGCTTGATTGCTCGATGGATCGATAGATCAGCTGCTTTTTAAGATCGCTCGATTCTCACATGCTCTATCAATCGATAGATCAGCTGCTCTTTTGATGGCTCGATTGCTCGATGGATCAATAGATCAGCTGCACTTTTGATCGCTCGATTTTTTTATTTCTCGATGGATTTGATAGATTGCTTACTCGCTTGATCGCCCAATTACTCTATCCGTTGGTCGATGGATTGACCGCTGGCTGATGATGATGATGACGACTACGGCAGAGTTAATCCCGATGTTGATTATGGTGTTGGTAGTGATGATGGTAGTGATGATGGTGATGGTAATGGTAGTAGTGGTAATGGTAGTGATGATGATGGTGGTGGTGATGGTGTGTGGTGGTGATGAGCCTTCTCTAGTGGTGAATGACGGAGCGGGGGGGGGGGGGGATGGAGGGGAGTGTACCCAGCCAGAAACGCCTCCACACCTGTGACGCTGTTTGTGCCTCGCCTTTCTATTTGCGACGCTGTTGCTTTTGATTAATTTTGCTTTACTCTCTGGGGGTTCTCATCTGGCCACACAAAATACGCTCATCACCTGACCTGCGTGTCTGTGTGTGCGTGCCTCTGCGTGCGTGTCTGTGCGTGCGTGTCTGTGCGTGCGTGCCTCTGCGTGCGTGTCTGTGCGTGCGTGCCTCTGCGTGCGTGCCTCTGCGTGCGTGTCTGTGTGTGCGTGCCTCTGCGTGCGTGCCTCTGCGTGCGTGCCTCTGCGTGCGTGCCTCTGCGTGTGCGTGCCTCTGCGTGCGTGCCTCTGCGTGCGTGCCTCTGCGTGCGTGCCTCTGCGTGCGTGCCTCTGCGTGCGTGCCTCTGGTGCGTGCCTCTGCGTGCGTGCCTCTGGTGCGTGCCTCTGGTGCGTGCCTCTGCGTGCGTGTCTCCTCCCGTGTGCGTGCCTCTGCGTGAGTGTCTCCTCCCGTGCGCGTGCCTCTGCGTGCGTGTCTCTGCGTGCGTCCCTCTGCGTGCGTGTCTCCTCCCGTGCCGCGCCGTTGCGCAGAACCTGCAAGGCCTGACGGGCACGCCGCTGGTGGCTGGGAGCCCCGTGCGGCAGGACGGGCCGGGCCTCCCTGTGGGCGCCGTCGACGTGCAGACCTTCCACCAGCCGCCCTGGAAGGCGCTCAGCGACTTCGCGCTCAGCAGCGAGCTCGACCAGGGGCCCTTCCAGCAGCTGGTGAGGGCGCGCGCTGGCGCTCGCAACGCGCGCTGGCGCTCGCAACGCGCGCACGCACGCGCACGCGCACAGGCAAACGCACGCACATAAAACGCACAGAGGCGCGCGCGTACGCACTCATCCACGCACGCGCAGACACACACGTAGAGAGACCAGTGATGGCCGTGAGCGGGAATCCAACTCGGGTCACCGGGTTTGTGGCACAGTCCTCTAACCACTGACGGTGTGGCGATGTTCATGGTGGTAGTGATGATGGTGATGATCATGGTGGTTGTCGTGGTCATGGTGGTGATGACGGTGGTGGTGGCTTGTGGTGGTAGTAGTGGTAGTGGTGATGATGATCATGGCGGTTGTGGTGGTGATGGTGGTGGTCATGGTGGTGGTGGTGGCTCGTGGTGGTGGTAATGATGGTCGTGGTGAGTGGTGGGTGCTAATGGTGATGGTGGCGGTGGTTTCTGGCCGCGTGGAGCAGGTGAACTTCTCGGAGGGGCGGCCGGGCTCCAACTCGACGGGCAGTGAGATCACGTCGCTCTCGCAGCTGCCCGACACTCCCACCAGCATCGGCTCCAGCCCCATCGAGGCCTGAGCAACAGCAGCAGCAGCGGCGGCGGCAGCGGCAGCGGTGGGGCAGAGCATCGCCCCCGGCCTGGAGCGGACGTGTGGCAGTCAGCTGGCCGGGCCGATGGGGCCGGCCTGTTTGGTTGATGGGGTCGTTTGGACAGTCGGTCGGTCCGTCAGCCGCTTTGGCTGCTCGCCTGGTTGTTTGGCCGATTGGTTTGCTGGTGAATCGGCCGGTCGGTCGGTCACTCGGCGGTTAGACGGCCGGTCTGTCGGTTGATCGGTTGCCCTGCTGGTCGATGGGGGGAGGGTGGTGTGGGATGACGACGATTGGAGCCGTGGGTGGGTGGGGGGGGCGGCATTGCGAACGTTGGAGAGGTGTGGGGGGTGGGGCGACGAACTGGCGGACTGAAATAAAACCACGGGGACCGTGGAACCTCGGGGCGAGGAGCGGCGCGAGAGAGCGCGTGGGCCTGGGTGGCCCGCGGAGGGGCGACGACGAGGGGTCGCGAGCGGCCCAGCGCGACCCCGCGACCCCGCGACCCCCTGCTCCATCGCTGCGGCTCGTCGCGCGTGCCGTGGGACGTCGCTCTCTGTGCCCGACTGCCAACGAAGCGTCGAGCTCTCGGGCTGGGAGGGGGGGGGCACGTGTAGTGACGCAGCAGCAGCAGCAGCTACACTTCTCCAATCCCTGCATCCCCCCCGAAGCCCGTGTACATAGATGCGTACATACGCGGTGTACATACGAAGGAGGAGGTGGCGGTGTACGTACACGGTGTACATACCAGTGTGTGGCCCTCCCCGCAATGTGCATGGATGATTGCAATCATAGTGATGGCAACGGAGATGTTGGTGATGTCGATGATAAAAACGATGGTGATAGTGATACAGGAGGATTAGAAATGAACGGCAAGGGAGTGACATGGTCAATTTGAAGTTGTTGACGTTATGAGGATGATGATGATGGCAGTGATTAGGAGCAATGCCGGAGAGCGCGTTGGGGGTAGCAACTCCTCTTCATAAGTGTTATTGAGCCAGACAACAACAACAACGACAGCAACAACGACAAGGTCTACAGCAGAGTACAGCAACGAGCAGCAACTACTACGGAAACAACATTGACGACGACTACAACAACAACAACAAAAACCACAACCAGCAACCGGCGATCGAGAACGTCAGCAGCCGGCCGCAGCGCTGCAGCTCGCCGTGGAGGCAACGACCACGTGCAAAGTCGGTCACGTGCACAGTCGGTCACGTGCACAGCCGGTCACGTGCACAGTCAGTCACGTGCACAGTCGGTCACGTGCACAGTCGGTCACGAGCACAGACAAGTCACGTGCCCCCATCGAGGATTACGGGCGACTAATGAACAGCCACGCACACGTTCGCCGCTCGCATCTCACGGCCATTTCGTCGCTGCAATTCTGCCGCGTCGCGCTGCAGGGGCCTCCAGGGCGCGGACGGTGGAGTGATCCCGCCGACAACAACAGTCCGACCGCGCCGGCAGAGTTCGCTCCACGGGCCCCGGCCCCGATCCCCGTGAGATGCTTGCTACGTTATCGCCACTACAACCGAGCCGCGCCGGTCCCACGTTTGGTTTTTTCCCCCACCTCGGGACCCGAGCCATGCTCGTCCGCGACGCTGCAAAGTGTCCTCCGACCGGCGCTCACGCAGCGTTTACCCTCCGCCCCGCACCCGCGCCTGGCCCTGCTTGGCCCCCAGCCAGACCCAGGAACGCCTTTCCGCGAGGCCGTCCGTCGTAGCATGGCTTCGGTGCCGGCTCGGCGCGGCAATTTATCCAGCCAGGGGGGGGGGGAGGGAGAGGAAAACGCACACACGGCTCGGATGTGCCAGTGGAACAAGTGGGTAAGAGAGGCCCAGACAGGCCCCAGGGTGTGCCTTGCTTACAAAACAACACTGCTGCAAAACCGTGGTTCCCCAAGGCTGATGGACCAGGGGGGAAAACGATGTTTTACTTTGGGGGGATGGGGGGGGAGGGGCAAGAGATTATTTTGAGTGTGTCTGTATTTATATACGCGAGTCTACAGGTTAAGAGGGGCATATGTACTGCATATGTGCATGTATACATATGCCGTGTCGTGTGCGTGTATGTATGTGTGTGTATACACGCTTCAGGCGTGTTTAGCCCGGCACGCGACGGGATTGGATGCTGGGGCCGTGACTGTCCGATGGGGACGCGATGTGATGGGATGATGTCGTGATGACGCTGCCCACGTGCGTGGCCGCATTGCATCATTGGCGTTGGAACACGGAGAGCGCGAGGAGTGGTGCACATATTAGAATCTGTCGCTCACTGCACGAGCTGTAACCACAACAGATAACCAGCACATAACCACAACTAACCAGAGACTCTAACCACACCAGCTAACCAGCACGTAACCATAACTAGCCAATCAGCCGCTAGCGCTGTCCCTAGTAGCCCAAGCCCTAACCTCTCCTCACGACGTTTCGCACCCCACCCCTTACCCCCACCCACCACCACCGCTTCAATTCCAATCCGAGCGTCGCGGGTCGTCGCCTCCACCAATCACCGCCGAGAGATTGAACTCCGCGTGGTGACCGAGACAATGAGCGGCCGACGCGTCATCGAGTGATCACGTGGCGCGTCATCGAGTCATCACGTGACGCGTCATCGCGAGATCACGTGGCGCGTCATCGAGTGATCACGTGCCTGGTACCCCGCGAGGGTTTTTCCGTCGAAAAATTTGCGGAGCACCGACGGCAAAAAATAAATTTGGGTTTTTTTAATTTTTAAAGACACACACACGGGCTGCGGTCTGTTAAAACGCCACCCCAAGTTACGCACGAAACTCGTGTTGGTAGCAAAAAAGTTAGGCGAAAGGGGGGGGGCGGGGGGGCGTGGGGGGGGTCTCTAACCTGCTCCGTGGAGCTCGTCCCGAGAGGGCGATCTTGCCCCCCCCCCTTTCCCAACTCTTCCACGCTCTCCGCGTGGGAGATGCCCACACTTGACGCCACCAACACACACGCGCGCGCGACCTGTCGATCGATCACCTGTAGCGGCGTAGCCTATTAACACCGCTGGGTGGCAAGGTGGGTGGGGGGGGGGTGAATGAACTTGGCCATTGCTTCAACTGCCGCGCCCGGAGATCAAATGGAGCCGGCGAGCGGTGGCGACGACAATAGCTAAACATCTGCATCCCCGCAATCAAACAAACCAAAAACAAATCTATCTTCGCCCATCGATCTCTCGGCCTCGCAAACCCCGTTGCGTTGTTAACCCTCGGCAACTGGTTTAATCGGGCAGTCTCGATCGGGTTTGCCCCCCCTTTCTGGGGATCATCAGCAGGGGTGACCACCACCACCATGTGGCACTCACTCCGGTGAAACTGTCCTCCTCAGCGCCACGCCCTGTGCGGTCAATCCGTATCCATCACTCACGTGCGTTCCTGTCCGATGCGGCGTCACAGCGAGTTTGGACCACGTGACCGTTCCAATTACCCCCCCATCAGCGACCGCATCAACTCCACGCAGCGCGTCTCTCTCCTCCCTTCCCGTCTTTGTATCATAACAAAATAATTATTTAATTTATTATCAACACAAGGTGTGTGGGGGGGGGGGGAAGGGGGGGACAAGGGGAGGGGAGGGAGCGGTGAACTTGGCGGTTACAATATTTGGAGATTTGTAAAATAGAGAATATTCACACGAAAAAAAATGTAAAAAAAAAAATTAAACTATTTTAATCCCACGAGACCGAGGCGACGTGTCTGCGCGTACCCCCCCCCCCCTCTCTCTTCTCGTGCTATCATTTGTTCAGTGTTGATGCTGTTGGCTGTCGTTCTGATTATTATTATTGCGTGGCTGTTATTCTAAGTATGACGACGATGATCACGTGCCCTATTAACTGCCAGACTTTGCGTGGCACAGGGATCCCCCCCTCCCTCTCTGTATCTCGTTCCGTTTGTAAGAAAGAATCATAATTAAACCTTTGCTCTTGCCTAACGGCGGTGTGAGGAAGTGATGTGCGCGTGCGTGTGAGTGTGTGCGTGTTGAGCTTCGTTCGCGTTGTACGTAGCCCACTGGGCCAATCAGAGGAGCGGGATGTCACGTGATGTACCTTCAAGCGAGCGGCACGCACGTGGCTTTGAAAGTGACGTCACGTCCAGACGTCACGTCCGGCCAGTTCGGCACAGATGATTAAATCCTTTATATTAAGTTCGCTTGCTTGCTTGCTTACGACCGTGCAAATATTTCGGTCGTTTTTTAACCCACTTCCCGTGATCCAATCGAGCTGACATTTTCCACACAGACTCGTTGTGCGAGACAATTAATGTTCGTGAATTTTTTTTCTCCAAAATTTTACACTGTTTAGGGAAAACAAATTAAATATTTAATTACCAATTGCTTAATACTGGCAGACAATCATCTGACCCATAGGTGGCAGCCATCTCAAGCCAGAGGACGAGAGGACTCTAGCCGCCACGCATATAAAGGATTTATAGTGAAAAACTTTGTTTTTACGGGTTATACTTATTTTTTCTAATAGAGTAGAACCCCCAAACTCTTAATGACGGCGATTGGTTTCACGGAACCGGTCGTGAAGCGAGTATACAGGAGATGCACGTTAAAGGCTTTATTCGTTCCGATAGCGTCTAAAAATAAAATAAAAAATCACCCAAAAAACGTTTTTTTATAATATTTAAACAATGGATATTAATACAAAAAGATTAACAACATTATAACACGTAACATTAAAAGAAACATGGTTAATCAAGGCATTAATTCATATTTACTGCACCGACAACAGCCCATCGTTAACAGGGGAATGGTCGGTAGCGAACACATTGGGCTCTATGGAGGAACTACACTACATTACACTATACACTAAAGTACTATACTATACACTACACTACTATACACTACACTACTATACACGACACTACTATACACTACACCACTATACACTACACTACTATACACTACCCTACTATCACTACACTACTACACACTACACTACTATACACTACACTATTATACACTACTATACACTATTATATCTACCATACTATACTATACACTACACTAATATACACTACACTACTATGCACTACACTACATTATACTACACTATACACTACACTACTATACAATACACTACTATACACTACACTACTATACACTACACTACTATACACTATACTATACACTACTACACTACTATACACTAATACACTACTATACACTACTACACTACTATACATTACTACACTACTACACACTACTACACTACTGATACATTACTACACTACTATACACTACACTACTATACACTACACTACTATACACTACACTACTATACACTACACTACTATACACTACACTACTATACACTACACTATTATACACTACTATACATTACTACACTACTATAAACTACTACACTACTATACACTACACTACTATACATTACTACACTACTATACACTATACACTACTATACACTACACTATACACTACACTATACACTACTATACACTACTACACTACTATACACTGCACTATACACTACACTGTACACTACACTACTATACACTACACTACTATACACTACACTATACACTACACTACTATACACTACACTACTATACACTACACTACTATACACTACACTACTATACACTACACTATACACTACTATACACTACACTATACACTACACATTGGGCTCTATGGAGGCCCGTCGTTAAGTGATTAGTCGTGAACAGGAGTGGACGTTGAGAGGGGTTCTGTTGGACAGCGCAGTCGTTCGAGTGCTGGTTGAGGTCCTCCCCCCGCACAACAACCGCCACGGCGCTTGTGCCAGGCTAGGTGCACTTTGAGGCCGCGTGAAGTGTCGAACGCCCGCTGGAAGGAGCTCACGGGACAGACCCAGCAGGTGCCATCGGCTGACTGGCTGAGATGACTGACCGATGAACCACCCACATACGCTCACCTACTCTATTCACTCACCTTTACCCATCCACACCAGTCACTCTCCTACCCTATTCACTCACCTGTAACCCATCCACTCACAGTCACTCTCCTACCCTATTCACTCACCTGTACCCATCCACACCCAGTCAATCTCCTACCCTATTCACTCACTTTACCCATCCACACACAGTCACTCTCCTACTCTATTCACATCACCTGTACCCATCCACACACAGTCACTCTCTCTACCCTATTCACTCACCTTTACCCCATCCACCCACAGTCCCTCTCCTACCCCATTCACTCACCTTTACCCATCCACACCCAGTCACTCTCCTACCCTATTCACTCACCTTTACCCATCCACACACAGTCCTCTCCTACCCTATTCACTCACCTTTACCCATCCACACACAGTCACTCTCCTACCCCTCTTCACTCACCTTACCCATCCACACCCAGTCACTCTCCTACCCTATTCACTCACCTTTACCCATCCACACACAGTCACTCTCCTACCTATTCACTCACCTTTACCCATCCACACACAGTCACTCTCCTACCCTCTTCACTCACCTTTACCCATCCACACCCAGTCACTCTCCTACCCTATTCACCTCACCTTTACCCATCCACACACAGTCACTCTCCTACACTATTCACTCACCTTTACCCATCCACACACAGTCACTCTCCTACCTCTTCAACTCACCTTTACCCATCCACAACCAGTCACTCTCCTACCCTATTCACTCACCTTTACCCATCCACACACAGTCACTCTCCTACCCTATTCACTCACCTTTACCCATCCACACCAGGTCACTCGCCTACCCTATTCACTCACCTTTACCCATCACACACAGTCACTATCCTACCCTATTCACTCACCTTTACCCATCCACACACAGTACTCTCCTACCCTATTCACTAACCTTTACCCATCCACCCGGTCACTCTCCTACCATATTCACTCACCTTTACCCATCCACACCCAGTCACTCTCTACCTATTCACTCACCTTTACCCATCCACACCAGTCACTCTCCTACCCTATTCACACCTTTACCCATCCACACCCAGCCACTCTCCTACCCTATTCACTCACCTTTACCCATCCACACCAGTCAATCTCCTACCCTATTCACTCACCTTTACCCATCCACACACAGTCACTCCTACCCTATTCACTCACCTTTACCCATCCACACACAGTCACTCTCCTACCCTATTCACTCACCTTTACCAATCCACACACAGTCACTCTCCTACCCTATTCACTCACCTTTACCCATCCACACACAGTCACTCTCCTACCCTATTCACTCACCTTTACCCATCCACACACAGCCACTCTCCTACCCTATTCACTCACCTTTACCCATCCACCCACAGTCACTCTCCTACCCTATTCACTCACCTGTACCCATGCCACTCACACCTTCGGCAGCCAATTCGCTCAACCCATCCGCGCCCCATCCACCAACCCCCGTCCACCCATCATCTCGCTCGAGTACTCCAATGCCTTGCAAGACGCTTGGCCAGCGTGCAGGAGGAGTAGGCCCAAGTGCCCCCCCCCCTGCTCCCCTCTTTAGTGGAGCACCTTCCGCCAGCAGGTCATTGCAGGGCTGCACCTTTACCTTGCATACAATGCGTTTTGGCTGACCGTCGTTAACACCACAGTGCCACTATCCCATCATCCTTGATGTGTGTGTAGGGGTATCTCCGTGTCATTGGCACAGACGGGGGGGGGGGGGTTACAGCTGGTGCATCTTGCCAATCATCTCAGTCAGTCAACCCATGCGGCCACTGCTGGGTCTGTCCCGTGACCTCCTCCTGCCAGCAGCGAGCCTTCAACAACTTCACGTGGCCTCAAAGTGCACCTGGCCTGGCACAGGCGCCCTGCTGACGTCAGCGTCAATTCGTGGCGAATTGTGGGTATTGGTATCGCGCTCATGGCCAATGACGATTATCTCAAATGAGTACCTGGTGCGGTGTGTAAACATCGCCGCTGGGGAGACAAAGGCGGTCGGGGGTGGTGCTGGCCACCCACCCCTTCGTGCGCCGAGCCTGATAACAGCCCTTTCCTCAACAGTCTATTAAGGTCATAATGAAGGTTTTGGGTTTAGATCGCGTTATTTATAAATGTGTCGTAACCTCCACCACCCGACACGGCCAATTAGTAAAAAGTGTCACGTTGACAAAAGACAAATAGTTCACTGCTTTAGCCCACCGGTGTGTTGAAACCACAACATTTACAATTTGAGTTGTACGACGTTTCGCTGGTAATTGCATCCAGCATCATCGGGCAATTCGCCAGATTGGCCGTGTCGGGTGGTGGAGGGTTACGACACATTTATAAATAACGCGATCTAAACCCAAAAACGTTGATTATGAATAATATTGGTCGCGAAAGCCTACGTGTCTATTAAGTGCAACACGGGGGGGGGGGGGTTTGTCTTTGCTTTGTATATCTCTCCAGCTCTTGTCTGTGTGTTTGTGTGTGCGCCACGGGCGATCGTGCCCCTTATCTGACACGGGGACAATCTCCTGTTTGGGCGCCCGAGGGGGGGGAGGGGGGGCTCGGATTGGAGTGAGGTCTTGATCTGTGGCTCGCCTCCACAAAGATAAAGATCCGCCGTGTAGCCTTAACAGACTGTAGGGGCAAGTGCTGTTAGCGAGCACCTATGAAGGCCGGAACGGTACACGAGGGGGTGGGTGGCCAGCACCAGGCCCGACTGCCTTTGTTTCCCCAGTGGCGATGTTTACACACCGCACCAGGTACTCATTTCAGGCTGAGTCGACCTAGGGGAGGCCCAGGACCGGTTCAGATAATCGTCACTGGTGTTGGCCGTGAGCGGGAATCGAACCCGGGTCGCCAGGTTCATAGTGCAGCGCGCTAGCCACTACACCACCGCTCCCCTCCTCTCCCCCCTCTCCCCATATACATACACATATACACACGCACACACTCAAAGCCCCACATACACACACGTACACACACGTACGTGCCTATGCAGTGCAT
>NC_083828.1:8198249-8438249 GCF_015708825.2 Lethenteron reissneri | reverse complement strand
ATCAGCCGCAGCAGCAGCAGCATCAACAAAATCATTGTTCGTTCATTATGTAAATGTGTCGTTAAACCCGCCACCACCCGTCACAGCCAATAAATAAGGGTTGGCACGTAAAAAAGAACGTGCCAATTCGTGACGAGTTCAGCACTAACCGGTGTGTTGGAGAGTAAAACCCACTCCGATATTTACAAGACACATCGTCTACGTTGTGGCACCAGTAACATCAGCATCGCCATTAACTTCGCGCAATCGTCAACGATTAGCGCCGTGATCCACATTCGAGTCATCATAATCACCGTCATATTCAGTGCGGTATTGTTATCGTCATCCATCAAGCTCATCATAATCATTATTGATATCAGCAGCAGCTGTATAAAATGAACACAACATGTTTTGTAAGTCTAGAATGTTTTGTAAGACTGATGCTCAATATTTCCCAATGGTAAATGTGCAATAAAAGAGATATTGACTTTAAAAAAATGTTAGCACTCATCAGCATGCCGTATTCACTTATCATATTGTTTGTCATTCATTAGCAAGAGCCATAACTGTACCGTCGTCTCCACTATAGTTAAAAAAGTGAAAAAGTACAGATTGCTACAAGGCGAAACAACATTAATACTGTTCGCATTTAAAATAAATGTAAATAAATTATTTCAAGGATTGGTCCGTTGCTCAGTCTTCCACTGGAAGAAGCTCTCCCCACGCCGTTTCGGTCAAGGGGGGGGGGGTTAACCATACTTCACCACGCTGGTCAGTGTGGGTGAAGGGGGGAGGTCCAGGACCGGTTAGACATCACTGAATACTGATTTTAGCCGTGGCCAGGAATCGAAATACAAGCTGCTGGGTTTATAGCGCAGTGCCCCAACCACTGTCCCACCGCTCCACCTTGCTCCAATAATTAGTCCTTATTCAAGTTAAAAGTTTCTAAAAGTAGTTTTGATCAAAATGTACAACACTTAGGATGCAATAAATCTCAAGGAAAAACAAATGTAAAATGAAAATGTGTGAAGGACACGCGGAGTCACTCTTTCCGATTTTGCTTATTGTTACCACAGCACATCGTTTTACTGGGCTATGGTGGAAATTCCACATTGATATGACGGGAGCCAGTGAACACGCAGTGACAATCGGTGCGCTTGCAATACAACAACGTCAGGTGCGGTGTGCGCGATGCGATGCGGTATGTTACTCACAGACGTTCGCGACATCCTCCGGACGAAGAAACCCGAGAGGCCAAGAAAAGAAAAAAAATGGAGCCCTCCGCTTTCTCCGTGAAGAAAATTAAATAATAATATAAAAAACCACAAAACCCCGACAGCTCTCCCTTATAAATGCTGCCCGCGGTGCTGCCGTCACCCCCCTTCATAACAAACAAAAAAAAAGTCTCCAACCGTGAATATTTAAAGAGCCTCTCGGGGATGGAGAGGGCCGGACGCCATGGTAACTGGGCCCTCGTGCCCCCAAAATGCCACTCTCAAATGCGTGCTTTCAAGTAGTAAAGTTCCCTTGTAAAATGTGTATATCGGTTTATTTTCTCAAGCGTTTTCGGCCCTTTTCTCTCATTCTCTCGCAGTCGGTCTATCTGTATTTTTACAGGTGTGTTCTTTTTATATATATTTATATATATAGAAATATTTTTTACATAGAAAAAACGAGACCTCATGAAGGCTTCCCCTTCCCACCCACCCCCAATCCCATATGCGCCATATACACAGCACACTCGTGACTTGTAAAAGTTGATCAATGAGCTTACGTTGTTTGGGTGACTTCTACGTGTGACTTGGTGGTAAATGCCATGGCCTTGTTTAAGCGCACGCAGTTTCAATTCTTCCCATTGTCCTTTTATTTAACCGGGGGAGAGAGCCCGTTGCGACCCCCACCCTATAATTTGTTTATGGAGATTTTGAAGCGTTCGTTCAAAAGATATTATGCCAGAAGTTCCCAAACTTTGCCCGACTCGCGTACCACCATTTTAAAAGTACGATATATAATGCCGTGATTATACATTATTTAAATGGCATCACAAACATTAATTGTCCATAAGATAGCCCCTTAAAATCATAGGGAGAGAAAACAATTACAGAAGTTGCAGAACGTACACAAGTTAGAGGCCTCGTATGGACTGTTAAGATTGTGATTGGTAGAACGTGGAATGGCTGGGAAGTTGAGCTCAGAATCAGAATCCTTATTTAGACTGGAGGAATCCGATGAGCTGTGAAGCTCTTTTTCACAGATGTCCAGGAGTTTCACAGATGTCCAGCAGATAGCCAGTGGTCGAGACTAATGACAGAGTGGCAGACAAAGGATGTATCGATGCATCACGGTTGGGTACGTATGGTCCGAAAGAAGTTCAACATCCATACATTGGCTACGGACATCTGTGATAAAAAAAACTTCATAGCTCATCGGCTTCATCCAGTCTAAATATTCTGATAAAGATTCCGATGGTGCAGGGACGATTTCGTCCAGCAGTGGATAGATCATGGCTGACGGTGATTGATTGTGGCTTTCACTCACAAAAACAACAACCGCCATTCGCCACTCTTTGGCGGTGACGTCACCACGGCGCGTGTGCCAGGCCAGGTGCACTTTAAGGCCACGTGAAATGTAGAACGCCCGCTGCCAGAGGAGGTCACGGGACAGACCCAGGTGCCATGGGTCGGCTGACTGAGATAACCGGTAGATCAGGCATGTCCAAAGTCCGGCCCGCGGGCCAATCACGGCCCGCGGTCAGATTTCATACGGCCCACAGCTTCGGTCTTATAACGTGTTAGTTATGGCTCGCCAGCTCTGTCAGAATAAATACTTCATAACACTCATGAACATTTAAGGTATTCTATACAGTTTGTTCAATGTTATCTGACTGAATGAAAGGACATAATTGCGTTTTTAGAGTTGTTCCCGTCTGCCTGAGTGGCTTATATTTGGTTACATTGTCATTTGAAAAATAAAGGTAATTGTGACAATGAAAATTGTTTTATAACAATGTGTATTTCCACGTAAGTTTGTGGTTAAAAAAATGTCAAAAGGAACTATTGGCCCCCGGGCATCTTCACTTTATCAAATGTGGCCCTCTTTGCAAAAAGTTTGGACACCCCAGCGGTAGATGCACCACCCAGCTGTACCCCAGCTGCAACTCACACACACACACGCACCACACGTACGTACATGCATGCGTACACGTGTGTTTGAGAGAGTGACCGTGCAGGGTACTCTCGTCTTGCTTGGCCAACGTTTTGAAACGCCCTCAAATAACCAACACTCGAGCACAATGAGTGGAGTGGCAGTGGGGGGGGGGGGGGGCTCGGTGCAGAGCGAGGCTTGAAGAGGCAGCGGCGAGGGCGACGAGTGTTGACTCTGTGGCCCTGCCGTGTTTGTTTCCGAGCCATCGGGCCCCGTCGCACGGCAACTGAACAGGAACCGCTTTCCAGCCGACAACGCTTCCCTACGAGACGTTGGGAGGGTGGGGGGGGGGGCTCCTTTGCCATGCGCATTTCAAAAGAAATGTGTTTTTCTCTCTCTCTCTTTTTCTCCTCTCTCTCCTCCATTGATGTCCAATAGTGGGGGGTATTTTTTTTGTTCTCCAATAATTATGGCCACATTTTGGTTTTAAAATAAAGTAAAAATTATCTTCTTGGTTCTTTCGGTAAAGTCACGTAGAATGGAAAAAAATAAAATAATAAAAATAAAACATTATAAAATAATTATTATGTTTTATTCGGTAAAGTAACGTAGAATGGAAATAATAAAATAATAACAATAAAACATAATAATTATTGTATTATGTTTTATTTTTAGTATTTTATTATTTCCATTCTACGTGACTTTACCGAAAGAACCAAGAAGATGAATCCCTGCAGTCACGAAAGCTTTAAATCGAAAAAAAAAGTTTAAATTAGTCCCACTCTGTGTTGAAGTCAACAGTGGTTGTCCTATGGATAGACTTTACTCCACCACAGGAACATGGAATTTCCAGCAACCGCCCTCCTCCTCCTCCCACCACTGGTTCAGGGTTGTAAACAAAACAGGAGATGCTCGTTACAGCAGGAAATCACTCTGGCCTGAGTTTTGATCATCTGTGGTACTTGTTAAACAGGGCCTTGGCTGTGGTATGAATGAACGGTTCAGCACCCTGGACTTTTCAATCGAAACGTCGCCAATCAATTTCGCGGAGCGGGAGTCGAACGAATGGTGCAAGTTTTTATTTTATTTTTTTGTAGTCTCCCCCCCCCCCCCCCCCAATGCTTCTGTCCAACCAGCAGTGGAAATGGTTATGCCCGAAAGTTGACTTGCAGGTCCACGTGTGGCGGTGGTAAAGCGTGGGGTTTATCTCGCCTCTTCCAAGACATCTGAGAAGCGTAAAATAGTCGACCAAATACCCTCGAGATCAGAGAGTTCTCACAGTCCCCTGGATATCAAATCTGTGTCTTGTTCTGCCCCCCCCCCCTTCTTCACTGGCCATTGCGGTGAAGTATAGTCAGTGTGAATGAAGTGCACGTATTGACTTTGTCTCCCCTCCTCCCCCCTCCCCGTGCTGTACAGAAGGGGGTTCAGACCGGAATGCCAATGTACTTTTGTTAAGTCAGTAACCGAACCTGGATTTCTAGAAATGTATTTCAGTGCACAAACCACGACACTATAAATACCAATATCCTGTGCAGTAGACATCTCCATGCATATGAAAGTCAAAGTTGTGAATGTGTGTGTCTGTTCAAAATGTTTAGCGTACTTCCCGACATGCAACAAACATGCAATTTGCCATGCGGGTACTTTCCAGACTGTACACCATGCACAAATTATAAAAATACACGTTTTTTTTTTTTGGGGGGGGGGGGGTGGAGCTCAATAATGCATACATTTTTTGCACGACAAGTGAGCTGTGACGTCAAATTTGTCACGTGACCCACGCACGTGGAAGCGTAACGCATTGTAGTGTAGTGGTTAGCGCGCCGCGCTACGAACCCGGCGACCCAAGTTCGATTCCTGCTCACGGCCACCCACCGGTGACGATTATTTCAACCGGTCCTGGGCCTCCCCTAGGTCGACTCAGCCTCAAACGAGTAACTGGTGTGGTGTGTGAACATCGCCACTGGGGAGACAAAGGCGGCCGGGCGTGGTGGATCCAAGTCCCGGGCGAAGCCGGGTAGACAAGCTAGTATATATAAAACAGCGAGTGGTGGAGCAGCGGTGAGCGCGTTACCCGAGTTAGAATTTTGGCTAGGACTATAACACCAGCGGCGAGTGATATCAGAACCGGTCCTGAAATCTCCACTCCACCCTCGCTTCGACAACCTGCGCTGACCAATGCTGGGGAGGGGAGGGATATGGCCAAACGGCCTTCATGACAAACACCGCAGAGGCCTCCGTCCAGCAGTGGATTGGCAAACGCCCGTAACTAATGACATTAAAGCTCTTTGGCCTTTCAAAAAAAAAAGAATATGACGTGATAAGTCGTTACTCTGATAGCGTCCATTGAACCGAAGGATCCATTGGCAAGAGTGCCCTGCTTAGGGATGTTTGGTGAATTCTTCTTTGAAGTTTTTTTTTCCTTTCTTTTGTAGGAAACTCAAGTGTTTGGAGAAACCCGTGCATACGAGGGACAGGGCATTCCTGTCTCAAAATACTCTGCTACTACTATACTTGCTTATGGCCCCCCACATTGAAGACACGTTTTTGCCCCGAACGATAGTGTGAGTCTGCAGTACAAAACACAAATGAGAAAGAAAAAAAACAACAAAACTTCAGTTTCCTTGTTTTATTGTTTTAAAATATGGAGTAAATTTAGTCAAATGCATTGGGATGGAATGTTAATTCCCTTCAGCAGTCAAGGGTCCCCAAACCTCGATTAATAAAACGTTCATCATTTTAATTTGCTTTTTTGATCATTCACATATGCGACGTTTCTCACGCAATGGGCCAAGTTTCGAGCCACTTTCAAATTCCATCCCCAACTCCTCTCTCTTCCCTCTCAACCACATTCTTGTTCTTCTCTGCATGTACATACCAACTCGCCAGACATTCTGTCAGCTCACTGTCCCGTTCGGGAGCTCACTAGGTCATATGCTCGCTCATGTATCTTATTCAGCAACTGACAGATCCACTCGCAATTTCACTTAAACCATTCACCAGCCAACTGGCTAATTCACAAGCTCAATATCCCACTCGTCAGTTCACGGTTCCACCCTCCAAATCTCTAGCCTATCAATCAGCTCAATAATGCAATAATCAGATGGTTATCTCATTCAGTAGCTTACTAGACCATCGACCATTCACTAAACTGGTCACGTCCCCACTGGCTGATTCAATAGCTCACCGTCCCAACCACCACGAGGCCACCCGCTGGCTTACTAATTCACTATTGTGGCGATTACCCCACTGAGCAGCATACTAACCCATCCACCGTTTCACTAAACCCCCGACGGTCGATTCGATGGCTCACAATCCCATCTTCACTTGCGCGGGGAGTTCTGCAGCGGCTGTGGCACGCGGATCTCCTGGCCTTTCTCCAGCTTCTTCTCGCACTCAATGAGGTAGTTCACTCCATCGACCACGAGCTGTACCAGCTCCACCTACGCAAAGTGAGGTGTCAACATCAGCATCAGCATCACCATCATCAGATCACCGTCATCACCAACATCATCATCACCATCATCCATCATCAGATCACTGTAATCACCTACATCAGCATCAACATCATCATCACCATCAGATCACCGTCATCACCAACATCACCATCATCCATCATCAGATCACCGTCATCGCCAACATCGGCGACGTAGTCTACGTCGTCATCGGCACCGTTGTCTTTACCGATGTTGACCGAATGACGTGGAATGCTGCCGATATCATCTGATCTCAGAAGCTAAGCAGCTTTTTTTAAGGCCTAGATATAGAGGTTGCCATACATATTTTGCCATAAAATATATTTTTTATTGAAGCAATGAGCGATAACGATCATCACGACCTGACGAGGTTGTGCGAACAGGACGATACGATTATCGCGGATCCTGAACGGTGCGACGTATCGTGGTGTCGCGCTGTCGCGGCGACCCTGTGAAGTCACCTCGGACTTCCCCAGGCGATCGAGGTTGGAGATGTCGAAGGTGTCGCCCGTGGTGGCCGAGTCCACTCCGCCCGTGCCGCGCTTCTGCAGACGCAGGTTGTCGAGGATCTGGGAGAATCGCTTGTCCTGAAAGGTGGGTGGGTGGGGGAGTTGCAGGACACGGTCAGCCATGATCAATCCACTGCTGGATAAAGGCCTCCCACGAGCCGTCGCCATCAACTTACGGTCACGTGGGGCACCGATCCGCCTAGCTCCGAATTGCACACGGTGCTGATTCCATCGCTCCATCTCTGCTGCGGACATCCTCACGGGCACGTTCATTCATCTGGCTGCCACTCTGTCGATGGTCTCGAGCAGCGGTCGTCATTCCTTCGAGTGACGTCTCCTGACCGAGCCCGCTTACCTTTGTAATAAAGGTCGTGGAAGCGACTTCTGGAATCCGGTCTTTCTTTACAACACTCCTTCACGCTGCTGACAGACAGCGTGAGAGGGATAGAGAGAGGCGCGCGCAGCCACGTGGCAGCCTGGACCCCCGCTCTCGCGTGGCCTCTCCCTCCATTCGTTCCAGTTCTGACCACGTGTTGTTTGTCTCCACTCCTATTTAATACCCGGGTCACGTGGTACCTTTCCACCAATCCTGGTTAGCCTCTATGGAATCTTCCAGACTCCATCGTAGGCTCCCGGGACCACGCCCCTGACTCATCTCCCCATTGGCTGTGGCTAAAGCCAGCAGAACCAATCCTCTACTTACAGCTGTCACCTTCCCATTACGCCAGGGCCACGCCCCTAGGCTTCCGCCCATTGGCTATGGACCAGGACCGGCAGAGCCAATCATCGTGACGAGTTGTGATCCGTCAGCGACCCGGATATATCCTCACATTACACCTTTAACTCTCAACGCAACGTAGTGCTTCTTCGTGCACTTTTCAGCGAAGAACAACGTCAGTGTATTCATAATTAGAGGTGACCTCTGAACCCTCACCTTGCTGAGGTGTGGCAGCTTGATGTGCACCCCGGCACGCAGGCCTGTGCCCAAGTTGGAGGGGCACGTGAGGATGTACCCCAGCCTCTCGTTCCACATGAACTCCCAGCCACGCTCCTTAATCAGACGCTCCACCTGTGGGCAGGCAACGGAAGACGTCCCACAAATGATCACGCGGTGGGCAAGGAGACGATCAGGGTGGTCCAGCACGACAAAGCACATGCCGCGGTGGCTAAGAGATGTTACTACCTTGCCTGGTATACAGGAGGCCGTGGGTTCGATCCCGACCCTGATGCCTGCTGTGTATTTGGAGTTTGCGTGTCTTTTTCTCTCTCTCTTCATCATCATCACGGTGGCTAGGAGATGTTAACTACCTTGCCTGGTATCCAGGAGGCCGTCGGTTCGATCCCGACAATGACGCCTTTGTATTTGGAGTTTGTGTGTCTCTCTCTCCAGGTCCTCCGTTTCCCCCCCCCCCCTCCTCCATATTTAGAAACATGCTTTTAGTGTATTTGGCTGCTATAAATGTCCTCGTAATAAGCCACTTCGTTGAGCTATCATTTGTGGCCCAGGTCGCTTCTGAAACAGAGCTACATAGTTCAGTGGGCCTAACCTGGTAAAATAAAATAAAAAAATTAGTTATTAGTTTACATGCCCGTGAAATTTGTGTCATCGAACACCACCACCCTCGCTAACTCTGCACGAGTTATGGGGTGGTCGCAGAGTGAGTGGAGGAATTCCTACACCGCATCGGTCGACCCTATGCTTGCGAAACGTGGACCCCTTTTACATGAACACCACCGCCGCTGGCTTGAAACATTAAGGCTGACCTGCCTACGATACATCTTGGATTTTTAACCAGCCTGGATGATTTGAGGAGCTCAGAGATCGTTTAAAGATTTGGACACAGCCCAATCGATTAGCTCCTCTGGTAGGTGAGTGGAGCGCGCAGGCCGTGCATCTGCCAGTCTCAGTCAGTTAACTCACAACACATGGGTCTGCCCTTTGACTTGTTGCCAATCAAGTCTTCAACACATCACGTGGGCTTCAAATTGCACGTGGCGGCCGGACCTGTTTCTGATCACACCGCCCATTTGTGCTTAAATAGGTGCATGCTCATCGTACTTGACCCAACAGTCTATGGGCTTTACGGGGGACAATTCGTTTTGGTGTCTCACCTCCTGCAGGCCATGGCAGAAGCGGTCGAACACTCGCTTCATGTTTCCTCCCTTCTCCATGGAGATGACTCTCGTGTGGTCCTCCTCATTGACCCACAGGAGAAATGTCTTCTGGTCGTTGTGCCTGAAAGTGACGACGCACGCACGTGTAGGCTAGCGAGCACATCTTCTTGGTTCTTTCGGTAAAGTCAGGTAGAAGGGAAATAATATAATTTAAAAAAGATTAAACAATAAAATTCTGACGACGTTTCGACTGCAACACAAGCAATCGTCATCAGGTGTGAAATCCACAGCAAGAAAAATGTATTGTTGTGGAAGAAAATTTTGTTGTTGTGGAAAATGTTTTTCTTGCTCTGGATTTCACACCTGATGATGATTGCTTGTGTTGCAGTCGAAACGTCGTGAGAATTTTATTGTTTTATCTTTTTTAAATTTTATTATTTCTCTTCTACGTGACTTTACCGAAAGAACCAAGAAGATGAATCCCTGCAGTCACGAAAGCTTTAACAAGAAATAGCGAGCACCTATTCAGGCCGAAAAGGCGCAAAATATGAGCTGGGGTGGCCAGCACCATGCATTGCTGCCTTTGTGTTTCCAACGCTAATGGTTACACACCGTGACAGGTATTCATTTGAAGGCTGAGTTAATCTATGGGAGCCCCATGACCGTTTCTGATATCACTCACCGCTGCGCATTGCAAGGGCGGTGAGCTCATCCTTTGCTCCCTTATTACTATGAAGATGAGTGAGATTGAGGAATGAAGCTGCAATTTGGTGAATGCTATGAATCGTGTCGTTTACAAATGAGTGGCACAGCCGCATCGGGATGAACAATCATTGCTTTTACGTATTAATATGGCCGGTAAATCTGGACAAACGCATATTCCTGTTTGTGCGATGGCCTCCTATTCAACGTTTGTGCCCTCCCTTCAGAATTAGAATATGTATTTCTACTGGAGAAATCCGATGACATACCAAGCTCTTTTTACAAAGATGCCCAGCACTGGCCATCGTGGTCAAGTACGGCCACACAACACCCACGAGCCGATCACGGCGTGCGGAGGACGCTGCAAATGTTTTTTGTGTGGTGAGCGTGAAACTCTCACCAGATGCCACGCGCGTCTGGCCAATCGCGAGCCATGCCCGAGGCCGTGAGCAGGGGAGAAACGGGCTTGTCAAAGAGGAAGTGGTCCTTGGGGAAAAGGCACACGGGGGATGGAGGGAGGGGGGGGATGTGTAAGATGCAGTGATGGGTAACCCAGACGAGTCGGACCGGTCACGTGGGCGGCCCTCCTCCGCCTCAGTGGGCCGCAAGCTTGAACTCGTGCTTGTTGCACGAACCATCATCACCCGAGCCACACTTAGATCATAAATAGAGGGATTTGTTGAGTGAAATCGCGTAAATGTGTCGTTAAACCCGCCACCACCCGACACAGCCAATTAGTAAGGTTAGTTACGTAAACAAAACGTGTTAATTCGTTACTAGGACAGCACACACCGGTTGTGTGTTGGAGAGTAAACCCACAACATTTACAAATAGAGTACGACGTTTCGTCAGTAATTGCAGCGAGCATCATCAGGCGACAGCCAGAGATGTGTCGCCTGAAGATCGTGGCGAGTTTTACGACGCATTTAAATTGACTCCATCGAGCCCAAAAACTTCATTTATGGATAATATCGTTCGCGAACGCCTCCTACGTGTTAAACACAGTGAGACCAGACCACCATGAGGGGTGACATGGGGCGCATCTCGCTCGCAGGTTGCCCACCATTGGCATAGACGGTCCCTTTAAAAAAAACGCCACCTTGCATTTGGGGATTGGCTACTGCTTGTCATGCTCGTGATTGATAGAAATGAAATTCCGGTAAATGATTGGAGAACTTAACAAAGAAGGATACTCTTTGGTTCTTTCGGTAAATTCACGTATAAAGGAAAGAAATTAATCCATTTAATCTATTTTTCAATTTATTTTCTTTCTACGTGGCTTTGCCGAAAGAGCCAAAGAGTAATTCCTGCAGTCACGAAAGCTTCGAATCAAAAAAGAATGACATAATGGGGGGCTCAAGACGCATGTGAGCAAGAACAAAAGTCACGGACAACTAGTTTGCTAGACAATCGAGGATGCCCGTCGGAAGGGGCAAAGAGGAACACGTGGATTCGAGAAGAAATGCAAGGCGGGAATTAATACATGGAATTGGGATTCATCTTCTTGGTTCTTTCGGTAAAGTCACGTAGAATGGAAATAATAAAATAATAAAAATAAAACATAATAAAATTAATTCTCACGACGTTTCGGCCACAACGCAAGCAGCCGTCCTCAGGTGGAAAACAGGTCTGTCTGAAGACTGTCTTCTCGACAGACCTGTTCAGCCGTCCTCAGGTGGAGAACAGGTCTGTCTGAAGACTCTGTCCTGTTCTCTACCTGAGGACGGCTGCTTGCGTTGTGGCCGAAACGTCGTGAGAATTAATTTAATTATGTTTTATTTTTATTATTTTATTATTTCCATTCTACGTGACTTTACCGAAAGAACCAAGAAGATGAATCCCTGCAGTCACGAAAGCTTTAAATCGGAATTGTGATTGTGCAGCACACGCCACTAGACGGGATGGTGGCCGATTATTGAGCCCAACGGTGGGCTGACGAATGCCCTCTTGCGAGGCCCTTGCTGCGCACACTTCGTGCCGCGCAGGGGAAGCTGCCACCAGGGGCCCCCTTGGCTCAACCAAAGCGGAACTGTGACGTGGCGCAAGGCGATTTGGCGTTGCCGAGGCGTGCAAGGATGCGCCCTACACCGCTGGACATCCGAGAGAAAAGAGCTTTATGGCTCATCGGATTCCTCCGGTGGAAACAAACATGCTGATTCTCACGTACAAATCCTCGTGCGTGTGGAGTTACAAGAGTCAGTTCGTGTGCGGCAGCCACATAGGTGGTTGCATCGCGAGAGATGTTGTGTCGATTCTGGATAAGATCATGGTCTGATCTCGGACACGTACATCGATCAGCTGCTGCTGCTGCTTGTCAGTCATCGTGGCCAGCGCGAAGTACTGGCCGTTGAGATCCCCCTTGAGACCGGCCAGGGCGGACACCACGACACGCTCCACCTCGCGCCGCTCGGCCCTCGAGCATGCGGGAGGCAAACCCAGGCCACGGATGCTGCGGCCGGTCCGCACTCGTGACGACAGCACGTAGCGGTCGTCGAAGACGCCGTTTCTGAGCTGGAGGGGGGGGGGGGTCACAGCCGTTGGGGGTTAGTGGGGGTATTTATTTGTGGGTGTAGGTGCGCGGGTGTGAGTGGGTGGAGATGTGTGTGAGTGGGTGGTGATGTGTGAGTGTGAGTGGGTGGAAATGTGTGTGAGTGAGTGGGTGGTGATGTGTGTGTGTGAGTGGGTGGAGATGTGTGTGTGTGAGTGGAGATGTGTGTGTGCGTGGGTGGAGATGTGTGTGTGTGTGCGTGGGTGGAGATGTGTGTGTGTGAGTGGGTGGAGATGTGTGTGAGTGGGTGGTGATGTGTGAGTGTGAGTGGGTGGAGATGTGTGTGTGTGTGTGTGAGAGTGGGTGGGTGGAGATGCGTGTGTGAGTGAGAGTGGGTGGAGATGTGTGTGTGTGAGTGGGTGGAGATGCGTGTGTGGGAGTGGAGATGTGTGTGTGTCCGTGGATGGAGATGTGTGTGTGTGAGTGCGTGGGTGGAGATGTATGTGTGTGTGAGTGGGTGTAAATGTATATGTGGGTGTGTACATATGAGTGGGTGTAGATTAGTGTCCGTGTGTGAGTGTGTAGATGTGTATGTGTGTTTAGATGTGTATGTGATGTGTAGATGTGATCAAATAGCGATAATGTATGCGTAGATGTAAATGTGTACGTGTGGGTGGGTTTAGATGTGTGCGCAGGTTTGTATGTTGAGTTTCTGGTTGATGTGTGCAGAAATGAATGTGTGTGTGTGTGGGTGTAGATGTAAGCGGAGAGGGGAGAGAAGTGTCTATTAAATAACAATTAAAAGCATAATTTTACGGGTAACCTGGAAATATTGGTAACTGGCAAAATCTTATTGTCCAGAAACAAGAGTAGGCAGACTACGTGCCCTAAGCGCCACGGTGGCTAGGAGATGTTAACTACCTCGCCTGGTATACAGGAGGTCGGGGGTTCGATCCTGACCCCGACGCCTGCTGCTGTATATTTGGAGTTTGTATGTTCTCTCCGTGGTCGCGTGGCTGCTATAAATTTCCACGTGATAAGCCACTTCGTTGAGCTATCATTTGTGATAGCCAGGTCGTTAATGAAAAAGCGCTATATAACTCAGTCGGCCTTATCCGGTAAAATAAAATTAGTCCAAAGAATGTGTTTGAAAAGTTAATTTTATTTTTAATTCATTCATTTGTTATGCAGTAGCCTCACAACTCTGCGGAGGTGAATGCATTGGCAGTTTTATCCAGCAGCGGGTAGAGAATTCTCAAGGGCACCGTGAATGGGGTAACTTGCCTTGCTGGAGTCGAGGTCGGTGGGATGAGTCATCGTGTTGGGGTCGTACCCGTTGTGCCGCTCCTTAATCACGGGGTTGAAGAGATCGGCGAACACCTGCGAATAACGATGAACCCAGCCACTCGGGGATTACAGAAACGCACCTTTGCCACGTCGTTGTGCCACGTGAATGGTCGTCTTTTCCCCGTAGCTAGGATAACGTTAAACATTGTATTTCTTGTCATTTTTACCCCAAGTTTGCCCCGATTGTGTTATCAGCAACGCGTCCCGAGACGAATACTCCATTCCGATTTTGGCGCAGAGCATTTGCGACCCTTTCCAGTGAAGAGAACGGCTCGTAGAAGAAGGCATCACAAAGCTACCTCTGAGAGCCCTTCAGGTGACCTTTGTCCCACACAGTGGGGGCAGCACTTTCTCATTCGCTCTGCCAACCAGAATACTATTCTTCGCATGACAGCCCAACAAGATAAGAGCGATACGACACAAAAAGGTAAATTTTAGACACCAAATCAGCGATCGTGTCCAAGGCCTGTGCTAACATCAATCCTCGCGTGTCATGTGACAACAGCATACTGGTGATCAGTTTCTAAGAGAATGCGAACATTATCAAGGCATGTTTGCATGTTCACCACAAGGTACCAGTGCTGGATTAAGCTGGTGCGGGGCCTGTAGCATATGTTATAAATGGGCCCTAAATAAAACCAATCCGCATAAATATTAAAACACAACATTTTAACTTGCATAATGAAGTAATTGTATTGATTTACAGCTTTCGTGACTGCAGGAATCTATACTCTGGGCCCTGCAGAAAGGGTAAAACACCTGAGTCAAAATTCAAAACACCTATTCTCACGAGTTCATCATTTGATATTAGCAACAACAAAAAAGCAGGGACGTGCGGTCAGGGGAGGCAAGGGAGGCAGAACTTCACCTGGCATACTCCAATGAAAATAGCTGTTACGGAAAGTAAAAAAACAGAATAATTAAATAAAATAAATATTAAGATTTTTTCCACTGATCTGTGTTATAAATGTCATTTCTGTACGATTTGAATCATTTGTATAGTCAAAATCGCCAAATTTGCGGAGCTCCGCTGCAAACACAGGAAGAGACGAGAGGTGAGGCAGCGACGAGCTCAGCCTCCCCTCTGATTGCGCAACCCCTCAGTAACGGGATGGAGCGCGGGCAATAAGCGTGTGCCTGTTACTATCTCAGTATGTCACCAATGTAATGGTTGCAGAGCCCTTCATTTCATGTCCTCGCCTTCCATACTCCGGGTAAGTTATTGCACGTACGTGTATAAAGATATTTAGGCTCGCTGGTCTCGTCATGAAACTGCAATGAAAAATCACCAGGGGAGGCAGCTATCACATCTGCCTCACCGAGGGTTACGTGTTTAACACGCCCCCCTCAGTGAGGACACGCCCCCTCAGTGAGGACACGCCCGTCTCAGTGTGTGAATCTGGCTCCGACACGAGCCAGTGCCTCCCCAGCCATTGACCTCACCGCACGTCACTGCAAAAAAAGGTCCCATAGATAGCAGTCCGCTCGTGCAGCTGACTGTTGGCGTTGTGCCGAAGGAGTCGGGCCCCCCACCCCCTAAGACGAACCTCGTAGGACTCCTCGTCCCCGGCCACCATCCCCACGGTCTTGATGAATGGATGCCCCGGGTTGTCCACCCCGGTCTGGATGCACTGGTCCACAGTGAAGCCACTGGGTGTGGTCTTGTCGCGCAGCAGCGCGTACAGAGCCGGCGTGAGCTTGTGAGCCATGCAGTTGTTGTGCTTGCGGAGGTCTGGGTAGTCGGAGCTGTACCGGACAAATTTAGGACAAGGTCAACTAGGGGTCAACGTTTCAAGGTGACCTTAAGAGGCTATATTGCAATATGTCGATGCTACCGCACGTCGTCATCGCTTCCTTCCTGTTGCTAGATCCCCTTGTTACGCTGGCTTCACCTTCAAGGACTGCTCTTGCAGGCCCCATCGCTATCCCCTCTGGCTTTTGCTCTCGGCTTCATTATTCGGTTGACATTGGACTTTTAAAGGCCGCTATTACAGTCCCATCATTGCCATCTGGCTTCACGTCTCTATCGTACTGTTCGACCTATGTGTCATGAAGCGAAGAGAGAAAGCACGGTTGGCTACGTACTGCGCAAAAGAAGTTCAGCATACGTACATGCAACGTTCGTTTGTGCAATATTTTAGATTTGCCATTTGTTACAGTTGCTTTTGCTATTATTTCTATTTGCTTCATTGATTTACGTTATTTTAGTCGTTTTGCTTTTTCCATTTTAATGACCCAGGTAAGTCTTGCAAATGAGACTTTCCTGGGCACTTGAATTCTCACGCCTAGCTAAACAAATACATTACCTCTGAGTGCCACTACAATGCCAGTCTAGGTAACCTGTACCATACCATACTTGAAACTTACAGGCATCTCTTCTACGTATTGTTTTGGCGAAAGTCAAACAAACATTAGGCATTTATATTTATAAAAACTTTTTTTTTGAATGAACAGCGTGTTTTAGCGGCCGATGATTGAAACTAACAGTGGAGCGGCCAAGGAGTGCATCCCTTCACGTTTGAGAATTGCCCCCAAAAGCAGCTATCACCCGAGCTACCGTCCAGATCCCCTAAGGTGACCTCTGTTGCATCTAAGTAGCGGGCAGCACTGTCGCACACGCTGCCACTGCGAGTAGGTGTTCTTCGGACGATAGTCAAACCAATACGTTTTAATTATCAGAGCTGGAATTTTAGCCCAAGTGCAGAAACAAGTTCGATGTCATCTTCTTGGTTCTTTCGGTAAAGTCACGTAAAAGGGAAATAATCAAATAATAAAAATAAAACATAATAAAATAATTCTCACGACGTTTCGGCCACAACGCAAGCAGCCGTCCTCAGGTGAAGAAGATGAATCCCTGCAGTCACGAAAGCTTTAAATCGAAATTCGATGTCATTGTTATTTTGTGCAGTCATTGGTGACCTCCGACTTTAAATACATGAGGACCCATTTTAAATCACATGTGGCTTACCTCGTTATTCGACATTATTTTGTTGAGTGTTTCAACACGTGGGTGGCAACAGGTGCGGCGAGAGAAGTTCCACTCACAAGACGGGGATTAGAGTCAAAGCTTCCATGGAATATAATTCGACAAAAAAACGTACTTACCGTACTGCACCTTCACCACCACAAAATTGCAGCGCAACAGTTTTGATTATCTTGCACATACCCACATAAAAAATATCTGCGTGATCGAGGGTTGTCACCTCTGAGGTATAACAACAACACAAACTTGGACGTATCATAGGAAAAAAAAGGTAGAATATCTCGTGATGCCGGAGTAGTTGCAGAACTGCGTTGCAAATGCATCGTTTTCGAGCGGTGCATTTTTTAACCGCAACTGACAACGGGGGGGCCGTTTTAAACGTCTAGAAAAGGCTTGGGAGAGATTTCCCATGATGGCGGCCCGCCCCAAAAAAGAGGACGATCCCGGGAAACCCAGGCCAGGTGGCAACCTTAACGTGATCCATCAACCCCTCCCTACCCCCCCCCCCACCCCCTCACATAATGCAAAACAAATCCACAACATTACCTGGGAGGAAAGAGTTTCCTGCGAGAGCCGCTACTGTCGGCGGCCACGTCCCCGTTGGAATTCATCAGCAGCGCGGCGGTCACGGAGCCAGCGGCCACCACCATCGTGGCCCTCTTGGCCGAAATAAGCCTCGTGAAGTGAGCAGCCATGGCCCCTTGAGAATCGGTTGCCCTTTCTCTCTGTTAACGTCACGTTAAGCCTCTCCTCTCTCGCAGCCGGGTCGATGTCCGTTGCGCGTGCAAAAGGGGCCTCGACGTGGAGGTTAGACGCTTTTATACGACGAGGTGGGGACGTGACAAAACGTCGCATGCGCATTTAGGGTCCACGCTCCTATTGACACAGCTACAACGCCTACCTGCACTGTACGCTATTTGCTCAGTTCGTTTAGTGTGGCGGCATACGCTTCGCTATAAAATTGTTAAAGGTTTTGAGTTGGTGCAACTGGATCAGAGGTCAGTGACGCTGAGCCTTCGACCTTCTGAGATCCTGGGCTCTAAATTAGATTTTTGTGCTACCCAACTGCCATTAAACCGGATTTTCTCAAGTGGACTGAGTTAGTGATCTCAGGCTGGTCACAAATATATTTCACACAGTCTCATCGACTTATATGATAACCCAGAGATTCTCAAAGACTGCATGGTGATTAGACCAGGTCCTTAAATGTAGTGAGTGGCTGGTCCCAGTCCGGCCACCATTGACTACACACAACCACGTCCACTATATTCTTGGTTCTTTCGGTAAAGTCACGAAAGAATCAAGAATATGAATCCCTGCAGTCACGAAAGCTTTAAATCGAAACACGTCCACTATGTTACATTTTCGTTTTTATTTTGGCAAAATTCCAGCGATGAGACTTTTAAACATTTTTTGTCTTCTTTAACATGTGACTAACACTCTTCGCAGGTCATGTAAAATGTGTGTCCCTAGTGTGGATAAAGAGGCCAACTGAAGCGGCTTCCAAAGTAGTTTTGTGGCATCTACTGGGGTCATCCTCTCACACACGTACGGTACATCTTGCAGATAAGTGGTGGCACAGTGGATTGGCGCCCTCCACTATGAACCTTGTTGCTTGAGTTTGATTCCAGGCCATGCATTGCTGGCATAATTGACAAACGATATCTGAACGAGTCCTAGCAAGACTCCCAATCCCCCACCACTTCACCAGCCTACACTGACCAGCGGTTTATCATGGGATTGTCATCCACGCATATTCTTGTACTTTATCTCATCGTCATTAATCTGACAAAATGATCGTGACAATGATTGAATGCATTGTACATTAAATAGTCATTCAATTTATTTCAAGGTTATAGGTTTTATTTGAAATGTAGTATCGCCCCCACTCAAGGCATTAAAACATTGTACACACATATTAAAATATGAAATCGGGTAAAATATGCAATGATAACTTGAACTCTTGAATGCCTCTATATACATCGCCTCAAGTTACACCATGGCTGCTGTAAAACAGAAATAAGCTTATGAGTAAAAAAAAAATCGTAAGTGTCGTGGAGAATATCAATGACAAAATAAATCAGCAGACAAGATGCCTCTTTCACGTATCCATCTCTCCACATAAACAATGAACGTGTGCCTGACACAACCCATCAGCCGCACGGCCCTTTGCGAATGTATAATTTCAGCGGCATTGATTCAAGACATGCAAACGCAGGACCGGTTTAGGCATTACAAGCAATCGAAGTTTATTGGTCGCATGCACAACGAAGCTGATGTTAGACCGGGTGCAGCGACACGCTTGAGTTGTCAGCTCCACAACATCGCAATCGAATGTCTGACAAATAATCACCAAAAAAATTGAAACAAATAACCAAAAAATCACGAAATATCCGAACGAATCCAAATTACAGATCAAATAATATGCCATCAGCGTTGAGGAATATCTCAATGAGTCTCAAGACTTGTTTGAGGAGATTTGTGCGTTGCAATGCTTCACCAATCTCATTCATGAGCATTCCACTTTGTGTGGGAAGGAACTGGAGAACCCAGAGAAAACCCACCACACACAAGAGGGTAAACGCTCTAAAGCTCCGCACGGATGCATTCAATAGTCTATTGCTTGTACCGCCATATCTCGTGGTCAACTCTTAGCCCAAGCCTACGACACCTGCTATTCCCAGGCAGTCTCCGATGCACATGCAAACCAGGCTGAACTCTCTTTATAGTGATAGGTTTTTACCCTTTCAACTGGTACAAAACTGACACCTTTATACAAGGCATCATGTTTGCAATAACCACAACACAAGTAGTCAGTTTAAAGGGTAAAACCCTACTACTATATTTTGCCACTGGTAAAGGAGGTCTCATAGTGTAAATGCTTACCCCGAGCTCTCAATACTCTGATAGTGCGCTGTCTTTGAGTTGTACGCCTTCTGGCGCCATCTGGTCCAACACCAATGGAGACTAGGCTCTAAGAAAAGCTGTCTCGGGTGTGGACCAATCAACTTCAAGGACAGTGCATATCATTATCATCATCAGAGTTGTTTCTTTTTGTTTGCATTTTGACTACTTGTGTTGTGGTTATTGCAAACATGATGCCTTGTATAAAGGTGTCAGTTTTGTACTAGTTTAAAGGGTAAAAACCTATTACTATATTTTCCCACTGGTAAAGGAGGTCTCATAGTGAACTCTCCTTGTTATCCGAGATCTGGCGAGATTGGGGGCATGCAGGGTAATTTAGTCGTAAATTATATAAGACCATGGCCGATGGCCTCTCCCACTCAACCTGGTACTGGCCAATCGTGGATGTTACCATGGCAATAATGGCGGGCGGTCCTTGAATGTGAGATTTTGGGTGAGACTCAGCACATAACCTCAAGTGTTCGCGTGAAGGGTGTTTTGCCACCCGGATACTGCTCTTTGTCGGAAATTAAGGACATTGTCAAGAATGGAGAGCTTGATCAGTGGCTCATAGGGGCTGATATTTATGTTAGAATGAGACAGCCAGTATCTATGAAGGTATTAATTCAAATTCAATCCCTTTGTCTAGAAGATTCGTCTTCTGTTGAGTGACTAAACCATCACCTACCTATAAGGGTGTGGTTTCAAACCCTGGGTATATGTATCCCTCAGGACGCAATTTTTTTTATTGCAACACTGCGCCATTGCCTCTGTGTTCATGCCCTAGGTCTGGGTGATTTTCAAAGACCTGGTGTTTAAATTGAGACACTGAGGCTAAGTCTAAAAAAATCTGTGTTCAAGCGCTGAGTCTGGGTGCTTCTCTCTGAGCCAGCAATCTATGATGCTGTGTTCAAACCCGCACTTTGGCCGATTCCCAGTCGTTCAATGCCTTTTTTGAGACAATGAGCCGGTAATTCTGAGTCTGGGTTCAAGCACCGGGTGCGTTTCTCATGGGCGTGGTAGTCATGCATCTTGTTAGCCTGACACCGCTTGGACTTGTAACGTTGGTGTGAAGCTACAATATTTACCTAAGACCAAGTCACCCTAAATGAACCCGCACTCACCACGCTCGTGACCCAGTAATTCTGAGAGGCTGGGTTCACGCACCATGCCTGTGAGTGCGGGTTGTAAAGTGAGAATTCCAGGACCGGTTCAGGTATCACTCACCACTGATGTCAGCCGTGACCCCAAGAACAGATCCTTGAGTCGAACCGTGATCCTGATTCATGACAATTCATTTCACCCTCGTGGGGTTGGAAAATCCCGGTGAATGCCAAGGCGCTGTCAGCAAGCACTGTGATGCTATCACAGGCACTGCCGTGACCTATCTCTCTGGCGTTGACGGTGACGCCATCCGTGTGAGAGTTGCTGGCGAGGGGCGCTGCTTCAATAAAGTTGACGACGCCATAAACGGACACGTGCGTGCGTGTGTGTGCGCGCGCGCGCGCGCGCGTGTACGTGCGAGATTCACGGTCTGCAGTGGCGGAAAAACTTTGCTCACCCAACGCGCGCCCTTAAAAGCTGGGTCGAAGGTCCGTAACGATCTCGCATGTACTGTACAATTTAAATATGCTTCGTGTCACTTTGTGGAGAGGCGGGGGATGGGGGCAAAATCCATTACATTTACAAACTACGGGCGGATGTGCAATTTAGGCACAAATCAATTAGATGCCAATTAAAAATGTAATGTTATTACATATTTTAATTAAGTGTGATGTATGTATCCACATTCATGAATTTGTATAAGGGGATGGTGGTACAGTGATTATTTTTATTGATTGTGACATACAAGCTACCTGAGTTTTATTGTTGTACATGATGTACTATTCACCATTTACAAATAATAATAATAATGCTTTGTTATATTGTCTTTCATATCGAGCCAAATCTTGAGGTGCATTTTCAATGACAGAAAATCTTCATGAGATCATGTCAAGAGAAACACAACTATAAAAAAAATAACTACAAGTGCCCCTACAATTAAATATCACTCAATGTAGAAAAAGCTAGGGTGAAATGATGCTTTAATATTTAACTGAACATTTCCACTTTTGGACTCTGGATGTGAACAGGTGGCCAAATAGCCAGATAAGGGTTTATATCACTTCGCTGTTTGTCCATACACCAGTTTAAATGCAGACCAAGACCTGCACCCAGTACTTATACAGCTACCGTTACTGTATAGACAGGTCTGACAAGAGTTAATGGACATGGGGCCAGTGGCGCAATGGATAACGCGTCTGACTACGGATTAGAACATTGTAGGTTCGACTCCTGCCTGGCTCGTGGCTTTGCATTTTATTAGCGTAATGTCTGAATGCTTCCTCTTTCTTCCGTCTTTCTAAAGAGTATTACAGGTAGGAACAACAGTTCCACACTGCCCACCAGGGATTATACAGGTAGAAACAACAGTTCCCCACTGCCCACCAGGGATTATTTGTCTGTCTGTCGTGCATAGCCACGCCCTCGATTTGTATTTCATAGAGCGCTTCGGGCATGCTCAGCACCACGTGACGCAATGCCCCACGCAGCTTGCGCCACGTGACACGGATCGCACGAATGCGCTGTCCAGCCAAGTTACTACCTGCCCACTCTGAAGGAACGTGTTAAAGGCGCAACATGTGAGGAATGGTCTGATTTAAACGAAAATATGGTGAATGTGAGTGATTTTTGAAATTAACATTTGCAAAGAAAACGTCTATTGATGTGCATTTCTGAATCTATGTGGCCATTTGTTAAAAAGGCATGGGTCATTCAACAATATTTTGGAAAATTTGCAGACCACTATGAGAAAAGAAGCCAGATCCATCGAGTCAAAATCAAATTTTCTGCAGAAAACCATCTGACTAAACTACTTATGCCATGTTCTTTTTGTACATTTTAAGCCAGGTTTGGACCAAAAGAAACTTTCCTAATGTGCACGTCAGGTGCGTTGAGCCTTCATTGCATGAACAATAAATTCATAATTTGGAATAAAATTGGTGAAGCAAAAACCAACCTCTTTCCAGCCGAAGTCAAACCAGCGACCTAAAGATTTCAACAACAAACCAACTACAGTCCTCCACTCTACCAACTGAGCTATCGAAGGAACCTTGTAACATATTCTATCACTTCACTACTAGTACATAAACCAGTAGCAAGGCAGAGTCAAACCTGCACCCAGTCCTTACACAGCCACAGTTACTGTAAAGACAGGTCTGACAAGAGCTAAATAACATGGGGCCAGTGGCACAATGGATAACGCGTCTGACTACGGATCAGAAGATTGTAGGTTCGACTCCTGCCTGGCTCGTGGCTGTGTGTTTTATTAGCGTGATGTCTGAATGCTTCCTTTTTATTCTATTTTTCTAAAGGGTATTTAAAGTCGCAACATGTGAGGAATGGCCTGACTTAAACGAAAATATGGTGAATGTGAGTGATTTTTTAAATTAACATTTGCAAAGAAAACGTCTATTGATGTGCATTTCTGAATCTATGTGGCCATTTGTTAAAAAGGCATGGGTCATTCAACAATATATTGGAAAAGTTGGCAGACCACCATGAGAAAATAAGCCAGATCCACCAAGTCAAAATCAAAGTATCTGTACAAACACATTTGACTAAACTACAAATTCCCTATTCTTTTTGTGCATTTTAAGCCCAGGTTTGGCCCAAAAGACACTTTTCTAATGTGCACGTCAGACGCGTTGAGCCTTCATCGTTGAAACAATAATTTCATAATTTGGAATAAAATTGGTGAAGCAAAAACCAACCTCCTTCGAGCCGGAGTCGAACCAGCAAACTAAGGATTTTCAAACCACAAACCAACTACAATCCTCCGCTCTACCGACTGAGCTATCGAAGGAACCCTGTATGCCATTCTATCACTTCACGACTTGTACATAAACCAGTAGCAATGCAGAGTCAAACCTGCACCCAGTACTTACACAGCCATAGCTACTGTACAGACAGGTCTGACACAAGCTAAGGAACTTGGGGCCAGTGGCGCAATGGATAACGCGTCTGACTACGGATCAGAAGATTGTAGGTTCGACTCCTGCCTGGCTCGTGGCTGTGTGTTTTATTAGCATAATGTCTGAATGCTTCCTCTTTCTTCCGTCTTTCTTAAGAGTATTACAGGTAGGAACAACAGTTCCACACTGCTTACCAGGGATTATTTGTCTGTCTGTCGTGTAAAGCAACGATCTCGATTTGTATTTCATAGAGCGCTTCGGACATGCTCAGCACCACGTGACGCAGCTTGCGCAACGTGACACGGATCGCACGAATTCGCTGTCCAGCCAAGTTACTACCTGCCCACTCTGAAGGAACGTGTTAAAGGCGCAACATGTGAGGAATGGCCTGATTTAAACGAAAATATGGTGAATGTGAGTGATTTTTTAAATTAACATTTGCAAAGAAAACGTCTATTGATGTGCATTTCTGAATCTATGTGGCCATTTCTTAAAAACGGCATGGGTCATTCAACAATATTTTGGAAAAGTTTGCAGACCACCATGAGAAAAGAAGCCAGATCCACCAAGTCAAAATCAAAGCATTTGTTGAAACCCATTTGACTAAACTACGAATGCCCTATTCTTTTTGTGCATTTTAAGCCCAGGTTTGGCCCAAAAGACACTTTCCTAATGTGCACATTAGGCGCGTTGAGCCTTCATTGTATGAACAATAATTTCATAATTTGGAATAAAATTGGTGGAGCAAAAACCAACCTCCTTCGAGCCGGAGTCGAACCAGCGACCTAAGGATTTCAACCACAAACCAACTACAGTCCTCCGCTCTACCAACTGAGCTATCGAAGGAACCCTGTATGGCATTCTATCACTTCACGACTTGTACATAAACCAGTAGCAATGCAGAGTCAAACCTTCACCCAGTACTTACACAGCCATAGCTACTGTACAGACAGGTCTGACACAAGCTGAGGAACATGGGGCCAGTGGCGCAATGGATAACGCGTCTGACTACGGATCAGAAGATTGTAGGTTCGACTCCTGCCTGGCTCGTGGCTGTGTGTTTTATTAGCGTAATGTCTGAATGCTTCCTCTTTCTTCCGTCTTTCTAAAGAGTATTGCAAGTAGGAACAACAGTTCCACACTGCCCACCAGGAATTATACAGGTAGAAACAACAGTTCCCCACTGCCCACCAGGGATTATCTGTCTGTCGTGCATAGCAACGATCTCGATTTGTATTTCATAGAGCGCTTCGGTCAGGCTCAGCACCACGCAGCTTGCGCCACGTGACACGGATCGCACGAATGCGCTGTCCAGCCAAGTTACTACCTGCCCACTCTGAAGGAACGTGTTAAAGGCGCAACATGTGAGGAATGGCCTGATTTGAACGAAAATAAGGTGAATGTGAGTGATTTTTTAAATTAACAATTGCAAAGAAAACGTCTATTGATGTGCATATCTGAATCTATGTGGCCATTTGTTAAAAAGGCATGGGTCATTCAACAATATTTTGGAAAAGTTTGCAGAACACCATGAGAAAAGAAGCCAGATCCACCAAGTCAAAATCAAAGTGTCTGTAGAAACCCATTTGACTAAACTACGAATGCCCTATTCTTTTTGTACATTTTAAGCCCAGGTTTGGCCCAAAAGACACTTTCCTAATGTGCACGTCAGGCGCGTTGAGCCTTCATTGTTGAAACAATAACTTCATAATTTGGAATAAAATTGGTGAAGCAAAAGCCAACCTCCTTCGAGCCAAAGTCAAACCAGCGACCTAAGGATTTCAACCACAAACCAACTACAGTCCTCCACTCTACCAACTGAGCTATCGAAGGAACCTTGTAACGTATTCTATCACTTCACTACTAGTACATAAACCAGTAGCAATGCAGAGTCAAACCTGCATCCAGTCCTTACACAGCCTATACAGATAGGTCTGACAAGAGATAAGTAACATGGGGCCAGTGGCGCAATGGATAACGCGTCTGACTACGGATCAGAAGATTGTAGGTTCGACTCCTGCCTGGCTCGTGGGTGTATGTTTTATTAGCGTGATGTCTGAATGTTTCCTTTTATTCTATCTTTCTAAAGGGTATTTAAAGTCGCAACATGTGAGGAATGGCCTGATTTAAACGAAAATATCGTGAATGTGAGTGATTTTTAAATCCTTTATATTAAGTTCGTGTGCTTGCTTGCTTGCTTAGGACCGTGCAAATCTTTCGGTCGTTTTTTAACCCACTTCCCGTGATCCAATCGAGCTGACATTTTCCACACAGACTCGTTGTGCCAGACAATTATTGTTCGTGAAAAAATAATTCCCAAAATTTTACACTTTTTAGGCAAAAAATTTTTATTTTACATATATTCAAATAGAACGCATTCATGGCTTTGGCTGAACGTCAGAATGTAAGAGCCCAGAGCGTAACCCCTCCACAGGCCGTGGCGGAGTAGCGCAGTTGGTAGCGCCCTCGCTTCCCATGCCAAAAGTCGTGGGATCGATCCCCGCGTCCTCCACAGGCGAATATATTTTTAAATCCTTTAAATTAAGTTCGCCGCCACGCATATAAAGGATTTATAGTGAAAAACTTTGTTTTTACGGGTTTACTTGTTTAAATTAACAATTGCAAAGAAAACGTCTATTGATGTGCATTTCTGAATCTATGTGGCCATTTCTTAAAAAGGCATGGGTCATTCAACAATATTTTAGAAAAGTTTGCAGACCACCATGAGAAAAGAAGCCAGATCCACCAAGTCAAAATCAAAGCATTTGTTGAAACCCATTTGACTAAACTACGAATGCCCTATGCTTTTTTTGCATTTAAGCCCAGGTTTGGCCCAAAAGACACTTTCCTAATGTGCACGTCAGGCGCATTGAGCCTTCATTGTATGATTCCAAGAACACAGGATGAGATGTTACTATCCTTTGTGCAAGCACTTCCAAGAGTTCATGAACAGTGAGCCTGGTGAAATTTGGGGAGCGCATCGTCAGTAGTGAACCTTTGGTTCCTAGGGTGTTTCGGCCTTTCATACTATACACCCTCCCCAAAGGCGGCCAACGACAGGGTGATCAATCCTACGCTTGCGTCCCATTCCCAATTAGTCATAGGAGTTGCCTTGTTGTTGATTGCCAACATCCCATGGGACTATGCATGGCAGGGGCGTCCTCCTCCCTGAGTCAAGCATTGTTGACTGCATACCTCCTGGCCCTCTCATTTTGGGGCCCAGCTGGGGTCTTTCCTCTTCATCCAGAGCCACTGACTGCTGCCTTCTGCCGCCTCCGATACAGCTCTGATTGCCGAACGCTGGCTCTGGCCCTTAATTCCCAGGCCTCTAAGCAGTCTGGTTGTAGATGTTGCCACAAAACCTCTGCAGCCCACCTCCACTGGTCGGACTTCTGTGTTCCAGCCATGATGCCGTGCTTCGGCAGCTAGATCGGCATAGCGCAGATGTTTTCGCTCATAAGCCTCATCTACTGAGTCCTCCCAGGGTACTGTGAGCTCAATGATGAAGACCTTCTTGAGCGAACGGGACCAGAGCACCATGTCAGGTCTTAGGGTGGTGGTTGCGATCTCCGGAGGAAACACAAGTTGCCAGCCAATGTCAGCTAGCATTTTCCAGTCGCGGGCCAAGCGCAGCTGGTCTCGCTCTAATGGTGTAGAGCTGCTCTTCGGTGGTTTAGCCCCTTCGCGGACAAAGGTCGTCCGTAAGGGGTGTGATGCTGCTGGGGGTGGTAGGGAGTTGGTGGCAGCTCGCTTGTCCTCCAGGGCGGACACAAGGTTTTTAAGGACTTGGTTGTGACGCCAAGTGTAGCGTCCTTGGGTGAGGCTTGTTTTACACCCTGTGAGAATGTGCCTGAGGTTGGCTGGCATGGAACAGAGGGCACAGTCCGGATCTTCACCATACCATTGGAGAAGATTAACTGGTGTTGGAAGGACGTCATATGTTGCTCTGATGGAAAAACTCAACCGCCTCACTTCCATGGCCCACAGATCCTTCCAGCTGATCTTCCTCTTCTCCACACTGTCCCATCGAGTCCACTGTCCCTGTTTGGCAAGAGAGACTGCCTTGGCCCACCTTGCAGCTTCTTCCTGATGGCGTACTTCCTGCACTACCATCTTCTGCCGCTCTGGTGCAGTGGCCTTACTCCAAGCAGCACGGCTAGTTAGCCCAAGGCCTCCTCTCCCTTGCTGAACATGACCCACAATGTCAGCATGTCTGAGGGCTGCTGTTGCCTCCTGGACTGCTTTTCCTGGCCTCCATTTGCGCCCAGTTGCCAAGGTCGGCACGTTGTTGCTCACCACTGGGTCTCGAGATTCATTCAGTGTCATCTGGAGCCTGGTTTTTGCACACTTGAATTCCTCGGTTAGACTGGTGAGGGGCAGCTTGAGGACACCATCTCCATAGAGGCCTATGGTGGTAAGGCATCGTGGAACTCCGAGCCACTTCTTTAAGTAGCTCGTGACTCCTCTTTCCATCTTCTCCACTGTTGAGATTGGAACCTCATACACTGCTAGGGGCCACAACACCCGGGGTAGGAGACCAAACTGCAGACACCAGGCCTTTAACTTCCCAGGTAGCTGGGTGTTGTCGATGGACTGTAGGCTACTGCTGATGTCTTTGCGCAGCTGTTGCACCTGGTCTTTGTCCTTCAGGCTTGCATCATACCACCTTCCAAGGCTTTTTACCGGCTGCTCAGACACTGTTGGGATTTGGTCATCTCCGATGAAGAATTTCAGGTCACAGAGTACTCCCTTCACAATCGAGATGCTGCGTGACTTGGATGGCTTAATCTTCATACGGGCCCAGCTGATGTTCTCCTCGAGTTTTCTGAGCAGTCTCCTGGTGCATGGGACAGTGGTGGTCAATGTTGTAATGTCGTCCATGTAGGCTCTGCGTGGAGGGAGGCGAAAACCAGAGTCGACTCGCTGTCCACCAGCAACCCATTTTGAGGATCTGATGATAACCTCCATTGCCATTATGAATGCCAATGGAGAAATGGTACATCCCGCCATTATACCTACATTCAGGCATTGCCATGAGGTGGTGAACTCTGAGGTGGTGAAGCAGAACTGCAGATCCTGAAAGTACGACTTCACCAGGGTTGTGATGGTGTCTGGTATGTGGAAAAATCTGAAGGCAAACCACAGGAGTTCATGGGGCACAGAGCCAAATGCATTGGCGAGGTCGAGGAAGACTACATGGAGGTCCCTTTTCTCCACCTTGGCCATTTGGATCTGGTGCCAGATCATGCTGGAATGTTCCAAGCAGCCAGAGAACCCTGATATTCCTGCCTTCTGTACAGATGTATCGACGTACGCATTCCTTTGCAGGTACTCGGCCATCCTCTGGGCAATGACCCTAAAGAATATTTTACCCTCGACATTCAGTAAGGAGATTGGGCGGAATTGGCTGATGTTCACTGCATCCTTCTCCTTAGGGATCAGGACCCCGCCTGCCCTACGCCACACTTTGGGTATTATCTTCTTTTGCCAAGCTGTTCTCATAAGCCTCCAGAGGAACCTCAGGACGTCTGGTGCGTTCTTATACACTTTGTACGGGACTCCATTTGGCCCCGGGGCTGATGCTGTTCTTGCCCTTCGAACTGTGTTTTCCACCTCTTTCCATGTCGGAGGGCTGGTCTCAATATGATGTTCCGGGGGTTCAATGGGTGGGATATCTGATGGGATGGCCAGATGTTCATGTCGATTTGAGTCAAAGTTTGTTGTTCTCAGGTGCTCTTCTAGGTCTTTCTTTGTTGTTTTTAGAACTCCACTTTTTTCCTTCGTGAAGAGACTTTTAAGGAACTTGAAGGGATCTTTATAGAATCGAGTTCTAGTTTGTTCTTTCTTCCTTCTGCGTTTCCGTAGGTTCTCTGGTCTACGGAGGGATGCCAACCGGGGTTTGATGTCAGCCTGAAGTGCCTCTATGCCCTCCTTTTCCACTTCCGAGGCTTTCTTCCACTGTTTCTTAAGCTGTCTCCTTTCTTGAACGAGGCGCTTGATTTATTGTTGCCTCCTGGACACTGGTGGGGTTGGAACCTTTCTCCCGCCTTTTGCCTCTTGCACTCCAAAGCTTTCTTCCCCGTACTCATAGATGATGGCCCCCATCCTCTCCAACTTCTTCTCCACAGTGCCTCGAAGTTTCTCGAGGGTCAAGGTAAGGTCAGTATTCACTGTTTCCCACAACTTCTTGTCACTGGCGACAGGCCACTTCACATACGGTCTGTGCCCTGGTAGTCTCCTCTCGACTGCCGGTCTGGGAGGCTGGGTGAGTTCCACTCCTGTTGTTGGTTCCACCTCAGTTGTTACTTCGGTGCTTGAGTTTACGTCCTCCATGACAGTGGTACTGATGCACTGCAAACTATGGTTTGCGTCCAGTTGCTGTGCTTCATTCGACTGATTTGATCGCTTTCACAGAAAGTAATCAATGCGAGGCCTCTGTCTCTCTTTACCCAAACACCCCTTCTTCCCCTGGTGGATCCTCAACCCGTGGTGTGATGTAACTTTCCTCCAACCACAGACACATACCTGCATCTGTTTGTGGCCTGCTGTTGCAGTGGAACTTGTGACAGTTGCTGTGGTGTTCTCTTGTGCTGTGCTCTCATTACTCGTAGTCGTTTCCGGTCCAGTCGTTACCATGTTGTCAGCCGATGAGTCATCTTATATAGATATATAGTCGTTTATTGTCATTGTCACCAGTACAACGAAATTTAAAATGCTCACCAGTCAGGGCATCATTCATAAATTTAAATTAAATAAAACAAGAAAATAAAAATAAAATTAAATGAAAGATAATCAATTTATACTATATATAAAAACAGCCCAAGTATACCCACATACCCACATAAGGTTACATTTTGTCATTGCACATCTCTATTTCACAGTCAATTGTAAACACTATTACTTAATAATTAATTAGCATTATTGAGTGTGGTGATCGCTGTAGGATAAAAGCTCTGTTTGAATCTGTTTGTCCTTGTTTTGACTGATCTGAATCGTCTGCCTGATGGCAACAGCTCAAACAGTGAGTGTCCAGGGTGAGAAGAGTCCTTTATAATGTTCTGTGCTTTTTTGATGCAACGTGAACTGTGTAGTGCTTCCAGTGTGGGGAGATGGCAGCCGGCGATCTTTTGGGCTGTGTTGATGACCCTCTGGAGCGCTTTCCTCTGAGCCACTGTGCAGCTGGTGTACCATACACAGATGCAGTATGTCAGAATGCTCTCGATGGAGGCTCGGTAGAAGGACACCAGCAGTTTCTGTGTGATGTTATTATTCCTGAGAATTCTCAGGAAGTAAAGTCTCTGCTGGGCCTTTTTCAGAAGCTCAGTGCTGTTGGCGCTCCAGGTCAGGCCCTCCCCAATGTGGACTCCCAGGAAGCAGAAGTCTGCCACCCTCTCCACACAGTCCCCGCTGATGATTAATGGTGGAGTGTCCGTTTTCTTTCTCCTGTAGTCTATTATGAGCTCCTTGGTCTTTGCGGTGTTAAGGAGCAGGTTGTTGTCCCTGCAGTATGCTGTCAGCCGCTCCACCTCGTCCCTGTAGGCAGACTCATCCCCCCCAGAGATGAGCCCCACCACTGTGGTGTCATCAGCAAACTTCACAATGGTGTTACTATGGTGGACGGCGGCACAGTCATGTGTGTAGAGGGAGTAGAGCAGGGGGCTCAGTACACAGCCCTGGGGGGAGCCGGTACTGAGGCTCAGGGCTGTGGATGTATGACGGCCCACTCTGACCCTCTGTCTGCGGCCCGAGAGGAAACTATATATCCACATGCAGGTGGAATGTGGAATCCCCAGGTCGCCCAGTTTTTCCACCAGTTTGTGTGGGAGGATGGTGTTGAACGCGGAACTGTAATCCACGAAGAGCATCCACACATAGCTCCCCTGCTGCTCCAGGTGTGACAGTGCAGCATGTAGTGCTGTGGCCACGGCGTCCTCCGTGGATCGGTTCGCTCTGTAGGCAAACTGGTGGGGGTCAAGGTTTCGGGGCAAGCTTCCTATGATGTGACTCCGGACCAGTTTTTCAAAGCACTTCATCACCACTGGCGTGAGTGCTACTGGCCGGTAGTCGTTGTAGCTGCAAATGTGGGTTTTTTTGGGCAGCGGGACTATGGTGGAGGACTTTAGGCAGGTTGGTACGGTGGACTGTTCCAGAGACAGGTTGAAAATCCTTGTGAAGACTCCAGCCAGCTCGTCAGCACAGTCCCTCAGCACACGTCCCGGGACGCCATCAGGTCCCGCAGCCTTCCTCGGGTTGACGGCCCGCAGCGTGCGCCTCACCTCATGCTCCTCCACTGTGAGGTTTAAGCTGCTGTGGACCGTGAGGTTTGGTGATGCTGTCCCTTGTGGTGTCACCTCAAAGCAGGCATAGAAGAGGTTCAATTCCTCTGCCAGAGCGTTGTCACCATTAGCAGCTCCGCGGTTGGCCCTGTAGTTGGTGAGGTGCTGGACTCCCTGCCACACCTGCCTGCTGTCGTGACTGTCCAGGCGTTCCTCAATCCTCCTCCTGTAGTCTGCTTTGGCCTTGCGGATGCCTCTCTTCAGGTTAGCTCGGGCTGTACTGTAGAGAGCTCTAGGGGTATTCTCGTATGTTGACTTTCTGTAGCTAAAGAGGGTGTTTCCAACATACTGTGAAGCATGGGAAACTACAGAAATGGGAAGATAACCCATGACTGTCCCAGTGGGGTCTATTCCCTCCTGTCAGCCGTCTCTCCGTGCCGCCACAAGGACTTTCCCCTGTTGTCAGCTGATCTTTCTCAGCAGTCACTGGACAAGTCCAGATATTCAGATTCCAAGAACAATAATTTCATAATTTGGAATAAAATTGGTGAAGCAAAAACCAGCCTCCTTCGAGTCGGAGTCGAACCAGCGACCTAAGGATTTCAACCACAAACCAACTACAGTCCTCCGCTCTACCAACTGAGCTATCGAAGGAACCTTGTAATGTATGCTATCACTTCACTACTAGTACATAAACCAGTAGCAATGCAGAGTCAAACCTGCATCCAGTCCTTACACAGCCTGTACAGACAGGTCTGACAAGAGCTAAGTAACATGGGGCCAGTGGCGCAATGGATAACGCGTCTGACTACGGATCAGAAGATTATAGGTTCGACTCCTGCCTGGCTCGTGGGTGTGTGTTTTATTAGCATGATGTCTGAATGCTTCCTTTTTATTCTATCTTTCTAAAGGGTATTTAAAGTCGCAAAATGTGAGGAATGGCCTGATTTAAACGAAAATATGGTGAATGTGAGTGATTTTTAAAATAAACATTTGCAAATAAAACGTCAATTGATGTGCATTTCTGAATCTATGTGGCAATTTGTTAAAGAGGCATGGGTCATTCAACAATATTTTGGAAAAGTTTGCAGACCACCATGAGAAAAGAAGCCAGATCCACCAAGTCAAAACCAAAGTATCTGTAGAAACCCATTTGACTAAACTACGAATGCCCTATTCTTTTTGTGCATTTTAAACCCAGGTTTGGCCCAAAAGACACTTTAATAATGTGCACGTCTAGGCGCGTTGAGCCTTCATTGTATGAACAATAATTTCATAATTTGGAATAAAATTGGTGAAGAAAAAACCAACCTCCTTCGAGCCGACGTCAAACCAGCGACCTAAAGATTTCAACAACAAACCAACTACAGTCCTCCGCTCTACCAACTGAGCTATCGAAGGAACCTTGTAACGTATTCTATCACTTCACTACTAGTACATAAACCAGTAGCAAGGCAGAGTCAAACCTGCACCCAGTCCTTACACAGCCACAGTTACTGTAAAGACAGGTCTGACAAGAGCTAAATAACATGGGGCCAGTGGCGCAATGGATAACGCGTCTGACTACGGATCAGAAGATTGTAGGTTCGACTCCTGCCTGGCTCGTGGCTGTGTGTTTTATTAGCGTGATGTCTGAATGCTTCCTTTTTATTCTATCTTTCTAAAGGGTATTTAAAGTCGCAACATGTCAGGAATGGCCTGATTTAAACGAAAATATGGTGAATGTGAGTGTTTTTTAAAATAACATTTGCAAAGAAAACGTCTATTGATGTGCATTTCTGAATCTATGTGGCCATTTGTTAAAAAGACATGGGTCATTCAACAATATATTGGAAAAGTTTGCAGGCCACCATGAGAAAAGAAGCCAGATCCACCAAGTCAAAATCAAAGTATCTGTAGAAACCCATTTGACTAAACTAAGAATGCCCTATTCTTTTTGTGCATTTTAAGCCCAGGTTTGGCCCAAGACATTTTCTAATGTGCGCATCAGGCACGTTGAGCCTTCAATGTATGAACAATAATTTCATAATTTGGAATAAAATTGGTGAAGGAAAACCCAACCTCCTTCGAGCCGGAGTCAAACCAGCTACCTAAGCATTTCAACAACAAACCAAGTACAGTCCTCCGCTCTACCAACTGAGCTATCGAAGGAACCTTGTAACATATTCTATCACTTCACTACAGGTATATAAACCAGTAGCAATGCAGAGTCAAACCTGCATCCAGTCCTTACACAACCTGTACAGACAGGTCTGACAAGAGCTAAGTAACATGGGGCCAGTGGCGCAATAGATAACGCGTCTGACTACAGATCAGCAGATTGTAGGTTCGACTCCTGCCTGGCTCGTGGGTGTGTGTTTTATTAGCGTGATGTCTGAATGCTTCCTTTTTATTCTATCTTTCTAAAGGGTATTTAAAGTCGCAACATGTGAGGAATGGCCTGATTTCAACGAAAATATGGTGATTGTGGGTGAAAACGTCTATTGATGTGCATTTCTGAATCTATGTGGCCATTTGTTAAAAAGGCATGGGTCATTCAACAATATATTGTAAAAGTTTGCAGACCACCATGAGAAAAGAAGCCAAATCCACCAAGTCAAAATCAAAGTATCTGTACAAACCGATTTGACTAAACTAAGAATGCCCTATTCTTTTTGTAAATTTTAAGCCCAGGTTTGGCCCAAAATACACTTTCCTAATGTGCACGTCAGGCGCGTTGAGCCTTTAATTGTTGAAACAATAATTTCATAATTTGGAATAAAATTGGTGAAGCAAAAACCAACCTCCTTCGAGCCGAAGTCAAACCAGCGACCTAAGGATTTCAACAACAAACCAACTACAGTCCTCCGCTCTACCAACTGAGCTATAGAAGGAACCTTGTAACGTATTCTATCACTTCACTACTAGTACATAAACCAGTAGCAATGCAGAGTCAAACCTGCATTCCAATCCAGTGGCGGCTCCTGCAAAATCTCTCAGGGGGGGCAAATGTCTGGATGATTGATAAGGATAAGGTCCACCCATGCAATGGATACATTAACAGCTTAAGCATGTAAAGGCAACTTCACTTCTTTAATATTAATGCAAAATAAAGTGACTCTTACAATACATCTTGTTTGTTTCTATACTCACTATTATTACAATCCACTCAGTTTCTTTTATTAAAGATTCCACTAGGTGGCGACAAATAATATTGTTGGATGAAACGTGCTTACGTAGGATGACGTAAGCACGTTAGTGCGAGCCCTCCCGGAAGCCGTAGAGAATGCATTGCAGCGCCCGCCGTTCGAATAAAAACATCTTTGAATGTAAGTCTATGGGAACACTCTGGGCGATTCTCAGCCGGAGTGAAATCGCCCCAAAAGAGGCGGTACTCCACAGAACGTAGCATGACGCTGATTGGACTATATCCAGAGGCACAGTAACGGCTCGCGAAAATCTGTGGTTGAATGACATTGGTGGTGCGTCGCCCAATCGCCCTAATGAAGAAACCGCCCCTGTTCCAATCCTTACACAGCCTGTACAGACAGGTCTGACAAAAGCTAAGTAACATGGGGCCAGTGGCGCAATGGATAACGCGTCTGACTATGGATCAGAAGATTGTAGGTTCGACTCCTGCCTGCCTGGCTCGTGAGTGTGTGTTTTGTTAGCGTGATGTCTGAATGCTTCCTTTTATGCTATCTTTCTAAAGGGTATTTAAAGTCGCAACATGTGAGGAATGGCCTGATTTAAACGAAAATATGGTGAATGTGGTTGATTTTTTAAATTAACATTTGCAAAGAAAACGTCTATCGATGTGCATTTCTGAATCTATGTGGCCATTTGTTAAAAAGGCATGGGTCATTCAACAATATATCGGAAAAGTTTGCGGACCACCATGAGAAAAAAAGCCAGATCCACCAAGTCAAAATCAAAGTATCTGTAGAAACCCATTTGACTAAACTAAGAATGCCCTATTCTTTTTGTGCATTTTAAGCCCAGGTTTGGACCAAAGACACTTTCTAATGTGCGCATCAGGCGCGTTGAGCCTTCAATGTATGAACAATAATTTCATAATTTGGAATAAAATTGGTGAAGCAAAACCCAACCTCCTTCGAGCCAGAGTCAAACCAGCTACCTAAGGATTTCAACCACAAACCAACTACAGTCATCCGCTCTACCAACTGAGCTATCGAAGGAACCTTGTAACATTTTCTATCACTTCACTACTAGTACATAAACCAGTAGCAATGCAGAGTCAAACCTGCATCCAGTCCTTACACAGCCTGTACAGACAGGTCTGACAAGAGCTAAGTAACATGGGGCCAGTGGCGCAATGGATAACGCGTCTGACTACGGATCAGAAGATTGTAGGTTCGACTCCTGCCTGGCTCGTGGTTGTGTGTTTTATTAGCGTGATGTCTGAATGCTTCCTTTTTATTCTATCTTTCTAAAGGGTATTTAAAGTCGCAAAATGTGAGGAATGGCTTGATTTAAACGAAAATATGGTGAATGTGAGTGATTTTTAAAATAAACATTTGCAAATAAAACGTCAATTGATGTGCATTTCTGAATCTATGTGGCAATTTGTTAAAGAGGCATGGGTCATTCAACAATATTTTGGAAAAGTTTGCAGACCACCATGAGAAAAGAAGCCAGATCCACCAAGTCAAAACCAAAGTATCTGTAGAAACCCATTTGACTAAACTACGAATGCCCTATTCTTTTTGTGCATTTTAAGCCCAGGTTTGGCCCAAAAGACACTTTCCTAATGTGCACGTCTAGGCGCGTTGAGCCTTCATTGTATGAACAATAATTTGATAATTTGGAATAAAATTGGTGAAGAAAAAACCAACCTCCTTCGAGCCGACGTCAAACCAGCGACCTAAAGATTTCAACAACAAACCAACTACAGTCCTCCGCTCTACCAACTGAGCTATCGAAGGAACCTTGTAACGTATTCTATCACTTCACTACTAGTACATAAACCAGTAGCAAGGCAGAGTCAAACCTGCACCCAGTCCTTACACAGCCACAGTTACTGTAAAGACAGGTCTGACAAGAGCTAAATAACATGGGGCCAGTGGCGCAATGGATAACGCGTCTGACTACGGATCAGAAGATTGTAGGTTCGACTCCTGCCTGGCTCGTGGCTGCGTGTTTTATTAGCGTGATGTCTGAATGCTTCCTTTTAATTCTATTTTTCTAAAGGGTATTTAAAGTCGCAACATGTGAGGAATGGCCTGACTTAAACGAAAATATGGTGAATGTGAGTGATTTTTTAAATTAACATTTGCAAAGAAAACGTCTATTGATGTGCATTTCTGAATCTATGTGGCCATTTGTTAAAAAGGCATGGGTCATTCAACAATATATTGGAAAAGTTGGCAGACCACCATGAGAAAATAAGCCAGATCCACCAAGTCAAAATCAAAGTATCTGTACAAACACATTTGACTTAACTACGAATGCCCTATTCTTTTTGTGCATTTTAAGACCAGATTTGGCCCAAAAGACACTTTTCTAATGTGCACGCCAGGCGCGTTGAGCCTTCATTGTTGAAACAATAATTTCATAATTTGGAATAAAATTGGTGAAGCAAAAACCAACCTCCTCCGAGCCGGAGTCAAACCAGCGACCTAAGGATTTCAATCACAAACCAACTACAGTTCTCCGCTCTATCAACTGAGCTATCGAAGGAACCATGTAATGTAGTCTATCACTTCACTACTAGAACATAAACCAGTAGCAATGCAGTCAAACCTGCACCCAGTACTTACACAGCCATAGCTACTGTACAGACAGGTCTGACAAGAGCTAAGGAACATGGGGCCAGTGGCGCAATGGATAACGCGTCTGACTACGGATCAGAAGATTGTAGGTTCGACTCCTGCCTGGCTCGTGGGTGTGTGTTTTATTAGCATGATGTCTGAATGCTTCCTTTTTAAATCCGTTATATTAATTTCGCTTGCTTGCTTGCTTGCTTGCGTGCTTGCGTGCTTGCTTGCTTGCTTACGACCGTGCAAATCTTTCGGTCGTTTTTTAACCCACTTCCCGTGATCCAATCGAGTTGACATTTTGCACACAGACTCGTTGTGCGAGACAATTAATGTTCGTGAACAAAAAATTCCAAATTTTTACACTGTTTAGGGAAAACAAACTAAATATTTAATTACCAATTGCTTAATACTGGCAGACAATCCATAGGTGGCAGCCATCTCAAGCCAGAGGACGAGAGGACTCTAGCCGCCACGCATATAAAGGATTTATAGTGAAAAACTTTGTTTTTACGGGTTATACTTATTAAATCCTTTATATTAATGTCGCTTGCTTGCATGCTTGCGTGCGTGCGTGCTTGCTTGCTTGCTTACGACCGTGCAAATCTTTCGCTCGATTTTTTAACCCACTTCCCGTGATACAATCAAGCTGACATTTTTAACACAGACTCGTTGTGCGTGACAATTCATTTTCGTGAAAAAAATTCCTAAATTTTACACTGTTTAGGGAAATATGTTTAAATATTTAATTCCCAATTGCTTAATGCTGGCAGACAATCATCTGACCCATAGGTGGCAGCCATCTCAAGCCAGGGGATGAGAGGACTCTAGCCGCCACGCATATAAATGATTTAGAGTGAAAACTTTGTTTTTACGGGTTAATTTTTTATTCTATCTTTCTAAAGGGTATTTAAAGTCGCAACCTGTGAGGAATGGCCTGATTTAAACGAAAATATGGTGAATGTGAGTGATTTTTAAAATAAAAATTTGCAAATAAAACGTCAATTGATGTGCATTTCTGAATCTATGTGGCTATTTGTTGAAAAGGCATGGGTCAATCAACAATATATTGGAAAAGTTTGCAGACCACCATGAGAAAAGAAGCCAGATCCACCAAGTCAAAATCAAAGTATCTGTAGAAACCCATCTGACTAAACTACGAATGCCCTATTCTTTTCGTGCATTTTAAGCCCAGGTTTGGCCCAAAAGACACTTTCCTAATGTGCACGTCAGGCGCGTTGAGCCTTCGTTGTATGAACAATAATTTCATAATTTGGAATAAAATTGGTGAAGAAAAAACCAACCTCCTTCGAGCCAGAGTCGAACCAGCGACTTAAGGATTTCAACCACAAACCAACTACAGTCCTCCGCTCTACCAACTGAGCTATCGAAGGAACCCTGTATGCCATTCTATCACTTCACGACTTGTACATAAACCAGTAGCAATGCAGAGTCAAACCTTCACCCAGTACTTACACAGCCATAGCTACTGTACAGACAGGTCTGACACAAGCTAAGGAACATGGGGCCAGTGGCGCAATGGATAACGCGTCTGACTACGGATCAGAAGATTGTAGGTTAGTCTCCTGCCTGGCTCGTGGCTGTGTGTTTTATTAGCGTAATGTCTGAATGCTTCCTCTTTCTTCCGTCTTTCTAAAGAGTATTACAGGTAGGAACAACAGTTCCACACTGCCCACCAGGGATTATTTGTCTGTCTGTCGTGCATAGACACGCCCTCGATTTGTATTTCATAGAGCGCTTCGGGCAGGACCAGCACCACGTGACGCACCGCCCCACGCAGCTTGCGCCACGTGACACGGATCGCACGAATGCGCTGACCAACCAAGTTACTACCTGGTCCACTCGGAAGGAACGTGTTAAAGTTGCAACATGTCAGGAATGGCCTGATTTAAACGAAAATATGGTGAATGTGAGTGTTTTTTAAAATAACATTTGCAAAGAAAACGTCTATTGATGTGCATTTCTGAATCTATGTGGCCATTTGTTAAAAAGACATGGGTCATTCAACAATATATTGGAAAAGTTTGCAGGCCACCATGAGAAAAGAAGCCAGATCCACCAAGTCAAAATCAAAGTATCTGTAGAAACCCATTTGACTAAACTAAGAATGCCCTATTCTTTTTGTGCATTTTAAGTCCAGGTTTGGCCCAAGACATTTTCTAATGTGCGCATCAGGCACGTTGAGCCTTCAATGTATGAACAATAATTTCATAATTTGGAATAAAATTGGTGAAGGAAAACCCAACCTCCTTCGAGCCGGAGTCAAACCAGCTACCTAAGCATTTCAACAACAAACCAAGTACAGTCCTCCGCTCTACCAACTGAGCTATCGAAGGAACCTTGTAACATATTCTATCACTTCACTACAGGTATATAAACCAGTAGCAATGCAGAGTCAAACCTGCATCCAGTCCTTACACAACCTGTACAGACAGGTCTGACAAGAGCTAAGTAACATGGGGCCAGTGGCGCAATAGATAACGCGTCTGACTACAGATCAGCAGATTGTAGGTTCGACTCCTGCCTGGCTCGTGGGTGTGTGTTTTATTAGCGTGATGTCTGAATGCTTCCTTTTTATTCTATCTTTCTAAAGGGTATTTAAAGTCGCAACATGTGAGGAATGGCCTGATTTCAACGAAAATATGGTGATTGTGGGTGAAAACGTCTATTGATGTGCATTTCTGAATCTATGTGGCCATTTGTTAAAAAGGCATGGGTCATTCAACAATATATTGTAAAAGTTTGCAGACCACCATGAGAAAAGAAGCCAAATCCACCAAGTCAAAATCAAAGTATCTGTACAAACCGATTTGACTAAACTAAGAATGCCCTATTCTTTTTGTAAATTTTAAGCCCAGGTTTGGCCCAAAATACACTTTCCTAATGTGCACGTCAGGCGCGTTGAGCCTTTAATTGTTGAAACAATAATTTCATAATTTGGAATAAAATTGGTGAAGCAAAAACCAACCTCCTTCGAGCCGAAGTCAAACCAGCGACCTAAGGATTTCAACAACAAACCAACTACAGTCCTCCGCTCTACCAACTGAGCTATAGAAGGAACCTTGTAACGTATTCTATCACTTCACTACTAGTACATAAACCAGTAGCAATGCAGAGTCAAACCTGCATTCCAATCCAGTGGCGGCTCCTGCAAAATCTCTCAGGGGGGGCAAATGTCTGGATGATTGATAAGGATAAGGTCCACCCATGCAATGGATAAATTAACAGCTTAAGCATGTAAAGGCAACTTCACTTCTTTAATATTAATGCAAAATAAAGTGACTCTTACAATACATCTTGTTTGTTTCTATACTCACTATTATTACAATCCACTCAGTTTCTTTTATTAAAGATTCCACTAGGTGGCGACAAATAATATTGTTGGATGAAACGTGCTTACGTAGGATGACGTAAGCACGTTAGTGCGAGCCCTCCCGGAAGCCGTAGAGAATGCATTGCAGCGCCCGCCGTTCGAATAAAAACATCTTTGAATGTAAGTCTATGGGAACACTCTGGGCGATTCTCAGCCGGAGTGAAATCGCCCCAAAAGAGGCGGTACTCCACAGAACGTAGCATGACGCTGATTGGACTATATCCAGAGGCACAGTAACGGCTCGCGAAAATCTGTGGTTGAATGACATTGGTGGTGCGTCGCCCAATCGCCCTAATGAAGAAACCGCCCCTGTTCCAATCCTTACACAGCCTGTACAGACAGGTCTGACAAAAGCTAAGTAACATGGGGCCAGTGGCGCAATGGATAACGCGTCTGACTATGGATCAGAAGATTGTAGGTTCGACTCCTGCCTGCCTGGCTCGTGAGTGTGTGTTTTGTTAGCGTGATGTCTGAATGCTTCCTTTTATGCTATCTTTCTAAAGGGTATTTAAAGTCGCAACATGTGAGGAATGGCCTGATTTAAACGAAAATATGGTGAATGTGGTTGATTTTTTAAATTAACATTTGCAAAGAAAACGTCTATCGATGTGCATTTCTGAATCTATGTGGCCATTTGTTAAAAAGGCATGGGTCATTCAACAATATATCGGAAAAGTTTGCGGACCACCATGAGAAAAAAAGCCAGATCCACCAAGTCAAAATCAAAGTATCTGTAGAAACCCATTTGACTAAACTAAGAATGCCCTATTCTTTTTGTGCATTTTAAGCCCAGGTTTGGACCAAAGACACTTTCTAATGTGCGCATCAGGCGCGTTGAGCCTTCAATGTATGAACAATAATTTCATAATTTGGAATAAAATTGGTGAAGCAAAAACCAACCTCCTTCGAGCCAGAGTCAAACCAGCTACCTAAGGATTTCAACCACAAACCAACTACAGTCATCCGCTCTACCAACTGAGCTATCGAAGGAACCTTGTAACATTTTCTATCACTTCACTACTAGTACATAAACCAGTAGCAATGCAGAGTCAAACCTGCATCCAGTCCTTACACAGCCTGTACAGACAGGTCTGACAAGAGCTAAGTAACATGGGGCCAGTGGCGCAATGGATAGCGCGTCTGACTACGGATCAGAAGATTGTAGGTTCGACTCCTGCCTGGCTCGTGGTTGTGTGTTTTATTAGCGTGATGTCTGAATGCTTCCTTTTTATTCTATCTTTCTAAAGGGTATTTAAAGTCGCAAAATGTGAGGAATGGCTTGATTTAAACGAAAATATGGTGAATGTGAGTGATTTTTAAAATAAACATTTGCAAATAAAACGTCAATTGATGTGCATTTCTGAATCTATGTGGCAATTTGTTAAAGAGGCATGGGTCATTCAACAATATTTTGGAAAAGTTTGCAGACCACCATGAGAAAAGAAGCCAGATCCACCAAGTCAAAACCAAAGTATCTGTAGAAACCCATTTGACTAAACTACGAATGCCCTATTCTTTTTGTGCATTTTAAGCCCAGGTTTGGCCCAAAAGACACTTTCCTAATGTGCACGTCTAGGCGCGTTGAGCCTTCATTGTATGAACAATAATTTCATAATTTGGAATAAAATTGGTGAAGAAAAAACCAACCTCCTTCGAGCCGACGTCAAACCAGCGACCTAAAGATTTCAACAACAAACCAACTACAGTCCTCCGCTCTACCAACTGAGCTATCGAAGGAACCTTGTAACATTTTCTATCACTTCACTACTAGTACATAAACCAGTAGCAAGGCAGAGTCAAACCTGCACCCAGTCCTTACACAGCCACAGTTACTGTAAAGACAGGTCTGACAAGAGCTAAATAACATGGGGCCAGTGGCGCAATGGATAACGCGTCTGACTACGGATCAGAAGATTGTAGGTTCGACTCCTGCCTGGCTCGTGGCTGCGTGTTTTATTAGCGTGATGTCTGAATGCTTCCTTTTAATTCTATTTTTCTAAAGGGTATTTAAAGTCGCAACATGTGAGGAATGGCCTGACTTAAACGAAAATATGGTGAATGTGAGTGATTTTTTAAATTAACATTTGCAAAGAAAACGTCTATTGATGTGCATTTCTGAATCTATGTGGCCATTTGTTAAAAAGGCATGGGTCATTCAACAATATATTGGAAAAGTTGGCAGACCACCATGAGAAAATAAGCCAGATCCACCAAGTCAAAATCAAAGTATCTGTACAAACACATTTGACTAAACTACGAATGCCCTATTCTTTTTGTGCATTTTAAGACCAGATTTGGCCCAAAAGACACTTTTCTAATGTGCACGCCAGGCGCGTTGAGCCTTCATTGTTGAAACAATAATTTCATAATTTGGAATAAAATTGGTGAAGCAAAAACCAACCTCCTCCGAGCCGGAGTCAAACCAGCGACCTAAGGATTTCAATCACAAACCAACTACAGTTCTCCGCTCTATCAACTGAGCTATCGAAGGAACCATGTAATGTAGTCTATCACTTCACTACTAGAACATAAACCAGTAGCAATGCAGTCAAACCTGCACCCAGTACTTACACAGCCATAGCTACTGTACAGACAGGTCTGACAAGAGCTAAGGAACATGGGGCCAGTGGCGCAATGGATAACGCGTCTGACTACGGATCAGAAGATTGTAGGTTCGACTCCTGCCTGGCTCGTGGGTGTGTGTTTTATTAGCATGATGTCTGAATGCTTCCTTTTTAAATCCGTTATATTAATTTCGCTTGCTTGCTTGCTTGCTTGCGTGCTTGCTTGCTTGCTTGCGTGCTTGCGTGCTTGCTTGCTTGCTTACGACCGTGCAAATCTTTCGGTCGTTTTTTAACCCACTTCCCGTGATCCAATCGAGTTGACATTTTGCACACAGACTCGTTGTGCGAGACAATTAATGTTCGTGAACAAAAAATTCCAAATTTTTACACTGTTTAGGGAAAACAAACTAAATATTTAATTACCAATTGCTTAATACTGGCAGACAATCCATAGGTGGCAGCCATCTCAAGCCAGAGGACGAGAGGACTCTAGCCGCCACGCATATAAAGGATTTATAGTGAAAAACTTTGTTTTTACGGGTTATACTTATTAAATCCTTTATATTAATGTCGCTTGCTTGCATGCTTGCGTGCGTGCGTGCTTGCTTGCTTGCTTACGACCGTGCAAATCTTTCGCTCGATTTTTTAACCCACTTCCCGTGATCCAATCAAGCTGACATTTTTAACACAGACTCGTTGTGCGTGACAATTCATTTTCGTGAAAAAAATTCCTAAATTTTACACTGTTTAGGGAAATATGTTTAAATATTTAATTCCCAATTGCTTAATGCTGGCAGACAATCATCTGACCCATAGGTGGCAGCCATCTCAAGCCAGGGGATGAGATGACTCTAGCCGCCACGCATATAAATGATTTAGAGTGAAAACTTTGTTTTTACGGGTTAATTTTTTATTCTATCTTTCTAAAGGGTATTTAAAGTCGCAACCTGTGAGGAATGGCCTGATTTAAACGAAAATATGGTGAATGTGAGTGATTTTTAAAATAAAAATTTGCAAATAAAACGTCAATTGATGTGCATTTCTGAATCTATGTGGCTATTTGTTGAAAAGGCATGGGTCAATCAACAATATATTGGAAAAGTTTGCAGACCACCATGAGAAAAGAAGCCAGATCCACCAAGTCAAAATCAAAGTATCTGTAGAAACCCATCTGACTAAACTACGAATGCCCTGTTCTTTTTGTGCATTTTAAGCCCAGGTTTGGCCCAAAAGACACTTTCCTAATGTGCACGTCAGGCGCGTTGAGCCTTCGTTGTATGAACAATAATTTCATAATTTGGAATAAAATTGGTGAAGAAAAAACCAACCTCCTTCGAGCCGGAGTCGAACCAGCGACTTAAGGATTTTAACCACAAACCAACTACAGTCCTCCGCTCTACCAACTGAGCTATCGAAGGAACCCTGTATGCCATTCTATCACTTCACGACTTGTACATAAACCAGTAGCAATGCAGAGTCAAACCTTCACCCAGTACTTACACAGCCACAGTTACTGTAAAGACAGGTCTGACAAGAGCTAAATAACATGGGGCCAGTGGCGCAATGGATAACGCGTCTGACTACGGATCAGAAGATTGTAGGTTCGACTCCTGCCTGGCTCGTGGCTGTGTGTTTTATTAGCATGATGTCTGAATGCTTCCTTTTTAAATCCGTTATATTAATTTCGCTTGCTTGCTTGCTTGCGTGCTTGCGTGCTTGCTTGCTTGCTTACGACCGTGCAAATCTTTCGGTCGTTTTTTAACCCACTTCCCGTTATCCAATCGAGTTGACATTTTGCACACAGACTCGTTGTGCGAGACAATTAATGTTCGTGAACAAAAAATTCCAAATTTTCCAAAATTACCAATTGCTTAATACTGGCAGACAATCCATAGGTGGCAGCCATCTCAAGCCAGAGGACGAGAGGACTCTAGCCGCCACGCATATAAAGGATTTATAGTGAAAAACTTTGTTTTTACGGGTTATACTTATTAAATCCTTTATATTAATGTCGCTTGCTTGCATGCTTGCGTGCGTGCGTGCTTGCTTGCTTGCTTACGACCGTGCAAATCTTTCGCTCGATTTTTTAACCCACTTCCCGTGATACAATCAAGCTGACATTTTTAACACAGACTCGTTGTGCGTGACAATTCATTTTCGTGAAAAAAAATTCCTAAATTTTACACTGTTTAGGGAAATATGTTAAAATATTTAATTCCCAATTGCTTAATGCTGGCAGACAATCATCTGACCCATAGGTGGCAGCCATCTCAAGCCAGGGGATGAGAGGACTCTAGCCGCCACGCATATAAATGATTTAGAGTGAAAACTTTGTTTTTACGGGTTAATTTTTTATTCTATCTTTCTAAAGGGTATTTAAAGTCGCAACCTGTGAGGAATGGCCTGATTTAAACGAAAATATGGTGAATGTGAGTGATTTTTAAAATAAAAATTTGCAAATAAAACGTCAATTGATGTGCATTTCTGAATCTATGTGGCTATTTGTTGAAAAGGCATGGGTCAATCAACAATATATTGGAAAAGTTTGCAGACCACCATGAGAAAAGAAGCCAGATCCACCAAGTCAAAATCAAAGTATCTGTAGAAACCCATCTGACTAAACTACGAATGCCCTATTCTTTTCGTGCATTTTAAGCCCAGGTTTGGCCCAAAAGACACTTTCCTAATGTGCACGTCAGGCGCGTTGAGCCTTCGTTGTATGAACAATAATTTCATAATTTGGAATAAAATTGGTGAAGAAAAAACCAACCTCCTTCGAGCCGGAGTCGAACCAGCGACTTAAGGATTTCAACCACAAACCAACTACAGTCCTCCGCTCTACCAACTGAGCTATCGAAGGAACCCTGTATGCCATTCTATCACTTCACGACTTGTACATAAACCAGTAGCAATGCAGAGTCAAACCTTCACCCAGTACTTACACAGCCATAGCTACTGTACAGACAGGTCTGACACAAGCTAAGGAACATGGGGCCAGTGGCGCAATGGATAACGCGTCTGACTACGGATCAGAAGATTGTAGGTTAGTCTCCTGCCTGGCTCGTGGCTGTGTGTTTTATTAGCGTAATGTCTGAATGCTTCCTCTTTCTTCCGTCTTTCTAAAGAGTATTACAGGTAGGAACAACAGTTCCACACTGCCCACCAGGGATTATTTGTCTGTCTGTCGTGCATAGACACGCCCTCGATTTGTATTTCATAGAGCGCTTCGGGCAGGACCAGCACCACGTGACGCACCGCCCCACGCAGCTTGCGCCACGTGACACGGATCGCACGAATGCGCTGACCAACCAAGTTACTACCTGGTCCACTCGGAAGGAACGTGTTAAAGTTGCAACATGTGAGGAATGGCCTGTTTAAAACTAAAATATGGTGAATGTGAGTGATTTTTTTAATTAACATTTGCAAAGAAAACGTCTATTGATGTGCATTTCTGAATCTATGTGCCCATTTGTTAAAAAGGCATGTGTCATTCAACAATATATTGGAAAAGTTTGCAGACCACTATGAGAAAAGAAGCCAGATCCACCAAGTCAAAATCAAAGTATCTGTTGAAACCCATTTGACTAAACTACGAATGCCCTATTCTTTTTGTGCATTTAAGCGCAGGTTTGGCCCAAAAGACACTTTCCTAATGTGCACGTCAGGCGCGTTGAGCCTTCATTGTTGAAACAATAATTTCATAATTTGGAATAAAATTGGTGAAGCAAAAACCAACCTCCTTCAAGCCGGAGTCGAACCAGCGACCTAAGGATTTCAAACACAAACCAACTACAGTCCTCCGCTCTACCAACTGAGCTATCGAAGGAACCTTGGAACGTATTCTATCACTTCACTACTAGTACATAAACCAGTAGCAATGCAGAGTCAAACCTGCATCCAGTCCTTACACAGCCTGTACAGACAGGTCTGACAAGAGCAAAGTAACATGGGGCCAGTGGCGCAATGGATAACGCGTCTGACTACGGATCGGAAGATTGTAGGTTCGACTCCTGCCTGGCTCGTGGGTGTGTGTTTTATTAGCCTGATGTCTGAATGCTTCCCTTTTCATTCTATCTTTCTAAAGAGTATTTAAAGTCGCAACATGTGAGGAATGGCCTGATTTAAACGAAAATATGGTGAATGTGAGTGGTTTTTTAAAATAACATTTGCAAAGAAAACGTCTATTGATGTGCATTTCTGAATCTATGTGCCCATTTGTTAAAAAGGCATGTGTCATTCAACAATATATTGGAAAAGTTTGCAGACCACCATGAGAAAAGAAGCCAGATCCACCAAGTCAAAATCAAAGTATCTGTTGAAACCCATTTGACTAAACTACGAATGCCCTATTCTTTTTGTGCATTTAAACCCAGGTTTGGCCCAAAAGACACTTTCCTAATGTGCACGTCAGGCGCGTTGAGCCTTCATTGTTGAAACAATAATTTCATAATTTGGAATAAAATTGGTGAAGCAAAAACCAACCTCCTTCGAGCCGGAGTCGAACCAGCGACCTAAGGATTTCAACCACAAACCAACTACAGTCCTCCGCTCTACCAACTGAGCTATCGAAGGAACCTTGTAACGTATTCTATCACTTCACTACTAGTACATAAACCAGTAGCAAGGCAGAGTCAAACCTGCACCCAGTCCTTACACAGCCACAGTTACTGTAAAGACAGGTCTGACAAGAGCTAAATAACATGGGGCCAGTGGCGCAATGGATAACGCGTCTGACTACGGATCAGAAGATTGTAGGTTCGACTCCTGCCTGGCTCGTGGCTGCGTGTTTTATTAGCGTGATGTCTGAATGCTTCCTTTTAATTCCATTTTTCTAAAGGGTATTTAAAGTCGCAACATGTGAGGAATGGCCTGACTTAAACGAAAATATGGTGAATGTGAGTGATTTTTTAAATTAACATTTGCAAAGAAAACGTCTATTGATGTGCATGTCTGAATCTATGTGGCCATTTGTTAAAAAGGCATGGGTCATTCAACAATATATTGGAAAAGTTGGCAGACCACCATGAGAAAATAAGCCAGATCCACCAAGTCAAAATCAAAGTATCTGTACAAACACATTTGACTAAACTACGAATGCCCTATTCTTTTTGTGCATTTTAAGACCAGATTTGGCCCAAAAGACACTTTTCTAATGTGCACGCCAGGCGCGTTGAGCCTTCATTGTTGAAACAATAATTTCATAATTTGGAATAAAATTGGTGAAGCAAAAACCAACTTCCTCCGAGCCGGAGTCAAACCAGCGACCTAAGGATTTCAATCACAAACCAACTACAGTTCTCCGCTCTATCAACTGAGCTATCGAAGGAACCATGTAATGTAGTCTATCACTTCACTACTAGAACATAAACCAGTAGCAATGCAGTCAAACCTGCACCCAGTACTTACACAGCCATAGCTACTGTACAGACAGGTCTGACAAGAGCTAAGGAACATGGGGCCAGTGGCGCAATGGATAACGCGTCTGACTACGGATCAGAAGATTGTAGGTTCGACTCCTGCCTGGCTCGTGGGTGTGTGTTTTATTAGCATGATGTCTGAATGCTTCCTTTTTAAATCCGTTATATTAATTTCGCTTGCTTGCTTGCTTGCGTGCTTGCGTGCTTGCTTGCTTGCTTACGACCGTGCAAATCTTTCGGTCGTTTTTTAACCCACTTCCCGTGATCCAATCGAGTTGACATTTTGCACACAGACTCGTTGTGCGAGACAATTAATGTTCGTGAACAAAAAATTCCAAATTTTTACACTGTTTAGGGAAAAGAAAATAAATATTTAATTACCAATTGCTTAATACTGGCAGACAATCCATAGGTGGCAGCCATCTCAAGCCAGAGGACGAGAGGACTCTAGCCGCCACGCATATAAAGGATTTATAGTGAAAAACTTTGTTTTTACGGGTTATACTTATTAAATCCTTTATATTAATGTCGCTTGCTTGCATGCTTGCGTGCGTGCGTGCTTGCTTGCTTGCTTACGACCGTGCAAATCTTTCGCTCGATTTTTTAACCCACTTCCCGTGATACAATCAAGCTGACATTTTTAACACAGACTCGTTGTGCGTGACAATTCATTTTCGTGAAAAAAAATTCCTAAATTTTACACTGTTTAGGGAAATATGTTTAAATATTTAATTCCCAATTGCTTAATGCTGGCAGACAATCATCTGACCCATAGGTGGCAGCCATCTCAAGCCAGGGGATGAGAGGACTCTAGCCGCCACGCATATAAATGATTTAGAGTGAAAACTTTGTTTTTACGGGTTAATTTTTTATTCTATCTTTCTAAAGGGTATTTAAAGTCGCAACCTGTGAGGAATGGCCTGATTTAAACGAAAATATGGTGAATGTGAGTGATTTTTAAAATAAAAATTTGCAAATAAAACGTCAATTGATGTGCATTTCTGAATCTATGTGGCTATTTGTTGAAAAGGCATGGGTCAATCAACAATATATTGGAAAAGTTTGCAGACCACAATGAGAAAAGAAGCCAGATCCACGAAGTCAAAATCAAAGTATCTGTAGAAACCCATCTGACTAAACTACGAATGCCCTATTCTTTTTGTGCATTTTAAGCCCAGGTTTGGCCCAAAAGACACTTTCCTAATGTGCACGTCAGGCGCGTTGAGCCTTCGTTGTATGAACAATAATTTCATAATTTGGAATAAAATTGGTGAAGAAAAAACCAACCTCCTTCGAGCCGGAGTCGAACCAGCGACTTAAGGATTTCAACCACAAACCAACTACAGTCCTCCGCTCTACCAACTGAGCTATCGAAGGAACCCTGTATGCCATTCTATCACTTCACGACTTGTACATAAACCAGTAGTAATGCAGAGTCAAACCTTCACCCAGTACTTACACAGCCATAGCTACTGTACAGACAGGTCTGACACAAGCTAAGGAACATGGGGCCAGTGGCGCAATGGATAACGCGTCTGACTACGGATCAGAAGATTGTAGGTTAGTCTCCTGCCTGGCTCGTGGCTGTGTGTTTTATTAGCGTAATGTCTGAATGCTTCCTCTTTCTTCCGTCTTTCTAAAGAGTATTACAGGTAGGAACAACAGTTCCACACTGCCCACCAGGGATTATTTGTCTGTCTGTCGTGCATAGACACGCCCTCGATTTGTATTTCATAGAGCGCTTCGGGCAGGACCAGCACCACGTGACGCACCGCCCCACGCAGCTTGCGCCACGTGACACGGATCGCACGAATGCGCTGACCAACCAAGTTACTACCTGGTCCACTCGGAAGGAACGTGTTAAAGTCGCAACATGTGAGGAATGGCCTGTTTAAAACTAAAATATGGTGAATGTGAGTGATTTTTTTAATTAACATTTGCAAAGAAAACGTCTATTGATGTGCATTTCTGAATCTATGTGCCCATTTGTTAAAAAGGCATGTGTCATTCAACAATATATTGGAAAAGTTTGCAGACCACTATGAGAAAAGAAGCCAGATCCACCAAGTCAAAATCAAAGTATCTGTTGAAACCCATTTGACTAAACTACGAATGCCCTATTCTTTTTGTGCATTTAAGCCCAGGTTTGGCCCAAAAGACACTTTCCTAATGTGCACGTCAGGCGCGTTGAGCCTTCATTGTTGAAACAATAATTTCATAATTTGGAATAAAATTGGTGAAGCAAAAACCAACCTCCTTCAAGCCGGAGTCGAACCAGCGACCTAAGGATTTCAAACACAAACCAACTACAGTCCTCCGCTCTACCAACTGAGCTATCGAAGGAACCTTGGAACGTATTCTATCACTTCACTACTAGTACATAAACCAGTAGCAATGCAGAGTCAAACCTGCATCCAGTCCTTACACAGCCTGTACAGACAGGTCTGACAAGAGCTAAGTAACATGGGGCCAGTGGCGCAATGGATAACGCGTCTGACTACGGATCGGAAGATTGTAGGTTCGACTCCTGCCTGGCTCGTGGGTGTGTGTTTTATTAGCGTGATGTCTGAATGCTTCCTTTTCATTCTATCTTTCTAAAGAGTATTTAAAGTCGCAACATGTGAGGAATGGCCTGATTTAAACGAAAATATGGTGAATGTGAGTGGTTTTTTAAAATAACATTTGCAAAGAAAACGTCTATTGATGTGCATTTCTGAATCTATGTGCCCATTTGTTAAAAAGGCATGTGTCATTCAACAATATATTGGAAAAGTTTGCAGACCACCATGAGAAAAGAAGCCAGATCCACCAAGTCAAAATCAAAGTATCTGTTGAAACCCATTTGACTAAACTACGAATGCCCTATTCTTTTTGTGCATTTAAGCCCAGGTTTGGCCCAAAAGACACTTTCCTAATGTGCACGTCAGGCGCGTTGAGCCTTCATTGTTGAAACAATAATTTCATAATTTGGAATAAAATTGGTGAAGCAAAAACCAACCTCCTTCGAGCCGGAGTCGAACCAGCGACCTAAGGATTTCAACCACAAACCAACTACAGTCCTCCGCTCTACCAACTGAGCTATCGAAGGAACCTTGTAACGTATTCTATCACTTCACTACTAGTACATAAACCAGTAGCAAGGCAGAGTCAAACCTGCACCCAGTCCTTACACAGCCACAGTTACTGTAAAGACAGGTCTGACAAGAGCTAAATAACATGGGGCCAGTGGCGCAATGGATAACGCGTCTGACTACGGATCAGAAGATTGTAGGTTCGACTCCTGCCTGGCTCGTGGCTGCGTGTTTTATTAGCGTGATGTCTGAATGCTTCCTTTTAATTCCATTTTTCTAAAGGGTATTTAAAGTCGCAACATGTGAGGAATGGCCTGACTTAAACGAAAATATGGTGAATGTGAGTGATTTTTTAAATTAACATTTGCAAAGAAAACGTCTATTGATGTGCATTTCTGAATCTATGTGGCCATTTGTTAAAAAGGCATGGGTCATTCAACAATATATTGGAAAAGTTGGCAGACCACCATGAGAAAATAAGCCAGATCCACCAAGTCAAAAACACATTTGACTAAACTACGAATGCCCTATTCTTTTTGTGCATTTAAGCCCAGGTTTGGCCCAAAAGACACTTTCCTAATGTGCACGTCAGGCGCGTTGAGCCTTCATTGTATGAACAATAATTTCATAATTTGGAATAAAATTGGTGAAGAAAAAACCAACTTCCTTCGAGCCGGAGTCAAACCAGTGACCTAAGGATTTCAACGACCAACCAACTACAGTCCTCCACTCTACCAACTGAGCTATCGAAGGAACCTTGTAACGTATGCTGTCACTTCACTACTAGTACATAAACCAGTAGCAATGCAGAGTCAAACCTGCATCCAGTCCTTACACAGCCTGTATAGACAGGGCTGACAAGAGCTAAGTAACATGGGGCCAGTGGCGCAATGGATAACGCGTCTGACTACGGATCGGAAGATTGTAGGTTCGACTCCTGCCTGGCTCGTGGGTGTGTGTTTTATTACCGTGATGTCTGAATACTTCCTTTTTATTCTATCTTTCTAAAGGGTATTTAAAGTCGCAACATGTGAGGAATGGCCTGATTTAAACGAAAATATGGTGAATGTGAGTGATTTTTATAATTAACATTTGCAAAGAAAACGTCTATCGATGTGCATTTCTGAATCTATTTGGCCATTTGTTAAAAAGGCATGAGTCATTCAACAATAGTTTGGAAAGGTTTGCAGACCACCATGAGAAAAGAAGCCAGATCCACCAAGTCAAAATCAAAGTATCTATAGAAACCCATTTGACTAAACTACGAATGCCCTATTCTTTTTGTGCATTTTAAGCCCAGGTTTGGCCCAAAAGACACTTTCCTAATGTGCACGTCAGGCGCGTTGAGCCTTCATTGTATGAACAATAATTTCATAATTTGGAATAAAATTGGTGAAGAAAAAACCAACTTCCTTCGAGCCGGAGTCAAACCAGTGACCTAAGGATTTCAACGACCAACCAACTACAGTCCTCCACTCTACCAACTGAGCTATCGAAGGAACCTTGTAACGTATGCTGTCACTTCACTACTAGTACATAAACCAGTAGCAATGCAGAGTCAAACCTGCATCCAGTCCTTACACAGCCTGTACAGACAGGTCTGACAAGAGCTAAGTAACATGGGGCCAGTGGCGCAATGGATAACGCGTCTGACTACGGATCAGAAGATTGTAGGTTCGACTCCTGCCTGGCTCGTGGCTGTGTGTTTTATTAGCGTAATGTCTGAATGCTTCCGTTCTATTCTATCTTTCTAAAGGGTATTTAAAGTTGCAACATGTGAGGAATGGCCTGATTTAAACGAAAATATGGTGAATGTGAGTGATTTTTTCAATTAACATTTGCAAAGAAAACGTCTATTGATGTGCATTTCTGAATCTATGTGGCCATTTCTTAAAAACGACATGGGTCATTCAACAATATTTTGGAAAAGTTTGCAGACCACCATGAGAAAAGAAGCCAGATCCACCAAGTCAAAATCAAAGTATCTATAGAAACCCATTTGACTAAACTACGAATGCCCTATTCTTTTTGTGCATTTTAAGCCCAGGTTTGGCCCAAAAGACACTTTCCTAATGTGCACGTCAGGCGCGTTGAGCCTTCATTGTATGAACAATAATTTCATAATTTGGAATAAAATTGGTGAAGAAAAAACCAACTTCCTTCGAGCCGGAGTCAAACCAGTGACCTAAGGATTTCAACGACCAACCAACTACAGTCCTCCACTCTACCAACTGAGCTATCGAAGGAACCTTGTAACGTATGCTGTCACTTCACTACTAGTACATAAACCAGTAGCAATGCAGAGTCAAACCTGCATCCAGTCCTTACACAGCCTGTACAGACAGGTCTGACAAGAGCTAAGTAACATGGGGCCAGTGGCGCAATGGATAACGCGTCTGACTACGGATCAGAAGATTGTAGGTTCGACTCCTGCCTGGCTCGTGGGTGTGTGTTTTATTACCGTGATGTCTGAATACTTCCTTTTTATTCTATCTTTCTAAAGGGTATTTAAAGTCGCAACATGTGAGGAATGGCCTGATTTAAACGAAAATATGGTGAATGTGAGTGATTTTTATAATTAACATTTGCAAAGAAAACGTCTATCGATGTGCATTTCTGAATCTATTTGGCCATTTGTTAAAAAGGCATGAGTCATTCAACAATAGTTTGGAAAGGTTTGCAGACCACCATGAGAAAAGAAGCCAGATCCACCAAGTCAAAATCAAAGTATCTATAGAAACCCATTTGACTAAACTACGAATGCCCTATTCTTTTTGTGCATTTTAAGCCCAGGTTTGGCCCAAAAGACACTTTCCTAATGTGCACGTCAGGCGCGTTGAGCCTTCATTGTATGAACAATAATTTCATAATTTGGAATAAAATTGGTGAAGAAAAAACCAACTTCCTTCGAGCCGGAGTCAAACCAGTGACCTAAGGATTTCAACGACCAACCAACTACAGTCCTCCACTCTACCAACTGAGCTATCGAAGGAACCTTGTAACGTATGCTGTCACTTCACTACTAGTACATAAACCAGTAGCAATGCAGAGTCAAACCTGCATCCAGTCCTTACACAGCCTGTACAGACAGGTCTGACAAGAGCTAAGTAACATGGGGCCAGTGGCGCAATGGATAACGCGTCTGACTACGGATCAGAAGATTGTAGGTTCGACTCCTGCCTGGCTCGTGGCTGTGTGTTTTATTAGCGTAATGTCTGAATGCTTCCGTTCTATTCTATCTTTCTAAAGGGTATTTAAAGTTGCAACATGTGAGGAATGGCCTGATTTAAACGAAAATATGGTGAATGTGAGTGGTTTTTTAAAATAACATTTGCAAAGAAAACGTCTATTGATGTGCATTTCTGAATCTATGTGCCCATTTGTTAAAAAGGCATGTGTCATTCAACAATATATTGGAAAAGTTTGCAGACCACCATGAGAAAAGAAGCCAGATCCACCAAGTCAAAATCAAAGTATCTGTTGAAACCCATTTGACTAAACTACGAATGCCCTATTCTTTTTGTGCATTTAAGCCCAGGTTTGGCCCAAAAGACACTTTCCTAATGTGCACGTCAGGCGCGTTGAGCCTTCATTGTTGAAACAATAATTTCATAATTTGGAATAAAATTGGTGAAGCAAAAACCAACCTCCTTCGAGCCGGAGTCAAACCAGCGACCTAAGGATTTCAACCACAAACCAACTACAGTCCTCCGCTCTACCAACTGAGCTATCGAAGGAACCTTGGAACGTATTCTATCACTTCACTACTAGTACATAAACCAGTAGCAATGCAGAGTCAAACCTGCATCCAGTCCTTACACAGCCTGTACAGACAGGTCTGACAAGAGCTAAGTAACATGGGGCCAGTGGCGCAATGGATAACGCGTCTGACTACGGATCAGAAGATCGTAGGTTCGACTCCTGCCTGGCTCGTGGGTGTGTGTTTTATTAGCGTGATGTCTGAATGCTTCCTTTTCATTCTATTTTTCTAAAGAGTATTTAAAGTCGCAACATGTGAGGAATGGCCTGATTTAAACGAAAATATGGTGAATGTGAGTGATTTTTATAATTAACATTTGCAAAGAAAACGTCTATCGATGTGCATTTCTGAATCTATTTGGCCATTTGTTAAAAAGGCATGAGTCATTCAACAATAGTTTGGAAAGGTTTGCAGACCACCATGAGAAAAGAAGCCAGATCCACCAAGTCAAAATCAAAGTATCTCTAGAAAGCCATCTGACTAAACAACTAATGTCCTGTTCATTTTGTGTATTTTAATCCCAGGTTAGGCCCAAAAGATACTTTCCTAATGTGCACGTCAGGCACGTTGAGCCTTCATTGTATGAAGAATAATGTAATAATTTGAAAAAAAAATTGGTGAAGCAAAATACCAACCTCCTTCGAGCCGGAGTCGAACCAGCGACCTAAGGATTTCAACCACAAACCAACTACAGTCCTCCGCTCTACCAACTGAGCTATCGAAGGAACCCTGTATGCCATTCTATCACTTCACGACTTGTACATAAACCAGTAGCAATGCAGAGTCAAACCTTCACCCAGTACTTACACAGCCATAGCTACTGTACAGACAGGTCTGACACAAGCTAAGGAACATGGGGCCAGTGGCGCAATGGATAACGCGTCTGACTACGGATCAGAAGATTGTAGGTTCGACTCCTGCCTGGCTCGTGGCTGTGTGTTTTATTAGCGTAATGTCTGAATGCTTCCTCTTTCTTCCGTCTTTCTAAAGAGTATTACAGGTAGGAACAACAGTTCCACACTGCCCACCAGGGATTATTTGTCTGTTTGTCGTGCATAGACACGCCCTCGATTTGTATTTCATAGAGCGCTTTGGGCAGGACCAGCACCACGTGACGCACCGCCCCACGCAGCTTGCGCCACGTGACACGGATCGCACGAATGCGCTGACCAACCAAGTTACTACCTTGTCCACTCGGAAGGAACGTGTTAAAGTCGCAACATGTGAGGAATGGCCTGTTTAAAACCAAAATATGGTGAATGTGAGTGATTTTTTAAATTAACATTTGCAAAGAAAACGTCTATTGATGTGCATTTCTGAAACTATGTGCCCATTTGTTAAAAAGGCATGTGTCATTCAACAATATATTGGAAAAGTTTGCAGACCACCATGAGAAAAGAAGCCAGATCCACCAAGTCAAAATCAAAGTATCTGTTGAAACCCATTTGACTAAACTACGAATGCCCTATTCTTTTTGTGCATTTAAGCCCAGGTTTGGCCCAAAAGACACTTTCCTAATGTGCACGTCAGGCGCGTTGAGCCTTCATTGTTGAAACAATAATTTCATAATTTGGAATAAAATTGGTGAAGCAAAAACCAACCTGCTTCGAGCCGGAGTCGAACCAGCGACCTAAGGATTTCAACCACAAACCAACTACAGTCCTCCGCTCTACCAACTGAGCTATCGAAGGAACCTTGGAACGTATTCTATCACTTCACTACTAGTACATAAACCAGTAGCAATGCAGAGTCAAACCTGCATCCAGTCCTTACACAGCCTGTATAGACAGGTCTGACAAGAGCTAAGTAACATGGGGCCAGTGACGCAATGGATAACGCGTCTGACTACGGATCAGAAGATTGTAGGTTCGACTCCTGCCTGGCTCGTGGCTGTGTGTTTTATTAGCGTAATGTCTGAATGCTTCCTTTCTATTCTATCTTTCTAAAGAGTATTTAAAGTTGCAACATGTGAGGAATGGCCTGATTTAAACGAAAATATGGTGAATGTGAGTGATTTTTTCAATTAACATTTGCAAAGAAAACGTCTATTGATGTGCATTTCTGAATCTATGTGGCCATTTCTTAAAAACAGCATGGGTCATTCAACAATATTTTGGAAAAGTTTGCAGACCACCATGAGAAAAGAAGCCAGATCCACCAAGTCAAAATCAAAGTATCTGTAGAAACCCATTTGACTAAACTACGAATGCCCTATTCTTTTTGTGCATTTTAAGCCCAGGTTTGGCCCAAAAGACACTTTCCTAATGTGCACGTCAGGCGCGTTGAGCCTTCATTGTATGAACAATAATTTCATAATTTGGAATAAAATTGGTGAAGCAAAAAACAACTTCCTTCGAGCCGGAGTCGAACCAGCGACCTAAGGATTTCAACGACCAACCAACTACAGTCCTCCGCTCTACCAACTGGGCTATCGAAGGAACCTTGTAAAGTATGCTGTCACTTCACTACTAGTACATAAACCAGTAGCAATGCAGAGTCAAACCTGCATCCAGTCCTTACACAGCCTGTACAGACAGGTCTGACAAAAGCTAAGTAACATGGGGCCAGTGGCGCAATGGATAACGCGTCTGACTACGGATCAGAAGATTGTCGGTTCGACTCCTGCCTGGCTCGTGGGTGTGTGTTTTATTAGCGTGATGTCTGAATGCTTCCTTTTTATTCTATCTTTCTAAAGGGTATTTAAAGTCGCAACATGTGAGGAATGGCCTGATTTAAACGAAAATATGGTGAATGTGAGTGGTTTTTTAAAATAACATTTGCAAAGAAAACGTCTATTGATGTGCATTTCTGAATCTATGTGGCCATTTGTTAAAAATACATGGGTCATTCAACAATATATTGGAAAAGTTTGCAGGCCACCATGATAAAAGAAGCCAGATCCACCAAGTCAAAATCAAAGTATATGTAGAAACCCATTTGACTAAACTAAGAATGCCCTATTCTTTTTGTGCATTTTAAGCCCAGGTTTGGACCAAAGACACTTTCTAATGTGCGCATCAGGCGCGTTGAGCCTTCAATGTATGAACAATAATTTCATAATTTGGAATAAAACTGGTGAAGCAAAACCCAACCTCCTTCGAGCCGGAGTCAAACCAGCTACCTAAAGATTTCAACCACAAACCAACTACAGTCCTCCGCTCTACCAACTGAGCTATCGAAGGAACCTTGTAACATCTTCTATCACTTCACTACTAGTACATAAACCAGTAGCAATGCAGAGTCAAACCTGCATCCAGTCCTTACACAGCCTGTATAGACAGGTCTGACAAGAGCTAAGTAACATGGGGCCAGTGGCGCAATGGATAACGCGTCTGACTACGGATCAGAAGATTGTAGGTTCGACTCCTGCCTGGCTCGTGGGTGTGTGTTTTATCAGCATGATGTCTGAATGCTTCCTTTTTATTCTATCTTTCTAAAGGGTATTTAAAGTCGCAACATGTGAGGAATGGCCTGATTTAAACGAAAATATGGTGAATGTGATTTTTATAATTAACATTTGCAAAGAAAACGTCTATCGATGTGCATTTCTGAATCTATTTGGCCATTTGTTAAAAAGGCATGAGTCATTCAACAATAGTTTGGAAAGGTTTGCAGACCACCATGAGAAAAGAAGCCAGATCCACCAAGTCAAAATCAAAGTATCTGTAGAAACCCATTTGACTAAACTACGAATGCCCTATTCTTTTTGTGCATTTTAAGCCCAGGTTTGGCCCAAAAGACACTTTCCTAATGTGCACGTCAGGCGCGTTGAGCCTTCATTGTATGAACAATAATTTCATAATTTGGAATAAAATTGGTGAAGCAAAAAACAACTTCCTTCGAGCCGGAGTCGAACCAGCGACCTAAGGATTTCAACGACCAACCAACTACAGTCCTCCGCTCTACCAACTGGGCTATCGAAGGAACCTTGTAAAGTATGCTGTCACTTCACTACTAGTACATAAACCAGTAGCAATGCAGAGTCAAACCTGCATCCAGTCCTTACACAGCCTGTATAGACAGGTCTGACAAGAGCTAAGTAACATGGGGCCAGTGGCGCAATGGATAACGCGTCTGACTACGGATCAGAAGATTGTCGGTTCGACTCCTGCCTGGCTCGTGGGTGTGTGTTTTATTAGCGTGATGTCTGAATGCTTCCTTTTTATTCTATCTTTCTAAAGGGTATTTAAAGTCGCAACATGTGAGGAATGGCCTGATTTAAACGAAAATATGGTGAATGTGAGTGATTTTTTTAATTAACATTTGCAAAGAAAACGTCTATTGATGTGCATTTCTGAATCTATGTGCCCATTTGTTAAAAAGGCATGTGTCATTCAACAATATATTGGAAAAGTTTGCAGACCACCATGAGAAAAGAAGCCAGATCCACCAAGTCAAAATCAAAGTATCTGTAGAAACCCATTTGACTAAACTACGAATGCCCTATTCTTTTTGTGCATTTTAAGCCCAGGTTTGGCCCAAAAGACACTTTCCTAATGTGCACGTCAGGCGCGTTGAGCCTTCATTGTATGAACAATAATTTCATAATTTGGAATAAAATTGGTGAAGCAAAAAACAACTTCCTTCGAGCCGGAGTCGAACCAGCGACCTAAGGATTTCAACGACCAACCAACTACAGTCCTCCGCTCTACCAACTGGGCTATCGAAGGAACCTTGTAAAGTATGCTGTCACTTCACTACTAGTACATAAACCAGTAGCAATGCAGAGTCAAACCTGCATCCAGTCCTTACACAGCCTGTACAGACAGGTCTGACAAAAGCTAAGTAACATGGGGCCAGTGGCGCAATGGATAACGCGTCTGACTACGGATCAGAAGATTGTAGGTTCGACTCCTGCCTGGCTCGTGGCTGTGTGTTTTATTAGCGTAATGTCTGAATGCTTCATCTTTCTTCCGTCTTTCATAAGAGTATTACAGGTATGAACAACAGTTCCACACTGCCCACCAGGGATTATTTGTCTGTCTGTCGTGCATAGACAAGCCCTCGATTTGTATTTCATAGAGCGCTTCGGGCAGGACCAGCACCACGCAGCTTGCGCCACGTGACACGGATCGCACGAATGCGCTGACCAACCAAGTTACTACCTTGTCCACTCGGAAGGAACGTGTTAAAGTCGCAACATGTGAGGAATGGCCTGTTTAAAACCAAAATATGGTGAATGTGAGTGATTTTTTAAATTAACATTTGCAAAGAAAACGTCTATTGATGTGCATTTCTGAATCTATGTGCCCATTTGTTAAAAAGGCATGTGTCATTCAACAATATATTGGAAAAGTTTGCAGACCACCATGAGAAAAGAAGCCAGATCCACCAAGTCAAAATCAAAGTATCTGTAGAAACCCATTTGACTAAACTAAGAATGTCCTATTCTTTTTGTGCATTTTAAGCCAAGGTTTGGACCAAAGACACTTTCTAATGTGCGCATCAGGCGCGTTGAGCCTTCAATGTATGAACAATAATTTCATAATTTGGAATAAAATTGGTGAAGCAAAACCCAACCTCCTTCGAGCCGGAGTCAAACCAGCTACCTAAGGATTTCAACCACAAACCAACTACAGTCATCCGCTCTACCAACTGAGCTATCGAAGGAACCTTGTAACATTTTCTATCACTTCACTACTAGTATATAAACCAGTAGCAATGCAGAGTCAAACCTGCATCCAGTCCTTACACAGCCTGTATAGACAGGTCTGACAAGAGCTAAGTAACATGGGGCCAGTGGCGCAATGGATAACGCGTCTGACTACGGATCAGAAGATTGTAGGTTCGACTCCTGCCTGGCTCGTGGCTGTGTGTTTTATTAGCGTAATGTCTGAATGCTTCCTTTCTATTCTATCTTTCTAAAGGGTATTTAAAGTTGCAACATGTGAGGAATGGCCTGATTTAAACGAAAATATGGTGAATGTGAGTGATTTTTTTAATTAACATTTGCAAAGAAAACGTCTATTGATGTGCATTTCTGAATCTATGTGGCCATTTCTTAAAAAGGCATGGGTCATTCAACAATATTTTGGAAAAGTTTGCAGACCACCATGAGAAAAGAAGCCAGATCCACCAAGTCAAAATCAAAGTATCTGTAGAAACCCATTTGACTAAACTACGAATGCCCTATTCTTTTTGTGCATTTTAAGCCCAGGTTTGGCCCAAAAGACACTTTCCTAATGTGCACGTCAGGCGCGTTGAGCCTTCATTGTATGAACAATAATTTCATAATTTGGAATAAAATTGGTGAAGAAAAAACCAACTTCCTTCGAGCCGGAGTCAAACCAGTGACCTAAGGATTTCAACGACCAACCAACTACAGTCCTCCGCTCTACCAACTGAGCTATTGAAGGAACCTTGGAACGTATGCTGTCACTTCACTACTAGTACATAAACCAGTAGCAATGCAGAGTCAAACCTGCATCCAGTCCTTACACAGCCTGTACAGACAGGTCTGACACGAGCTAAGTAACATGGGGCCAGTGGCGCAATGGATAACGCGTCTGACTACGGATCAGAAGATTGTAGGTTCGACTCCTGCCTGGCTCGTTGGTGTGTGTTTTATTAGCGTGATGTCTGAATGCTTCCTTTTCATTCTATCTTTCTAAAGAGTATTTAAAGTCGCAACATGTGAGGAATGGCCTGATTTAAACGAAAATATGGTGAATGTGAGTGGTTTTTTAAAATAACATTTGCAAAGAAAACGTCTATTGATGTGCATTTCTGAATCTATGTGGCCATTTGTTAAAAAGACATGGGTCATTCAACAATATAATGGAAAAGTTTGCAGGCCACCATGAGAAAAGAAGCCAGATCCACCAAGTCAAAATCAAAGTATCTGTAGAAACCCATTTGACTAAACTAAGAATGTCCTATTCTTTTTGTGCATTTTAAGCCAAGGTTTGGACCAAAGACACTTTCTAATGTGCGCATCAGGCGCGTTGAGCCTTCAATGTATGAACAATAATTTCATAATTTGGAATAAAATTGGTGAAGCAAAACCCAACCTCCTTCGAGCCGGAGTCAAACCAGCTACCTAAGGATTTCAACCACAAACCAACTACAGTCATCCGCTCTACCAACTGAGCTATCGAAGGAACCTTGTAACATTTTCTATCACTTCACTACTAGTATATAAACCAGTAGCAATGCAGAGTCAAACCTGCATCCAGTCCTTACACAGCCTGTACAGACAGGTCTGACAAGAGCTAAATAACATGGGGCCAGTGGCGCAATGGATAACGCGTCTGACTACGGATCAGAAGATTGTAGGTTCGACTCCTGCCTGGCTCGTGGCTGTGTGTTTTATTAGCGTAATGTCTGAATGCTTCCTTTCTATTCTATCTTTCTAAAGGGTATTTAAAGTTGCAACATGTGAGGAATGGCCTGATTTAAACGAAAATATGGTGAATGTGAGTGATTTTTTAAATTAATATTTGCAAGGAAAACGTCTATTGATGTGCATTTCTGAATCTATGTGGCCATTTGTTAAAAATGCATGGGTCATTCAACAATATTTTGGAAAAGTTTGCAGACCACCATGAGAAAAGAAGCCAGATCCACCAAGTCAAAATCAAAGTATCTGTAGAAACCCATTTGACTAAACTAAGAATGTCCTATTCTTTTTGTGCATTTTAAGCCAAGGTTTGGACCAAAGACACTTTCTAATGTGCGCATCAGGCGCGTTGAGCCTTCAATGTATGAACAATAATTTCATAATTTGGAATAAAATTGGTGAAGCAAAACCCAACCTCCTTCGAGCCGGAGTCAAACCAGCTACCTAAGGATTTCAACCACAAACCAACTACAGTCATCCGCTCTACCAACTGAGCTATCGAAGGAACCTTGTAACATTTTCTATCACTTCACTACTAGTATATAAACCAGTAGCAATGCAGAGTCAAACCTGCATCCAGTCCTTACACAGCCTGTACAGACAGGTCTGACAAGAGCTAAGTAACATGGGGCCAGTGGCGCAATGGATAACGCGTCTGACTACGGATCAGAAGATTGTAGGTTCGACTCCTGCCTGGCTCGTGGCTGTGTGTTTTATTAGCATGATGTCTGAATGCTTCATTTTTATTCTATCTTTCTAAAGGGTATTTAAAGTCGCAACATGTGAGGAATGGCCTGATTTAAACGAAAATATGGTGAATGTGAGTGGTTTTTTAAAATAACATTTGCAAAGAAAACGTCTATTGATGTGCATTTCTGAATCTATGTGGCCATTTGTTAAAAATACATGGGTCATTCAACAATATATTGGAAAAGTTTGCAGGCCACCATGAGAAAAGAAGCCAGATCCACCAAGTCAAAATCAAAGTATCTGTAGAAACCCATTTGACTAAACTAAGAATGCCCTATTCTTTTTGTGCATTTTAAGCCCAGGTTTGGACCAAAGACACTTTCTAATGTGCGCATCAGGCGCGTTGAGCCTTCAATGTATGAACAATAATTTCATAATTTGGAATAAAACTGGTGAAGCAAAAACCAACCTCCTTCGAGCCGGAGTCAAACCAGCAACCTAAGGATTTCAACGACCAACCAACTACAGTCCTCCACTCTACCAACTGAGCTATCGAAGGAACCTTGTAACGTATGCTGTCACTTCACTACTAGTACATAAACCAGTAGCAATGCAGAGTCAAACCTGCATCCAGTCCTTACACAGCCTGTACAGACAGGTCTGACAAGAGCTAAGTAACATGGGGCCAGTGGCGCAATGGATAACGCGTCTGACTACGGATCAGAAGATTGTAGGTTCGACTCCTGCCTGGCTCGTGGGTGTGTGTTTTATTAGCGTGATGTCTGAATGCTTCCTTTTTATTCTATCTTTCTAAAGGGTATTTAAAGTCGCAACATGTGAGGAATGGCCTGATTTAAACGAAAATATGGTGAATGTGAGTGGTTTTTTAAAATAACATTTGCAAAGAAAACGTCTATTGATGTGCATTTCTGAATCTATGTGGCCATTTGTTAAAAATACATGGGTCATTCAACAATATATTGGAAAAGTTTGCAGGCCACAATGAGAAAAGAAGCCAGATCCACCAAGTCAAAATCAAAGTATCTGTAGAAACCCATTTGACTAAACTAAGAATGCCCTATTCTTTTTGTGCATTTTAAGCCCAGGTTTGGACCAAAGACACTTTCTAATGTGCGCATCAGGCGCGTTGAGCCTTCAATGTATGAACAATAATTTCATAATTTGGAATAAAATTGGTGAAGCAAAACCCAACCTCCTTCGAGCCGGAGTCAAACCAGCTACCTAAAGATTTCAACCACAAACCAACTACAGTCCTCCGCTCTACCAACTGAGCTATCGAAGGAACCTTGCAACATTTTCTATCACTTCACTACTAGTATATAAACCAGTAGCAATGCAGAGTCAAACCTGCATCCAGTCCTTACACAGCCTGTACAGACAGGTCTGACAAGAGCTAAGTAACATGGGGCCAGTGGCGCAATGGATAACGCGTCTGACTACGGATCAGAAGATTGTAGGTTCGACTCCTGCCTGGCTCGTGGCTGTGTGTTTTATTAGCATGATGTCTGAATGCTTCATTTTTATTCTATCTTTCTAAAGGGTATTTAAAGTCGCAACATGTGAGGAATGGCCTGATTTAAACGAAAATATGGTGAATGTGAGTGATTTCTTAAATTAACATTTGCAAAGAAAACGTCTATTGATGTGCATTTCTGAATCAATGTGGCCATTTGTTAAAAAGGCATGGGTCATGCAACAACATTTTGGAAAAGTTTGCAGACCACCATGAGAAAAGAAGCCAGATCCACCAAGTCAAAATCAAATTATCTGTAGAAACCCATTTGACTAAACTACGAATGCCCTATTCTTTTGGTGCATTTTAAGCCCAGGTTTGGCCCAAAAGACACTTTCCTAATGTGCGCGTCAGGCGCGTTGAGCCTTCATTGTATGAACAATAATTTCGTAATTTGGAATAAAATTGGTGAAGCAAAAACCAACCTCCTTCCAGCCGGAGTCAAACCAGCGACCTAAGGATTTCAACCACAAACCAACTACAGTCCTCCACTCTACCAACTGAGCTATCGAAGGAACCTTGTAATGTATTCTATCACTTCACTACTAGTACATAAACCAGTAGCAATGCAGCGTCAACCTGCTTCCAGTCCTTACACAGCCAGTACAGACAGGTCTGACAAGAGCAAAGTAACATGGGGCCAGTGGCACAATGGATAACGCGTCTGACTACGGATCAGAAGAATGTAGGTTCGACTCCTGCCTGGCTCGTGGGTGTGTGTTTTATTAACATGATGTCTGAATGCTTCCTTTTTATTCTGTATTTCTAAAGGGTATTTAAAGTCGCAACATGTGAGGAATGGCCTGATTTAAAGAAAATATGGTGAATGTGAGTGATTTTTTAAATTAACATTTGCTAAGAAAACGTCTATCGATGTGCATTTCTGAATCTACGTGGCCATTTGTTATAAAGGTGTTGTGGCCCCTAGCAGTGTATGAGGTTCCAATCTCAACAGTGGAGAAGATGGAAAGAGAAGTCACGAGCTACTTAAAGAAGTGGCTCGGAGTTCCACGATGCCTTACCACCATAGGCCTCTATGGAGATGGTGTCCTCAAGCTGCCCCTCACCAGTCTAACCGAGGAATTCAAGTGTGCAAAAAACAGGCTCCAGATGACACTGAATGAATCTCGAGACCCAGTGGTGAGCAATAACGTGCCGACCTTGGCAACTGGGCGAAAATGGAGGCCAGGAAAAGCAGTCCAGGAGGCAACAGCAGCCCTCAGACATGCTGACATTGTGGGTCATGTTCAGCAAGGGAGAGGAGGACTTGGGCTAACTAGCCGTGCTGCTTGGAGTAAGGCCACTGCACCAGAGCGGCGGAAGATGGTAGTGCAGGAAGTACGCCATCAGGAGGAGTCTGCAAGGTGGGCCAAGGCAGTCTCTCTTGCCAAACAGGGACAGTGGACTCGATGGGACAGTGTGGAGAAGAGGAAGATCAGCTGGAAGGATCTGTGGGCCATGGAAGCGAGGCGGTTGAGCTTTTCCATCAGAGCAACATATGACGTCCTTCCAACACCAGTTAAGCTTCACCAATGGTATGGTAAAGATCCGGATTGTGCCCTCTGTTCCATGCCAGCCAACCTCAGGCACATTCTCACAGGGTGTAAAACAAGCCTTACCCAAGGACGCTACACTTGGCGTCACAACCAAGTCCTTAAAAACCTTGCGTTCGCCCTGGAGGACAAGCGAGATGCCACCAACTCCCTAACACCCCCAGCAGCATCACACCCCTTACGGACGACCTTTGTCCGCGAAGGGGCTAAACCACCGAAGAGCGGCTCTACACCAATAGAGCGAGACCAGCTGCGCTTGGCCCGCGACTGGAAAATGCTAGCTGACATTGGCCGGCAACTTGTGTTTCCTCCGGAGATCGCAACCACCACCCTAAGACCTGACATGGTGCTCTGGTCCCGTTCGCTCAAGAAGGTCTTCATCATTGAGCTCACAGTACCCTGGGTGGACTCAGTAGATGAGGCTTATGAGCGACAACATCTGCGTTATGCCGATCTAGCTGCCGAAGCACGGCATCATGGCTGGAACACAGAAGTCCGACCAGTGGAGGTGGGCTGCAGAGGTTTTGTGGCAACATCTACAACTAGACTGCTTAGAGACCTGGAAATTAAGGGCCAGAGCCAGCGTTCGGCAATCAGAGATGTATCGGAGGCGGCAGAAGGCAGCAGTCAGTGGCTCTGGATGAAGAGGAAAGACCCCAGCTGGGCCCCAAAGTGAGAGGGCCAGGAGGTATGCAGTCAACAATGCTTGACTCAGGGAGGAGGACGCCCCTGCCATGCATAGTCCCATGGGATGTTGGCTATCAACAACAATGCAACTCCTATGACTAATTGGGAATGGGACGCAAGCGTAGGATTGATCACCCTGTCGCTGGCCGCCTTTGGGGAGGGTGTATAGTATGAAAGGCCGAAACACCCTAGGAACCAAAGGTTCACTACTGACGATGCGCTCCCCAAATTTCACCAGGCTCACTGTTCATGAACTCTTGGAAGTGCTTGCACAAAGGATAGTAACATCTCATCCTGTGTTCTTTGGAATCATACTTTTTGTGCATTTTAAGCCTAGGTTTGGCCCAAAAGACATTTTCCTAATGTGCACGTCAGGCGCGTTGAGCCTTCCTTGTATGAACAATAATTTGATAATTTGGAATAAAATTGGTGAAGCAAAAATCAACCTCTTTCGAGCCAGAGTCGAACCAGCGACCTAAGGATTTCAACCACAAACCAACTACAGCCCTCCACTCTACCAACTGAGCTATCGAAGGAAAACGGTAACGTATGTTTATCACTTCACTACTAGTATATAAACCGGTAGCAATGCAGAGTGAAACCTGCACCCAGTCCTTACACAGCCATAGCTACTGTACAGACAGGTCTGACACAAGCTAAGTAACATGGGGCCAGTGGCGCAATGGATAACGCGTCTGACTACGGATCAGAAGATTGTAGGTTCGACTCCTGCCTGGCTCGTGGCTGTGTATTTTATTAGCGTGATGTCTGAATGCTTCCTTTTTATTCTATTTTTCTAAAGGGTATTTAAAGTCGCAACATGTGAGGAATGGCCTGACTTAAACGAAAATATGATGAATGTGGGTGATTTTTTAAATTAACATTTGCAAAGAAAACGTCTATTGATGTGCATTTTTGAATCTATGTGGCCATTTGTTAAAAAGGCATGGGTCATTCAACAATATATTGGAAAAGTTGGCAGACCACCATGAGAAAAGAAGCCAGATCCACCAAGTCAAAATCAAAGTATCTGTAGAAAACCATCTGACTAAACTACTAATGTCCTGTTCCTTTTGTGCATTTCAAGCCCAGGTTTGGCCCAAAAGATACTTTCCTAATGTTCACGTCAGGCGCGTTGAGCCTTCATTGTATGAACAATAATTTAATAATTTGGAAAAAAATTGGTGAAGCAAAAACTAACCTATTTCGAGCTGGCGTCGAACCAGCGACCTAAGGATTTCAACCACAAACTAACTATAGTCTTCTGCTCTACCAACCGAACTATCGAAGGGACCCTGTACGCCATTCTGTCACTTCACTACGAGTACATAGACCAGTAGCAATGCAGAGTCAAACCAGCACCCAGCACTTACACAGCCACAGTTACTGTACAGACAGGTCTGACAACAACTAATGAGCATTGGGCCAATGGCTCAATGGATAACGTGTCTGACTATGGATCACAAGATTGTAGATTCGGACTCCTGTCTGGCTTGTGGCTGTGTATTTGATTATCATGATGTTTGAATGATACTATTGTGTTCTGTCTTCGTGAAGGGTATTTAAATTCGTAATGTGAGGAACGGACTGATTTAAACAAAAATATGGTGAACTTGGGTGATTTTATTTAAAAATTGCAATTTTTTTTATCTCGGTGTGTATAGAATGCCAGATGATTTATTCATGTTAATTGTAGTTTAAGTTGCTCATTTAACTTGACTTCAGTAAATATATCATGTCATATGATGCTGCCGCTGCTCATTTTAGGCTCGTACGTGTTGGATTCATACTTACGTCTTAAATGTATTGTAATCGAAGTGTCGTGCAGTCAAGTGAAATAAAAGTTGTTCAGAGAAGGACACTAATCCTTGGTATATTTTTGGCCGCACATACCAAAGTGGGCCACGTGTAAGTCGGAACCAGCGTGTGTAAAGCTGCATTGGAATTCTTAGTGACCACGCTGAATGGGGCCAGTGGCGCAATGGATAACGCGTCTGACTACGGATCAGAAGATTGTAGGTTCGACACCTGCCTGGCTCGCGTAGCTTTTATTTTTTTTTATAAACTTACCAATGTAAAATTACATTTTTAAGCACGAAATGTGGCTGAGTGTTATTTTTTGCGAAGTAATTCGACCAATTAAATGTCGCGTCAGTTTCTAAAAGTGTTTTCCTTTCGGTAAGACAGCGAATTGATGTGGCGGGCGGGAGGGGATTTCATGCCGTTTATTGGGCAGGGACACCCTGCCGCCTAGTGGCGAATATGTGTCACTTGATTTTATTTCGATTTAAAGCTTTCGTGACTGCAGGGTTTCATCTTCTTGGTTCTTTCGGTAAAGTCACGTAGAAGGCAAGTAATAAAATAATAAAAATAAAACATAATAAAATAATTCTGATGCTGTCTCCCCGACAGACCTGGTTTTCACCTGAGGACGGCTGCTTGCGTTGTGGCCGGAACGTCGTGAGAATTATTTTATTATGTTTTATTTTTATTATTTTATTACTTCCCTTCTACGTGACTTTACCGAAAGAACCAAGAAGATTGTCACTTGCTCTATGAGTGTCATCCGCCAGGATCAACCCACTGCTGGATGAAGGCCTCTCCCGAAGTCGTCTATCACGATTGTTTGCAGTGGTAGCAATCCACCGAGCACCTGGACACGCGCTGATGTCATCGCTTCGTCTCCGAATCGGACGTTCTTTCACGAGCGAGCGATCCCTTTGTTCTGCCACTCCAGGGCCGTTCATAAATGACGTCACACCATTTTGGACAATTTTTTACCCCCCCCCTCGTCACTCGGCGTCACAAAAAGTCAGCCCCCCCCCCCCTCAAATATGACGTCACAAAGCTCTGCCCCCCCCCCAACCATATTTCCATTTTGAAAATAAAATATGCTTCAAATCGCTTTAAACTATTGTCATTGTAGTGCGTATTTAATGTGGCGCTGCACTCTTATGTTGTAGGAGACAACATTTATGAAAAAAAAGTATATTTAATTAAGTACAACGTGTTGTCTATATTTATTTAGAGTTGCGCATTTTGATGTGATGTCACATTTCTCACCCCCCCCCCCTCGTCACACATCGTCACAAATGTCTGAACCTCCCGCCCCCCCCCCCCCCCCCAGGTGCGTGACGTCATTTATGGAGGCCCCTCCGTGAATCCTTCTCAAGCGTCATCCCTTCTACGGTGCAAACTGTTCACGGCCGACAACACAAGTTCGAAGGTGGCGTATCGGGAATTAACCAAATATCAGACAAATACAATTTCTCATAGACCGTACGATCATCCATTCCAGGGAGGTGTTCGACCCAAGGCCACTTTAACTGTACAGGCATGTCCCACTAACTTGCGTGTTTCATTCAAAGCGTGCATTAAGGATGCGGTGCTGTATTAGTATGAGCGGACAGTGTGTAGAAGAGGGGCAATTGATAGTTTCGGGAAAAAATAATTCTCATTTTGCTGGGATCTCACCCTCCAATCAATTATTTACCTTTGGTGTCCAACTCAATAGCAAATAATGTCATTCTAACCTCTTAATCTCTACACGATGCTCAGAATCAACACGCATCCAATACCCGTCAGTGCATAGATGCCTCCGTTACCATTAACATACAGTACTTGAATTGACTGTAATGCTTTTTTTTGTAAAGCTGTTAATATTGTGGGACTTGATTTAACCGCAATAGATGGCGGTGGTGACATCTACATCTGCAGAACATGAAGAACCAGTGGCATCTATATCAGCAGATCGTTAAGAACCAGTGGCATCTACAGAACGTGAAGAACCAGTGGCATCTACATCTACAGAACATGAAGAACCAGTGGCATCTACATCTACAGAACATGACGAACCAGTGGCATCTACATCTGCAGAACGTGAAGAATCAGTGGCATCTACATCTACAGAACATGAAGAACCAGTGGCATCTACATCTGCAGAACATGAAGAACCAGTGACATCTACATCTGCAGAACGTGAAGAACTAGTGACATCTACATCTGCAGAACGTGAAGAACCAGTGACATCTACATCTACAGAACGTGAAGAACCAGTGGCATCTACATCTGTAGAACGTGAAGAATCAGTGGCATCTACATCTGCAGAACATAAAGAACCAGTGGCATCTACATCTACAGAACATGAAGAACCAGTGGCATCTACATCTACAGAACATGACGAACCAGTGGCATCTACATCTGCAGAACGTGAAGAATCAGTGGCATCTACATCTACAGAACATGAAGAACCAGTGGCATCTACATCTGCAGAACATGAAGAACCAGTGACATCTACATCTGCAGAACGTGAAGAACTAGTGACATCTACATCTGCAGAACGTGAAGAACCAGTGACATCTACATCTACAGAACGTGAAGAACCAGTGGCATCTACATCTACAGAACGTGAAGAACCAGTGGCATCTACATCTGCAGAACGTGAAGAACCAGTTGCATCTACATCTGCAGAACATAAAGAACCAGTGGCATCTACATCTGCAGAACGTGAAGAACCAGTTGCATCTACATCTGCAGAATGTGAAGAACCAGTGGCATCTACATCTGCAGAACGTGAAGAACCAGTTGCATCTACATCTGCAGAATGTGAAGAACAAGTGGCATCTACATCTGCAGAACGTGAAGAACCAGTGGCATCTACATCTGCAGAACATGAAAAACCAGTGGCATCTACATCTACGGAACATGAAGAACCAGTGAAGAACCAGTGTCGTCTACATCTGCAGAACACGAAGAACCAGTGGCATCTCCATCTACAGAACATGGAGAACCAGTGGCATCTACATCTACAGAACGTGAAGAAGCAGTGGCATCTACATCTGCAGAACGTGAAGAACCAGTAGCATCTACATCTGCAGAACGTGAAGAAGCAGTGGCATCTACATCTGCAGAAAGTGAAGAACCAGTGGCATCTACATCTGCAGAACATGAAGAACCAGTGGCATCTACATCTACAGAACGTGAAGAACCAGTGGCATCTACATCTGCAGAACATGAATAACCAGTGGCATCTACATCTACAGAACATGAAGAACCAGTGGGGTCTACATCTACAGAACATGACGAACCAGTGGCATCTACATCTGCAGAACGTGAAGAATCAGTGGCATCTACATCTGCAGAACGTGAAGAACCAGTGGCATCTACATCTGCAGAACGTGAAGAAGCAGTGGCATCTACATCTGCAGAAAGTGAAGAACCAGTGGCATCTACATCTGCAGAAAATGAAGAACCAGTGGCATCTACATCTACAGAACGTGAAGAACCAGTGGCATCTACATCTGCAGAACATGAATAACCAGTGGCATCTACATCTACAGAACATGAAGAACCAGTGGGGTCTACATCTACAGAACATGACGAACCAGTGGCATCTACATCTGCAGAACGTGAAGAATCAGTGGCATCTACATCTACAGAACATGAAGAACCAGTGACATCTACATCTGCAGAACGTGAAGAACTAGTGACATCTACATCTGCAGAACGTGAAGAACCAGTGACATCTACATCTACAGAACGTGAAGAACCAGTGGCATCTACATCTGCAGAACGTGAAGAACCAGTTGCATCTACATCAGCAGAACATGAAGAACCAGTGGCATCTACTTCTGCAGAATGTGAAGAACCAGTGGCATCTACATCTGCAGAACGTGAAGAACCAGTGGCATCTACATCTCCAGAACATGAAAAACCAGTGGCATCTACATCTACGGAACATGAAGAACCAGTGAAGAACCAGTGGCGTCTACATCTGCAGAACACGAAGAACCAGTGGCATCTCCATCTACAGAACATGAAGAACCAGTGGCATCTACATCTACAGAACGTGAAGAAGCAGTGGCATCTACATCTGCAGAACGTGAAGAACCAGTGGCATCTACATCTGCAGAACGTGAAGAAGCAGTGGCATCTACATCTGTAGAAAGTGAAGAGCCAGTGGCATCTACATCTGCATAACATGAAGAACCAGTGTCATCGACATCTGCAGAACATGAAGAACCAGTGGCATCTACATCTACAGGAGAGTATACGACGTTTAAAGCCATTCCCCGTGTTAAGTATATATGCCATACAACGTGTTTGGAATTGACGGGTGTACATTTTGGACTTACGAACAGACCTTCTGGAACCTAACTCGTTGCAATCATTGGCGATGTTCTCCCCGCCACGGGGTGATGTTTTTGAGCTGCTCTAAATCAGTGGTCCCTAACCCCCGGTCCGTGGCCTGTTAGGAACCGGGCCACACAGCAGCAGGAGGTGAGAGTGGTGAGTCCGCGCGTGGCCCCCCCATGATTTTATTATTGACCACTTCCGTCCCGCACTGCGCACTTGTCTCAGTCACAGTTTTGGTAAGTCCACAAGCTAACCCCGAGTAGCCAAAATGAGTAAAAAAACAAACGTCGCTGGAGAGCTTCTTGGAAAATGGGGAGAAAGACCCAATGATGAACATCCCCCACCCACCCCCGGTCCGTGAAAGGATCGTCTTCCACGAAACCGATCCCTGGTGTCATTAAATGTTTGGTGACCGCTGCAGTGTAACACATTCCTGCGGAGGGAGCTGATAGGAACGTTGGGTTGCTCGGTCAATGGCCAGGGTCAACGGCGGCGTGGTGTATTCCGCAAATATGACCGACTGTGAGGGCGGGAACAAGCCGGCATGAGTAGGTTAAACGTTGAGTTGTATAAGGGCACCACGGGGTGACCAGCCCCTCCTCACCCAGCCCCACCCCTCCCACCCCCACCCAGCCCCACCCTTCCCACCCAGCCCCTCCCCACCCTCTACACCCAGCCCCTCCCCATCCAGCCCCTCCCCACCCTCCCCTCCCCACCCAGCCCCTCCCCACCCTCCCCACCCAGCCCCTCCCCACCCTCCCCACCCAGCCCCTCCCCCACCCTCCCCTCCCCACCCAGCCCCACCCCTCCTACGCCCCACCCAGCCCCATCCTCCCCACCCAGCCCCTCCCCACCCTCTCCTCCCCACCCAGCCCCTCCCCACCCAGCCCCTCCCCACCCAGCCCCTCCCCACCCTCCCCTCCCCACCCAGCCCCTCCCCACCCTCCCCACCCAGCCCCTCCCCACCCTCCCCTCCCCACCCAGCCCCACCCCTGCCCCTCCCCACCATCCCCTCCCCACCCAACCCCACCCTCCCCACCCAGCCCCTCCCCACCCTGCCCTCCCCACCCAGCCCCACCCCTCCAATTTTTGGATGCACGACGGACGGACGGACACAATCACCCCTGTGGGCTGGTGTGTAACCAGGAGGTTCCTACCAGTGAAACGTCTCCTGTAGACATCTAGCGATGCCTTTGTGTTGTTGTTCATCTGCCGTGGGTCACGTGGATCGAAGCAAAGGGGGTGGAGTTAACAAAGGGGGTGGAGTTAACAAAGGGGGTGGAGTTAACAGAGGGGGTGGAGTTAACAAAGGGGGTGGAGTTAACAAAGGGGGTGGAGTTAACAAAGGGGGTGGAGTTAACAAAGGGGGTGGAGTTAACAAGGGGGTGGAGTTAACAAAGGGGTGGAGTTAACAAGGGGGTGGAGTTAACAAAGGGGGTGGAGTTAACAAAGGGGTGGAGTTAACAGAGGGGGTGGAGTTAACAAAGGGGGTGGAGTTAACAAAGGGGGTGGAGTTAACAAAGGGGGTGGAGTTAACAAAGGGGGTGGAGTTAACAGAGGGGGTGGAGTTAACAAAGGGGGTGGAGTTAACAGAAGCGGGGTGGAGTTAACAAAGGGGGTGGAGTTAACAAAGGGGGGGTAAAGGGTGTGGAGTTACAGAGGGGGTGGAAGTTAACAAAGTGGGGGTGGAGTTAACAGAGGGGGTGGAGTTAACAAAGGGGGTGGAGTTAACAAAGGGGGTGGGAGTTAACAAAGGGGGTGGAGTTAACAGAGTGGGTGGAAGTTAACAAAGGGGGTGCGAGGTTAACAGAGGGGGTGGAGTTAACAAAGGGGGTGGAGTTAACAAAGGGGGCTGTAGTTAACAAAGGGGGTTGGAGTTAAACAGAGGGGGGGTGGAGTTAACAGAGGGGGGTGGAGTTAACAAAGGGGGTGGAGTTAACAAAGGGGGGGAGTTAACAAAGGGGTGGCGAGTTAACAGAGGGGTGGAGTTAACAAAGGGGGGTGGAGTTAACAATAGGGGTGGAGTACAGAGGGGGTGGAGTTAACAAAGGGGTGGAGTTAACAAAGGGGGTGGAGTTAACAAAGGGGGTGGAGTTAACAAAGGGGGCGGAGTTAACAAAGGGGGTGGAGTTAACAAAGGGGGTGGAGTTAACAAAGGGGGGTGGAGTTAACAAAGGGGGTGGAGTTAACAAAGGGGGTGGAGTTAACAAAGGGGGTGGAGTTAACAAAGGGGGTGGAGTTAACAGAGGGGGTGGAGTTAACAAAGGGGGTGGAGTTAACAGAGGGGGTGGAGTTAACAGAGGAGGTGGAGTTAACAAAGGGGGTGGAGTTAACAAAGGGGGTGGAGTTAACAAAGGGGGTGGAGTTAACAAAGGGGGTGGAGTTAACAAAGGGGGCGGAGTTAACAAAGGGGGTGGAGTTAACAAAGGGGGTGGAGTTAACAAAGGGGGCGGAGTTAACAGAGGGGGTGGAGTTAACAAAGGGGGTGGAGTTAACAAAGGGGGTGGAGTTAACAGAGGAGGTGGAGTTAACAGAGGAGGTGGAGTTAACAAAGGGGGTGGAGTTAACAAAGGGGGTGGAGTTAACAAAGGGGGTGGAGTTAACAAAGGGGGCGGAGTTAACAGAGGAGGGGGCGTGGCTTAGATCAGCTGATCGCAGCCGCGTTTCGCGCCAATATCGAAAACTTCCCGCATCCACAATCAGCGGTACGGACAGACTTCACGAACTCCTCTCGTCGTACGGTACGAACAGTACATCTTGTTTACACACACACACATACAGAGATATATCATAGATTGTTGTCACGGGCGCCTGTGAGCAGAATGTAAAAGTTTATTATTTCCCGCTTAAAATTCGCGTGTAACTGTACACGCGGTGTTTTACACTGCGTGTGTTTGCACAACGTCGGCTAGGTTTTTGCCTCTCTTGTTGTGTTTGTTGGGGGTGGTGGTGGTGTTTGAGCCACGTTGCAATCGATGTTGTTAGGTTGCCAGATATCCGTGCTCAGGAACATCAAAATTCGTTGTGAAAGTTGTATTTTATTATCACTGTACCTTCGGAAGGGTTGTGTGTGTGTGTGTATCCGTGGTTTATGTTGCCGTTGCGTTGTACGAATCGTTACCCATTCGTCTTGGTATTATATCGATAGGCGAGAAGTACTTGTTAGCATTAATGATAACAAACAATTGAGAATCCCTTTGCAAGCAAGGCCTTCTCCCTGTGACCGGGCCGCACGTGCTGTGCATGGGTTTAGAGGGGTCATTAAAACTCGCGCACGACGGCGAAGCACCACTAATTATACAGCACCACTAATTATACAGCAGCTCAAACGCAATAAGTTCGGTGTTTGCACGCACTACAAGGTGTGCAAATCGATAATATCGCTGCTGGGCCGAGAGCGGTGGCGCTTCGGTTAGCGCACCCCGGCGCTGTTGAAATCCCAAGAAAGCCGATCGCAGTTTTTATCGTGGTTAACATCGGGTGGCTCTTTCGTTTTTGATTTCTATGTTTAATATAAGCACCAGGTCCTGGACTTGCACGGTGTGTTGGTCAGATGCGGTGGGCCGAGGCCTTCAGGCGTGACATTTGCGTTGACACGTTAAGAGTGTACAGTGCTCAAGTATGTACCCAGGAAACGTGGCACGTTGAGTCAACTCTAGATTTGAAACTTTCGTAACTGCAAGGATTCATACTCTTAGGGGTTTTTCGGTAAAGTCACGTAGGTAAAAAATAAAATAAAATAAATAATAGAAATAAAATAATAAATCACAAAATAATCCATTCTTTTATTTCTATTGGTTTTTATTTTATTTTTTACCTACGTGACTTTACCGAAAAAAACCTAAGAGTACGTTGAGTCAACGTCGCACGTGTTTACTGGGTTACACCCTATCATTGAATCACTGCGTGCATGTGCAGGTGACGACTTCGGCGTCTATAAACTCTGATGATGATGATCATCATCAGACCTCAATTCAACTCGCTCCTGCTTTATTTGTGGCCCGTTTCATGTTTCCGTTGTCAGCTGTTGGGAGTTGTTGTTGTGGTCTAGAATTTATTTTCCTCATTCACTACGAACGGGTTTTTTACGGAGTTGTGTGCATTCATTGTTTTGATTGGCATTTTTTACTCCTTAGATGTGCTTTGCCCTTTCACGCTTGCCCAGCTCTCACCTAAGGTTCCAAATAAACACGCAAAAAACGTGTAAATAAACACGCAAAAAACGTGTGAAAGCACTCTGCATTTGTAAATTGTGCAAAAAAAAAACGTAATCGTTATCAGTTCTTGAATAAATGCACTGCGGTTCCCGTGTTTTGGTTGGGTCACCATGAAAACACATTTAAGCGAATGTCAGTGGTGACTGGCTCCAATAAAATGTTGACGGTGACCTTTATTTATTTGAATACACTGCACTTCTTGAGGAACTTGTTTGCATAATGTACAAAGGCTGAGTACAACGTGTTTTGTGTTAAATGAGCTACACTGATATAAAGTTGTATTGCTCTTAGGGTCTCACCTTATTGGCAAAATTCATACTTGTCAACCCCTTATCAGTACCTTATTACAGACCAGTTCAGGCCTTATTGGTCACACCGTGCCCTTATAAACCTCAACGTTCATGCTACTTAGTCACATCACAAGGGAGAAACACAAACAAATATTGAAAAAATGTTGCCCGTATTGAAACCGCTGTATGCCGTATGAACCTGAAAACTAAATTTCCCTGTACAAGAATACGGCTAAACGGGTTTAGAGGTATGCTAAATGATCAAAGCGCTGGCCCAAAATGCTAAGACACAAACCAGCGCAAAAAAATGACAATTTAGCAACTATGCAAACACATTTTGCCCTGACACCCTTCAGTACTGCTATTCAAGTACAGTACTGTACTTCCAAGGCAAAGTACACGTTGGAAATTGTTTCATAATCCACGAGTAATGCTCGATTTTCCTTTTTTTATCGTCTTTGTAAGTCTCATTTTTGTGTTTTTTTGTCCTTGCTGTCTTGGTCTATCCCGTTCTCAGTCTTCAATTGAGTTTGGGTTTTATTTTAAGGTTCTATCTGGTTGCGTAAAGATGCCTGGTGGACGCAAGTACTTGGACCTCATTGCTGCAGTGACAGAGAACATGGGCATTGGCATGAGGGGCGATCTCCCGTGGAGCCCCAAACATCTCAAGTGAGTGTGCGTCGTCGGGTCTGACCACATTTTACGCGAATGTATTTGTCCGTTTGATCAATTTGTTACGTTTGGTTCTTTTCGACCATGCTATAAGTAAAACGAAGCAGTGCAACTAGCACAAAATAGAATGAGGTTGACAGAGCTCATCGTTTCTAAATGAAGATGGAAACGAACTAAAGAGACAAGTGGCGATGGTGAACGATGGTCAATAATAATAACAGCCTTGCGGTGGAACACGAGATGGAGTGATGAAATTGGCTCGTGCGCATGTTACTGGGTGGGTTGTTGTCTCAAGGGATTCTGAGGAATATTGTTGGCTTGGAGAGGCCTTCACCTAGTAGTGGATAGACCATGGCATGATGATGATGAAGACAGCAAGGAAATTGTGCCAATGTGACGTCCGCAGTGATCTTGTGATTCTCGGTTATATGCTGATGACTAATGCTGATGATGGGTTTTTCTGTCACGGGTTGTCGTACAGTTATATGACCAGTTAGCATGCAGTCACAGGGGCTGTTTTGTGGCTGGAAACTCCATAATGTTATTCATTGACTTGTGTGAAGATGTGCATATTGTAAGTTTTAGTTAATGGATCAAAGACATGGTTGTTAACTAGGACACGTAAACATGCTACAAGTTCGCCAAAGATCTAGCAGAGAAGTATGTTCGGAGTACAGGATAATTTTCAATTCCATGGATTTTATTATCTGTAGGGATATCTGAAAATTTACTCCACTTATCCGAGGGAAAGCGTTGTGGCAAATTGCAGATGAAAGGAAACATTTGCAACAAATGGCACTCCAGCCAGCCACTCATAGGGAGTAACTACTACTTTCAATATTTTAGGCACTTGCAGCCTCAACAGGGTAATTCCCACTTTGCCCCATGATGTTTTCTGGGCTGAGAGATTTCCCTTCCCCCAAGAAGACTTCACAGAAATGCTCAGCTAATCTGCAAACCTGTTCCTGGGGGTTAGAGATCAGACCACCTTTCTTTGTCCTAAGGATTGTGATATGTGTGGGGCTGCAAGTAGCTTTTTTGATGGAATGAAAGAGTGATTTGTGATCGCGGGCTACTGAGGCAGATTCCGTCTCCTCAGTAACCTCCGACCGCCACTTATCCTTGCAGTGCCGTATGGCTCTCCGAACCTCAGAGCGAAGGCGGTTAGCCTCATTCTCTGATGTAGATTGCTGTATTTCGGCAGTGGGCCTGTCAATTTTTCTCAGCCAGCCGTAACACCTCCATCAGCCAGGGTCTCTGGGGGGGTTTGCACCGTGTACCCAAAGCACCCATTGCAGCTGCATGAGCTACAGTTCTAAACCTCGTCCATTTCCCCTCGGCATCAGGAGGAGGGGGGGGGGCGATGCCAATCCTAGCTGCAAGCGATGATGAAATTCTCATTTGCATCTTTCATAAGCTACCTGAGACCAGGCTACTGGTTTTGAATGGGGTCCAAGATGGACACCCACCACCAGAGTTTAAGAATGGCAGCCACATCTTACAGATGACAAGCCAATGTTCAGTGGGCAGATCAGCTGCACGGTAGGTCCTGGTGTCAAGGACATGGGCCCGCATCCGCTGTTCCGTCACAGTATAGTCCAGCAGATGTTCTTGCTTGGACCCGGCGTGCATCCACGATGTTATGTGGATGCGCCAATGCTGGAACAGCGTGTTGGTAATTACAAGCCCATGGGTTGCACAAAAGTTTAGCAGCCTCCTACTGTTGTTTTTGAGCTGATCTGGCCCACGTCTTCCAAACACTCCTGTTCAGGTGCCGGTGTCATGACCCACTCGGGTATTAAAGTCACCAAACAGGTTAACTATCCCGTGGGGCCACTTTAGCTTAGCACCTGTGACAGGAGGCCATAGATGGCATTTGACTCATCAGCCTTGCCTGCACTGATGCTTATGCCCCCACTGAAGATAAACAACCACCATCATTTACCACCTCCTGTTGATGGGGAGGCGAGCCCACAGTAGCCTGGGGCTTACGGCTTCCCATACTTCACCGCCATCCTCCCACGTCCCCTTCATAATTTTGTTCAGAAGAAGAGCCACTCCCTGTTGTTTAGAGTAGACGACTGTCCACCCCTCATGTTGACTGAAGCCAGAGGCAATCCACACACTCTCCCACATACACAAATGCACAGCAACAGCCACCATTCAACATTAAATGACAGTGATGTCAACAAACTGCTTCTGACAAACCAGGTTCAGTTTAAGGCCATGTAAAGTGTCGAAGGCCCGCTGCTTGGAGACCACAAGTATTGGTTGACCAGGTATTATGGGTTAACGGCATGATATGATTGGCAGACGTACGTGTGCATAGCCACCAACAGCAGAGGGCATCCTAACCCTAATTCACACTTGCGGCATGCAGGTGTGTGTGGCAGCCTTAAGAGCCCAGTGATTGGAGCCAGTTTGTCCAAATACATTCTCCCAGTAGTTGAACTGTAGAATTACCATCCTGTGTTTGTCCATAAAATGTACATGTATAACTAAGCATGATCTGATCATTCTTACGTTCATGATACGTGCTTCAAATTGTGCTTTTGCAAAGTGATCATTTCTCTATTTTATGCAAATGAAATGATAGCGATATCAGAGCTAATGGAGTGAAAATACCAAAAAACTATGTAATTGATACCATGCATGTCAGACAAAAAAAACATAAATTCTTGCATAAAATTTTGAAGCCAAATTATGACAATTCGTTGAATTGCTGGGGAAAGGTGAAATGTCACAAACTTTTAAATAACACAGTGAAAATTATCATTAAAATGTAATTACTACAGCCAATTAACATGGTAATATCAGTTGCCTCAATGCAGCAGTATGTATATTGAGTAGTTAGTGCAACGATGTCGTGTAGAGTACATTGTTTTCTCTCTCTCAGTGCCAAACAACAGTTTGCTGGGAGGCATTTTTTATGACAGTAAAAAATGGTTATGAAATGTCGTGGTTTAATTTCGTGAAACAATTTACAACAATCATCTAAAAACTTCGAGCAAAACCTTTTAGAAATGTATGAGACCCTGCAATTTTAATGTAGGTGAAAGGTGATGGGTCAAACCTAGGTCAGCATTCATAACATAGGTTTGCCGGTTCATTCTGGTCAGAATGAGGCCTTAACTGACTGCATGAAGAAAATGTATCAAGTTCTGTCACTGATAGAGTGACAGAGAATGACAAATTCAGTTTTTTATAATTATATTTTGAATAAAGTGGTTTAGTTATACTAATTTTCTTTATCTTAAACGACAAGAGCTGCAAAAAGACACAGACAAATTTCCACAATTTTAAATAAGGGGTCAGATTCACTTATGAATTAAAGTAGTGAAACACATTGTCACTGATGTATCCCATTGTTGGTGATAGAGGCATCGTCACACATATGGGAACATTTGAACACATGGCAATCAGGCCCGTGCAACTCCAGGTTACTCTTGCAATAAATATAAAGCGACTTTATGGGTGCGTCTCTCATGGTTAAATTAAGGACGTCATTTTAATTTTTTTGTGTTTTATTCTTTCGTATACATTTTTGGGAAGTGGAATACTGGAAAGCAAGTTCAGTGGGGGTGTTGAATAGTTGACCGTTTAAAATAGAGTGAATACAATCCAGCTTGGCGACACATTGCATAACAAATTGTATTGAAGTTTACGTAATTCTCACTTGGTTTGTGATTTTTATCTTTTACAGGATAGACTTCGACTTTTTCCAGACCATAACTGCTGCTGCAGCTGAAGGTATTTAAAGCAAAAGAACAAGGCATCGCTGAGATCCTGGCTATGAATGGGGATTTAAGTCGCCCGCGGTTATACTGGGTCTTCAAGTGTAGCAAAATGATGGTCACCGGTGACTGCACAGAACTTGTCGCATTATGTCATTCAAAAATTGTTGACTTAATTTGGATACTTTCTAGCTCTGAGAAGTAAAACTATCAGTTTTATTGCCGTGTGACGAATATTTTTCTGTCGCAGAGTGTGTGGGAAAGTGCACCCCCGGGTGACTAAAGGGATCTCGGAAGCAGTTCTGTGAAATCTGCTTCCACTGGCCGTTTCGTTTCCGGCTGAAACTCAGGTTCAAACCCAGGATCTCAGCGGTCTGACCTCTGAGCCATGTGGCCACCTCAAAAAAATGTAATCTTACACGCTTGAATGGATGTATGCATCGGTAGTGTGAGAATATATCTATCAATAAATAAATGCATCTTTAAATGCTTAATAGTAATAATTTACAAATACCAGACACTTATTTTAAGGTTGTCATCCTGTAATAAGGGGTGGACTGTAAGGCCAACTGTAAAATTCTGTGCTTTGTCAATCTACTGCTGGATGAAGGCCTCCCCAAACCGTGGTCATTATCGGGGTTTGTTCCACCATACTTCACCGCGCTGCTACATACTGGTTGGTGAATTGAGAAGCTCGGGATAGGTTCATATATCATTCGCCACTGACGTTAGGTTGTCTGGTAAAGGCGACAGTACAGGGATGCACAATCTGGTCAGAGCTCCCGAGGTAGAGCAAGAAGGCGAAGGACGGATGACGAAGTTAATTGACAGGGATGGAGACTGACAATACGGTGAGACTGATGTAGGGCCGGGAGAAGTGAAGGGAGGTGCTGAATACCACCACCCCTCTGGAAAGAAGAGGGCACGAGACAATGAGACAACAATGTCAGCATCATCATCATCATGGCTACCTTCATCTGCATTCTTATCATCACCACCATTGCCATCATTAATATCATTATTTGGCCATGAATCGCCATTGTTCACATCACCATTTTCAATATTCGTGTTACTATATTAATCTATATAAGATACTAGCGGGAAGTACCCGGCATTGCCCGGTGGAAAAATATATTTCAAAACGTCTCTTAAAAACATAACATATACATACACAAATTCTAAGCTATTGTGAAAGCCCAGGCGTGCCGTCTATCCATTTGTCCATCAACAAAATTATAAGAGGCTTGCAGAAGTCCAAAAAGTTATAGAAAGTGGGGGGTAAATAGTTGATCCTAAAGGTTTCCGAAAATTGTCGACCCCCCCCCTCAAAAAATTTTTTTACCCCCGCGTAGGCATATATACCAAAACACCCAACATACAATAGCATGCGTAGTATCTAGTGACTCTATAGTAGTATCTGACTATAGTAGTATCTGGCTCTACAGTAGTATCTACTGACTCTGTAGTTATATCGACTGACTGTACAGTAGTCTCTACTGAGCCCAGTCGTAGCTACTGACTGTATAGTTGTATCTACTTACTGTAGTAGTAACTACTGACCCTACAGTAGTATCTACCAACTCTATAGTAGTAACTACTAACTCTATAGCAGTATCTGCTGACTCTATAGTAGTGTGGTGACATACTAGACATCACTAGAGGGTAGCCACAGTACCCAGTGGAAGGGAGTGTTGTAGGGGCATGGCCCTGGAAACGATGAGAGAGAGCGCGCGTGAGGACGTGGCCTTTGGGTGAACCCGGGAGGACACGTGACCGGACGAGATGGAAGGGGCTACCTCCAACGGGGGGTGAGTGGGACACGTGATGAGGTACCAGAGCCCTCGAGAAGAATCTGGAATGGGGTGTGGCCCACGCCGGAGCGGATATAAACCGGGGCGGATAGGCAGGCAGGATCGCCGTCGTAGAAGTGCAGCTGAAGAGAGATAGGGCCGACCCACCAAGTCCTGGATCCTCAGTCTTCGGGCGTGAGAGAAGACGTCAAGAGCCGGGCAATGTGTTCGCTGGCCTGGCAGATTATATAGTGTTTCCCGTGAGTGTTATGCAGCTATCCAAGGTGGTTACCACCCTTTGTCGTTATCCCGTGAGTGTAGACTTACCTGTGTTGTGTTAGTGAATTAAACATGTTGCCGCCATACTCAAGAGTGCGTCTCAATAGAACCCACTACAGTAGTATCCACTGACTATAGTATTAACTACTAACTCCATAGCAGTATCTACTGAGTCTATAATAATATCTGCTGACACTATAGCAGTATCTGCTAACTATAGCAGTTACTACTGACTATAGTCGTTACTACTGACTGCAGCAGTATATACTGACTAGTGGAATCTACTGGCTGTAGTATTATCTACTGACTATAGTAGTATCTATTGACTCTACAGTAGTATCTACCGTCTCTATAGCAGTAACTACTGACTCTGCAGTAGTATCTAATGACTATAGCAGTATCTACCGACTCTATTGTCGTATGTACCGACTCTATAGTAGTAACTACTGACTATAGTAATATCCACTGACTATAGTAGTAACTACTAACTCTACAGTAGTATCCACTGACTATAGTAGTCTCTACGGACTAGTAGTATTTACTGATCGTAGTAGTATCTACTGACAGTATATACTAACTACACAGTAGTATCTACTGACTATAGTAGCATCAACCAACTCTATAGTAGTAAATAATGACTACAGTAGTATCTAATGATTATAGTAGTATCTACTGAATATATTAGTAACTACTAACTCTATAGCAATATCTAATCACTATAGTAGTATCTGCATACTCTATAGCAGTATCTGCTGACTCTAGTAGTATCTACTGACTCTATAGTCGTATCTACCGACTCTGCAGCAGTATACTGACTAGTGGTATCTACTGACTGTAGTAGTATCTACTGACTATAGTATCTACCGACTCTATAGTAGTATCTATCGACTCTATAGTAGTAAATACTGACTATAGTAGTATCCACTGACTATAGTAGTAACTACTAACTCTACAGTAGTATCTTTTGACTGTAGTATCTACTAAATATACAGTAGTATATACCGACTTTACAGTAGTATCTCCCGACTCTGCAGTAGTAACTACCGACTCTACAGTAGTATCTACCGACTCTACAGTAGTATCTCCCGACTCTACAGTAGTATCTACTGACTCTACAGTAGTATCTACCGACTCTACAGTAGTATCTACCGACTCTATATTAGTATCTACCGACTCTATGGTAGTATCTACCGACTCTACAGTAGTATCTCCCGACTTTACAGTAGTATCTATCGACTCTATAGTAGTATCTACCGACTCTACAGTAGTATCTCCCGACTTTACAGTAGTATCTACCGACTCTACAGTAGTATCTACCGACTCTACAGTAGTATCTCCCGACTTTACAGTAGTATCTACCGACTCTATAGTCATATCTACCGATTCTATAATATATATATCGACTCTATAGCAGTAAACTACTAACTTAACAGAGTGCCGTGGTGAGGCCTAGTCCCGTGCAGAGCCACCAGCCTCGCCTAGATTGCCCAGCCGGCCGAGGTGGCACCTTGGCAGGCTGGGGCTGGGCTGCTATACTCCCCCCCCACTATCTACGGACTATAGTCGTAGCATCTACTGACTCTATAGTAGTAACTGCACACATTGGGGTGGGAGGGGGGGAGAAGAGGACATTACACTGTGAAGAATTTACCTTAGCGTTGTGTGCATATTTTTTGCATTTTTCGCGCGAATGAGAATTCCCCCCTCCCCCCACCAATCGCGTGTGTGCGTTGCTCGGGCCAACCACGGCTCAGCTTTCTCGCGCATGCGCAGATGCAGTACTTTGGCGCTCGCTCAACATAGTAATATAATGATTAATAGTAATACATTGTTAATTTAACTACTTTTAAGTTGATGGATGTGAAATACGAATAGCGCTGGCTCACCACGGGGCTTATCTCGTGGTATCTGGGTACTTTTTTTTATACATAAACCCCACGGTTCGTGAGTTAAATCCGTCGCAAGTTGCGTACACAGACACGCAGACAGACAGACAAAAAATTACTTATATAAGTAAGAAGACTGATGTTAACTGTGGCCGGTTATTGTCGTTTTTTAGGTATATTTTGTTTAACCAGGTGAGAACTACTAAAGACCAGGATACTCTCATTTGCAAGGGTAACGTGACCTTAAGCTCAACGCAGTGCGTCAACCACCGCTGCACCAAGGCCAATGCACAGAATTTACAGCATTGTGACTATCGTGGCAAGCGTTAAGTATCGTTCATTATTTTCTCTTGACACCCCAAAATCAATGGGGTTTCACGGCAGATGTTGAATTTCCCTCCGTGGAATTCGGCAGCAATTTATTTCCCATTTAGAACAAGGTCAAGAGGAATATTCACCGGTAATGGTTTGTGGAATTGGCTCAGCAGAATTAAAATCCTAACTCCTGTTCCACGGGCAATTATTGTATTGAAGATTTGTGTTGTATAACGATCTGTCGCATTGTTATTGCATTGACAACTCAGCCATTCTCCTTTTGGTGTGTGGAAGAGGCTATGGCGCACTACACCAGTATCAAGAGTTTTGGGCTGAGCTTCCCCTAGGTCTACTCAGCCTTAAATGAGTACTTTGTGCGGGGTGTGTATGTATGTGTGAACATTAAGCATCAGCGAAACAAAAACTGTTGGGCACGTGTGGCGCCGGCCAAATCACCCCCCCGCCTAATGTGCCGTGCTGACCTTAGTAGGTGCTCATGAATGGCACTTACCCTGACAGCTTGCAGTACAGTGTGCTGAACAGTCCATGTTTGTGTGTCACCATTGCTAACAAATAACACGGTCCAAAATGTATGCCAAGACGAGCATCGCCCAGTATATACTTCCAATGTTCGTTGCACACTAAATGTAGAATTTCCAAATTTTTACCTCGAATTACCACAAAATGATACTAATTTTATCGACTCCATAGAGGTGAGTTTGATGATTGTGAGCGAGTTTACTCCTGATAGGGATTCTGAATGGGCAAACTTGTAAGAGCTTTAAGCACCACGCCGCCCTGTCTGATAATTAAATTGCCCTAATTAGTATTGCTAAAACGGTGCTGTGTGTTGCGTGGCCAGGTTTTATTTAGGTGCCTGTTTTGTGTGTGATCGATTCGCCCGCTCATTGTGCTCCCTGAAATCTCGGGCTTGTGTGTGCATGCCTGCTTGTAGGCGTATATATATCTACGCTCACGAAGAGTGCTTGCCACAACAGCCTGTGTGGTATATACGGGGGATCTTTGTCTTTGTACCTGTCAGTGTGACCTAGTGATAAGTGCACCCCGCTGCAAGCATTACGAAGCACGTTAGATTCCCGCTTGCCGCTGACGTTAATGTCGAGTGATATCCGACCCTGTCCTGGGATTTCCCTGGGTCGACTTAGCATAAGATATGTACCTGGTGCGCTGTGTTAAACGCATAAGCACTGGGGAGACAAAACGTCTTGGCTTGAGGCTTGCCACACCACTTTCATGTCTGCACTGCCAAATTTAATCGGTGTTGGCAAACAGCATTTACCATAACTGGCCGCAAGCATAAGTGTGGATCTTTTACTATGTGGGTAGAGAGTGGAAGCACAGTGATTAATATATTGTGATTTGATTCCTGGTTACAGCGTAACATCAGTGCCAAATTATATCTGACCTGGTTCTGGGCCTCCGCGAAGTCAACTGAGCCTTCAGTGAGTACCTAGTGCAGTGTGTAAGAACATCAACACTAGGAATGCAAAGGTGGTTTGGTGTGTTTCTGACCACACCGCCCCCTCGTAGGCTGTGCCCACCGTCATTGTTGCTCACTGTAACAGCACTTGCCGCAAGCAGCTATACAGGTGAACTTTGTATGTGTCGATGCATACAAATGTAGCCAAAGTGTTTGGGTGGGAGGCGGCTTCCAGCTTTTGAATCCATAAAAGCCTTGTCTGCCACGTGAAGTCCCATTGGCAAACCCTCTCCACTCCATGTGGCGTCACATGGGCACCTAGCCTGCCAAACATATTGTGGTGATGCCAGCGTTGCCTTGTGGTGAATGACTGTTGTGTATTCATGTGTGGACATGTGTACAGAACTTTCCCCAATAGCCTTTTATAGGCTACTAGCAGGAAGTACCCGGCGTTGCCCTGGGCGAAAAATATATTTCAAAACTTATCTTAAAAACCTTACATATGCATACACAGATACTAAGGTATTGTGACAGCCCGGTGGGCCGTTTGTCCATTTCTCCACCAACAAAATTATAAGAGGCTTGCACAAGTCCAAAAAGTTATAGAAAGTGTGGGGTAAATAGTTGATCTCAAAGGTTTCCAAAAATTGTCGAACCCCCCCTCAAAAAATATCTTTACCCCCGCGAAGGTATATATACCTACAGACCCTACATGCAATAGAGTAAGTAGTATCTATTGACTCTGTAGTTGTATCTATTGACTGTACAGTAGTATCTACTGACTGTAGTAACTACTGACCCTAGTAGTATCTACTGACCTACAGTAGTATCTACCGACTCTATAGTAGCAACAACTAACTCTATAGTAGTATCTGCTGACTCTATATAGTAGTATCCACTGACTATAGTAGTAACTACTAATGCTATAGCAGTATCTACTGACTCTACAGTAGTATCTACTGGCTCTATAGCAGTAGCTACTGACCGTAGTGGTATATACTGACTGTTTTAGTGTCTACTAACTCTATATAGCAGTATCTACCAACTCGATAGTAGTATCTACTATCACTACAGCAGTGCATACCGACTGTGGTCGTACCTGCTATCACCACAGCAGTGCATACCGACTGTGGTGGTACCTGCTGTGATAACAGCAGTGCATACTGTGGTGGTTCCTGCTTTCACTACGTTCCTGCTTTCACTACAGCAGTGCATACTGACTGGTGGTACGTGCTATGATTACAGCAGTGCATACTGACTGGTGGTACCTGCTATGATTACAGCAGTGGATACTGACTGGTGGTACCTGCTATAACAGCAGTGCATACTGACTGTGGTGGTACCTGCTATGATTACAGCAGTGGATACTGACTGTGGTGGAACCTGCTTTCACTACAGGAGTGCATACCGACTGTGGTGGTACCTGCTATGATTACAGCAGTGCATACTGACTGTGGTGGTATTTGCTATGATTACAGCAGTGCATACTGACTGTGGTGGTACCTGCTATGATTACAGCAGTGCATACTGACTGGTGGTACCTGCTATCACTACAGCAAAACATATTGACTGTGGTGGTACTTGCTTTAACTACAGCAGTGCATACCCACTGTGGTGGTACCTGCTTTCACGACAGCAGTGCATACTGACTATGGTGGCATCCTGCTATGACTAAAACGGTGCATACCGAATGTGATGGTACCTACTATGATTACAGCAGTGCATACCCACTTTGGTCATACCTCCTTTCACTACAAGTGTGCATACTGACTGTGGTGGTAACTGCTTTCACTACAGTGGTGCATACTGACTGTGGTGGTACCTGCTATCAAAACAGCAGTGCATATTGACTGTGGTGGTACCTGCTATCAAAACAGCAGTGCATACCGACTTTAGTGGTGCCTGCTTTCACTACAACAAAGCATATTGACTGTGGTGGTACTTGCTTTAACTACAGCAGTGCATACCGACTGATGGTACCTGTATGATTATAGCAGTATATACTGACTGTGGTGGTATCTGCTATCACGACAGTAGTACATGCTGACTATAGCAGTATATATCTACTTTATAGCACAAACTACTAACCTGACAGTGCCATGGTGAGGCCTAGTCCCGTGCAGAGCCCCCGGCCTTGCCTAGATTGCCCAGCCGGCGAGGCTGGGGGCTGGGCCGCTATCCCCCCCCCACCATCCCCCCGCCCGCGCTACAATACTACTATCTAAGCGCTATAATATTAGTATTTACCGACCTTATAGTAGTAAGTACACACATTGGGGTGGGGGGGATGAGAAGAGGACATGACACTTTGACGAATTTACCTCAGCGTTGCGTGTATTTTTTATTGCATTTTGAACGCGGAGAAATCCCCCCCACCCTCCACCGATGACTCGCGTGCGTTGCCAGGGGCAACTCCCGGGCAGCTTGGGTAGGGAAATATTTAAATTAAGAACAATCTCACTAAATAGCACATTTTACTACTTTTAAGTTGACGGATGGGAAAACGGAATAGCGCTGGCTCACCTAGGGGGCTTACGGCGTGGTACCCGGCTACTTTTTTTAAGCGTAAACTCCACAGTTCGCGAGCCAAATCTTTCGCAAGTTGCGTCCACACAGTCAGACAGATGGACAGACGGACGGACACAGACATAAAAGCCTTTTTTCGGTAAGATACAGGGAATCTTTTGTCTTTGTGTGTATATGGGGAGCATTGGCACATTTATAGTGCACTGCACTACGAACGCAGCATCCCGAGTTAGATTCCCGCTTATGGCCAACATCAGTGGCAAATGTCTGAACCAGTCCTGGGCTCCCCTCGACCTACTCAGCCTTAAATGTGTGCCTAGTGTGGTGTGAAAATATCAGCAGTTGGGAGATAAAGGTGGCGGCACGTGGTACTGGCCAGCAGCACTTGCCCTAACAGCCTCTGTTCGGCCTACACATGGCATTTTGTCAATACGTGTGCATGTGTGTATGTGTAATTTTGTGTTGCTGGTGTGTGCAGGAAAGCAGAACGTGGTGATCATGGGACGCAAGACGTGGTTTTCAATCCCCGAAAAAAAACGTCCGCTCAAAAATCGCATAAACATCGTCCTGAGTCGGGAGCTGAAGTACGTGCTTGTAGTGTAAGAGCATCAACAACAACGTCGTCACCATCATCATCGCTATGATCAAAGGCATTGTCATCACCATCGTCATCGATACCATTGCCATCATTAATGTCATCATCATTCTATGGTCATGAATCACCTATCGTTCATGTCATAATTTTCAATGTTTGTGTCATCAACATTGGTGTCGTGTTATTGGCAGCAGCTTAATTTTTTTTGTTCAGGCATTTTAATCATCGTGGTGCTTGTCATAATGAAAGTATCAACATTGTTATGATCGTAGATGTCATCGTTAATTATTCTCATTCATCATCACTGTCAGCATCATATCCATCATTATGGTCGTTTTGGGTAGAAATAGTGGGAACTTCATTATTGCCATTTTATATTTTAATTATCATCTTCATTGTCATAGGATTCAACATTATTGTCATTTTCAGCATTAGGATTATCAGTATCGCCATCATTGTCATCAATGTCATCTTTACTATTATGCAATGATCACCACCACCAACAATATAACCACAACAGTCACCATCGTCAGCTTTTTATATAATGTGCTATCGACAGCACAGGACTCGACCCAAGTCTGCAGCCTAAGGCAACACGTGGGATACTCGCCGAGTGTGTATACGTGAGCGTGTGAATGGGCTCTTGTGCGTACACACACGGCTCGAGAGAAGTGGCTGCCAATGAGACAGATTGCAGTGGTTCAGTGGGTCAACTCCCACCCCTGTGAAGACATTAATATGGAAGCATGAATTTCTCTGCAAATAGGACATTAATAATAAAAGCCCTTTACAGTTTTTTTTTCCCATTCGCTGAGCATCAAAGCATATTTCAGGAAGCTCCCTTCTTTGAGATGTTTGGCCAGTGCCACTTTTTTTTATCTTTATTTCCACTTTTAGTACAATCGTGCTATCTGCGTCATGCCAAGCGACAAAGTGTGCAGATGTCACAGAACCACTTCTGAGATCCCATCAAGTGACCTCTCCTCCCACCCAGCCTGCAACAGAGAATGATGTTCGTCACGTGAGTGAAACAGATATTTTTCATTCTCAGAGCTGGTATGTAGCAAAACCAAAATTATTGGTTTATTTGCACAAACATCTGTAGCCTGGGCTGGGACCAGTAGGTGACTGGGCTGAAACATCACAGCAGTTGAGAACCCAATTTCATCACAGGAAGCTGATATTCAGTACAGAAGTGAACCCAAGATCTCAGCAGCGCTAGCTCAGCCCCCCGTCCCCGAGATCCACCTCTATTTGGCCAATTTCAATCGGTGAGTGTTTTGCACTTGAGAAAGAAGCAGCAGTGCCTGGGAAAAACTCACAGCACATACAAGGGGGTGACGTGTAAAGCGCTGCACAGATATATGAAAGGATCCATTTCTATACTGAAAGCTCCTGGCCACCGCACAGCCACCATGGGATGAAACCCACATGCAAAAACAGTACCCGAAGGAAACCCACGCCTTCGTGGAAATAACACGCCAACGTCTACATAGGCTTGGTCACGAACCTGCTTGCTGTACTGCCATCTCCTGGTCGCCTTGCAACCTTAGCAGGCTGAGAGTCGCAGGGTATATGATGATCTTTGTGTGCGATCCACGAACCCCACCTCGGTTAGCACCAGATTGCAAACGAAGGCCATCATTTATCCCTCTCTTTAAGACCGAAGCAGGAGGATTTCTCCACAACTCTGACTGCCAACATGATTATGCTCGTTGTAATTACTGGCAAAACGTTGTACTCGAATTGTAAGTCTTGTGGGTTTTACTTTCCAACACACCGGTGGGCTGAACTAGTAATGAACTGGCATGTTTTGTATACGTGACAAACGTTACTCATTGGCTGTGTCGGATGGTGGTGGGTTCAACGAAACATTTATACTGGTAGGAACCTCCTGGTTACACCAGCCCACAGGGGATTATTGTGTCCGTCCGTCGTGCATACAAAAATGGGAGGGGCTGAGTGGAGAGGGTGGGGAGGGGCTGGGTAGGGAGGGGCTGGGCTGGGTGGAGAGGGGCTGGGTGGAGAGGGGCTGGGTGGGGAGGGTGGGGAGGGGCTGGGTGGAGAGGGGAGGGTGGGGCTGGGTGGGGAGGCGCTGGTCACCCCGTGGTGCCCTTATAAAACTCAACGTGTAACCTACTCACGCCGGCTTGTGCCCACCCTCACAGTCGGCCATATTGCGGAATACACCACAGCCGCAGTTGACCCTGGCCATTGACCGAGCAACCCAACGTTCCTACCAGCTCCCTCCGCAAGAATGTGTTATATACACGCTCTAACCCAAAAACCTCGATTATGGATAAGGCCACCATGCATGGCAAAACTCCCTGTACTGCCGTCGTTCGCAAGGCCATTCTGTTCCCGCACACGAAACTGAATTTGCAAGATTTTGCGCGCGGCCTACATTTGCTACAAGCTGTGAAAACATAATGCAAAGCTGGTCCTGAATATTAACACCTCTGGTCCACAACCCCCATCTAGCAATAGATAGACCATGGCTGATGATGAGATTGTCAGTATTAGATTCTTAAGTGTACAATTGGATATATCATGAGAATAAGAATTGATTTTAACTGAGGAATAAATCTTTAATTAACTGCTGCCTTACCCATCCATGCGTTCACTTTCACATTGCACTGCTCGAGTTTCTGACTCAGAATCAGAATATGTATTTGTAGTGGAGGAATCCGATGAGCTATGAAGCTCTTTTTTGCAGATGTACAGTAGGGGTGGGTAAGAACGTTACAACGCAAAAACATGATAGTGGTGCAAAGTACAAGAAAGGTAAACATTACCCAAAACATACAGTAAAACCTTGGATTGCGAGTAACTTGGTCTGCGAGTGTTTTGCAAGACGAGCAGTTTTTTTAAATTAATATTAATTTGATAAACGAGCGAGGTCTTGCAATTCGAGTAGTACGTTGCATACGCTTTGTCTGCTGAGCGTCACGTGATCACAACTGATATACGAGTGCTTTGATATACGAGTGCTTTGGATTACAAGCACGTTTCCGAAACGAATTATGCTCGCAATCCAAGGTTTTACTGTACTAATGAAACTAAACCATCCCCAACTTATTTTCCAGAAGCGACCTGGCCACAAATGATAGCTCAACAAAGTGGCTTCTCATTTGGACATTTAGGGGCCGTCCATAAACGACGTCACGCGATTTTGGACGATTTTTGACCCCCCCCCCCTCGTCACACGGCGTCACAAAAAAGACCCCCCCCTAAAATATGACGTCACAAAGCGCTGCCCCCCCAAATCTTTTTTTAAACATGCTTCAAATCGCTTTCAATTATTGTCATTGTAGTGCGTATTTAATGTGCCGCTGCACTCTGATGTTGTAGAAGAAAACATCAAAAAGTCTATTTAATTAAGTAGAACGTGTTGTCTATATTTATTTAAAGTTGCGCATTTTGATGTGACGACACATTTCTCAAACCCCCCCCTCTGTCACACATCGTCACAAATGTCTGACCCCCCTCCCCCCAGGTGCGTGACGTCATGGACGGCCCCTTATATCACCAATATAATTTCAGCATCCTGAGATGTTATTGCATTTTGACATTTTCTAATCATAAAGCATTGGGGAGTGGTGGCGAAGAGGTTTGCTCACAGCGCTGGGAAACTGGCAACCTGAGTTTGATTCCCGTCCACCGCTAACATCAGTGAAGAGAGATATCTGAACCTCTTCTCCCCCCCCCATCGCTCCACCATGTATGTTGAACTCATTTCCCACCGTGAGTAGTCAACTGCACTAATCAGAGGTTAACATCTCAAAATGATCAGCGTGGTGGAGTACACGGTTAAACAACTCCCATGAATGATATTGTGTGGCGAGGCCTTCATCCATCAGTGGGTTTTTAATGGCCGTAAATTATTTACAATTGCATTAATAATGCCCTTTATATAGCCATGAAAAGCCTCGCTCACTAAGTCTCATGAACACTTCAGAGGGGTCCTGTCATTGAGCATGCGTGACCGATTCCACGAATGAGTTTAGGCTTCATATTAGAGGAAACCTGAGCATCTGTAAAAAAAACCCCACGAGATGGGTCGGGGTAAACACTACTTAAAACTCCGCACCGATAGATTCAGGATTCCATCACTGCATGGCCATCTCTTGGCCACCTCACAGCCCAAATTGAAAAGAAACTCTGTTCAACCGTCGCACGTTTCTCGTTTAAGTGCGATACCCTCGGTGCAGGTCTCTACGAGCTTCTGCTCTGACCGCATAAAGAAAAACGGCCGCCGGGAGGCAAAATAATTGGCACACGGATGATGAACGAAGGAGGTGCAGCGGAGGCTCCGGGGTTTCTGTCCTCCGTGTCGTCTGAGCAAATCCTCTCCAGCGAGCCGAGCGATTTTATTTAAAAGCATTTATTTCATTTTATTAATTTTGCGGCATGCTTATAAAAAAAAAACGACAGATGCTGTGGGATGGTGCACGCTGGGAATTGCGGCTCGTTTTCTGCCCTCGTGTGACGAGAGTTATCGTCGAGTATTTTTAGGCACGTTTGTAAAAAATTTAAGGCCATCTCCAAACAGATGCCACTCGCTCTCTCTCTCTCTGCCCTCGGCAACGCACCGCCCTCTCCCTGCCTTCATGTCACTGCCTACCCAGCATATATGGCTTAACTATGCGGTGTGTAGTAATACCGCGCACATGTTCGCCATTGTACTGTGTAGCTCTCCGATGTGTTTTTCTGGTTGTGCCGGTGGTTTGTCTGACATTTCGTTCCACGTTCTGTGAACGGAATTACATTCCTGAAGCTGAGTTGAGGCTGATCCAGTTGCTGGAGAAGCTCCTAGTACGCTGTTCTTCATTGCAAGGCCCGCGGGCTACTGGTTGTCCCCCCTTGGTGGCCTTTCGTGTGGTGCCTGACGTGCGGCCCCCCACAATACACAAATCTGAACACACCCCTTGCAGGCGGTGTGTACTTAATAATCATGGAGGTGCTCATCCAGCAGTGGAATTACAAAGCCTTGTGCGGGTACATGTGATATAATACATTTTTATATCTTTATCAGTCCATTGCGATATGAAATCTTGCTCCCCCATGCCGTGTCCATTATAGGGGTTGTTGGACCACGCTTGACCACGCTGGTCACTGCTGGTCGGTGAAAAAAGAAGGTGCCTAAGGGATTGGGTTCAGATGTCGCACTTCCTCACCGATGTTAGTCGCGACCGGGGATACCGGGTTTGTGGCGCTCTGCGCTAACGACTAAGTCACCTCTCCACGCTCTGCGATTTTTCTTTAATACGTGTGTAATTTAAGAAAATGGAAAAAGAACATATGAGGGCTGTGCTTAATTGCCGGAATTAAGTAACTCTACGTGTATCGATCAAGAGGCAGGATCAATATATTCCCGTCGCGTTTGTTAAACATGGCAGGCTCTTGGCTGCTCTTGACCTCTACGAGTCTCTTCATTGTTATTTGATTTCCTCTGCCCGTCTTACCTCTGTTAGAATTTTTTATTTTATTGTTCAGAATTATCAACCTGCTAGATGGAAGCCTCCCTTTTACAAATGACTGCATGAGAAAAGCGTCATGTCAAATTTGATTCGGCACAAAATTCTAGGTTTGAAAACAGAGGTCACTTGAAGAGATCTCAGAAGCGGCTCTGTAATCCGCTTACGTTAGCCGTTCCTTAACGTGAAGAATTGCACGGCTGCTAAAGAAATCCCAATGGATACTTCGACTCGTGGCATGACACCAATAGTACAGTGCGGATCATTTTTTTTATCGCCGAATGGAAGCATCGATACATCCTTAGCGTGGCGGTGACAGTGGCCTTGCGGTAGCCCCACTCGCTGTTTGTTACAGAAGTTTGCGGTTCGATTCCAGCGGCCGCCCTGGTTAATACTGCGGGAGTACAATACGTGATCACGCTGCACACCTTCTGCTTCACGATGGATGTTGACGATTGACATAGTTCGAAAAGAACATTGCCATTGTGTGCCGGCGTCAGGATCCAAATTTGCCAACGTTGAAAATTACCTGCCAATTACTCAATTTGGATTATTCACAACAGCAGTCGTCAACCCCTACTTTTCACTCTTGCAAATGAGTCCAGTTCTGGTGTCTTCGGTTCTCACCTGCTCACGCAAAATCAACTTGAAGTTGAAACGAGTAAATGACAACATGGGCCCCAGCATCCATGCTGCGTGGGCCGCGCGATAGTTTGAGCTGCCTCCGAAAGCGTCTCCCTGCGCTCTCTTGTCTACCATCTCATCTGCCACCTCGGAAAATTGTTGCGGTCGTGTTCTTAATTAATATTCGCACGCACACAGTTTAATCATCTCTGATCGGAGCACGCCAAAATAATTTGCACGCACATTGCGGAAGACAATCGTAAAAAAATATGTAAAAATGTCTCCGCTGCTCAAATGAGCGCTGAGGGCGATGCTCAAATCTGCGGGCAGCTACGAGTCCGTGGTTGGAAATTCCACATTCCTATTGCGGGGATCATTTCTCCAGGTAGGATAACGCCGCTGGCTTCCGACAAAGTGGTACTTGTTTTATAACCCGAGCTGTCTGGGCAAAATGTGTTTTCATAATTGAAAAGTCGTTTTTACATGGTTGTTTATGTCTTTGTTGGCACCCCTTAGATGAATTTGACTGATTTATTTTTTCCAGGTTAAATCCCCAATAGCAACGCAGTTTCATTTTAAAGACACGGACAAACATAATGCATGAAAGGCTTTCGACCTTAATTGGAAAGTGTAAAAATAAAAAGAGATTTTAATGAGCGGGGCGCGTGTTTTTGCCACTCCATCTCGTTGTGCGGGAGCCCGGCTCGTTTGCGAGACTGCACGTGTCGCGCAACACACGTGTCGCTTGGTAGACGTCTGGCTTTAGAAAAAAAAATGTGTCACGTTGACAAAGACAAATAGTTCACTGCTTTAGCCCACCGGTGTGTTGAAGCAACAACATTCACAATTTGAGTACGACGTTTCGCTGGTAATTACAACCAGCATCATCGGGCAATTCGCCAGAATGGTGAGGCTCTCCTGTGTCTCCCGTTCTTATATAGAGCAGCAGCAGGATGACGTCATCATTAACTCATTAACTCATCAGGTGCAAAGATTCAAGGGGGGAGTGATTGTAATTATATACTAGATTAGTAATCAGGCTATTGTTACGATGCGAGTTGTAGATTAGTAATCATTTGGAATGTGTTTTATTGTGATTATGCTACATTAGTAATCTGTTAGTGGTTGTTTCCCTTATAAGTAATTGTAATGTATCTTATTTAATAATACGCTTCCAGGCCGCACTAAGCCTGTAGCTGTCTGAGCGATTAAAGTTATTTCTGTTTCTCTCAATTTCAATCGATTCTCTAATTAGTCTTTGCCAGTAGTAACTAGTTTTACACAACACTTCCACGTTGTCAAAATCAATTGAGTGTCCCTGTTGGCATGCATGTTCTGCTACTGCCGACAGTTGTGTTTGTGATAGTTTAATATTTCTCTGGTGTTCTTTAAGTCTTACACTAACGTTACGCCTTGTCTGTCCAATATAGCATCTGCCACATACACAATTAATCCGATATACACCTTCTGTTGATAATTTAGGTAATTCGTCTTTAGTGCTCGTTACTAGTTGTTGAATTTTGTGTACTGTACCAAATCTTACTGTAATGTTTTGCTTTTGCAAAACACGGGCTAATTTATCAGTTACTCCTGAGATAAATGGTATTTTTATTGTTTTAATAATCTGATCGCTTTCAGCAGTGTTGCTTTGCGATCGTGATTTGGCTTTTAGTGCTCTGTTAATTTGAGCATTATTGTAGCCATTCTGTCTTAGTGCTTCTTTAACATGTTTAATCTCTCTCACTAGACTTTCACCATCTGACACTGTTTTAGCCCGATGTATGAGCGTCTTGATAAGAGAGGATTTCTGAGCTGGGTGATGATGCGAATCTGCATTCAGATAGGCATCAGTGTGCGTTGGCTTTCTGTAAACGCTGTGTGTTATTTTACCGTTTGGGCCATGCCCAAGTAAAATATCCAGGAACGGGAGTGTGTTATTCACCTCCATTTCCATGGTGAACTGAATGGAAATGGAGGTGAATAACACACTCCCGTTCCTGGATATTTTACTTGGGCATGGCCCAAACGGTAAAATAACACACAGCGTTTACAGAAAGCCAACGCACACTGATGCCTATCTGAATGCAGATTCGCATCATCACCCAGCTCAGAAATCCTCTCTTATCAAGACGCTCATACATCGGGCTAAAACAGTGTCAGATGGTGAAAGTCTAGTGAGAGAGATTAAACATGTTAAAGAAGCACTAAGACAGAATGGCTACAATAATGCTCAAATTAACAGAGCACTAAAAGCCAAATCACGATCGCAAAGCAACACTGCTGAAAGCGATCAGATTATTAAAACAATAAAAATACCATTTATCTCAGGAGTAACTGATAAATTAGCCCGTGTTTTGCAAAAGCAAAACATTACAGTAAGATTTGGTACAGTACACAAAATTCAACAACTAGTAACGAGCACTAAAGACGAATTACCTAAATTATCAACAGAAGGTGTATATCGGATTAATTGTGTATGTGGCAGATGCTATATTGGACAGACAGGGCGTAACGTTAGTGTAAGACTTAAAGAACACCAGAGAAATATTAAACTATCACAAACACAACTGTCGGCAGTAGCAGAACATGCATGCCAACAGGGACACTCAATTGATTTTGACAACGTGGAAGTGTTGTGTAAAACTAGTTACTACTGGCAAAGACTAATTAGAGAATCGATTGAAATTGAGAGAAACAGAAATAACTTTAATCGCTCAGACAGCTACAGGCTTAGTGCGGCCTGGAAGCGTATTATTAAATAAGATACATTACAATTACTTATAAGGGAAACAACCACTAACAGATTACTAATGTAGCATAATCACAATAAAACACATTCCAAATGATTACTAATCTACAACTCGCATCGTAACAATAGCCTGATTACTAATCTAGTATATAATTACAATCACTCCCCCCTTGAATCTTTGCACCTGATGAGTTAATGAGTTAATGATGACGTCATCCTGCTGCTGCTCTATATAAGAACGGGAGACACAGGAGAGCCTCACCATTCTGGCGAATTGCCCGATGATGCTGGTTGTAATTACCAGCGAAACGTCGTACTCAAATTGTGAATGTTGTTGCTTCAACACACCGGTGGGCTAAAGCAGTGAACTATTTGTCTTTGTCAACGTGACACATTTTTTACTGATTGGCCGTGTCGGGTGGTGGAGGGTTACGACACATTTATAAATAAACGCGATCTAAACCCAAAAATCGTTGATTATGAATAACATTGGTCGCGAAAGCCTACGTGTTAAACAGACGTCTGGCTGTTATCGCTGCGGGGTCGCGCGGGCGGGGGGCGCGGGCGGGGGACGCGTGAGGCGTGGGAGATGGAGTAACAAGTGCGAGCAGGAGAGAGCGGTCTTTCGCAAGGGGTGGTGGAGAGGTCCCATGAGCTGACGTGGAAGGAGTGGTGCTTAAACGACGGGCGAATTCTCAACACAAAGATGATTAAAGACGCCTTGGCAAGCGATGGAAGCTTGAAATTATCAAAAAGGAGGTTGGTGATTGGTAAATCACTTGGTAGTCCTGAAGGAGATATGAATCCATAACTCATGATCACAATAGAATCTTAAATTAATGGAGTATGTTAGATTAAATATATATTTTTTGCTTTCTCACGTTGGAAGCGTAAATCCATTACCAATGTCCGAATTGTAACGAGGGGGGCAAGATAACTCTCATAAGAATGATCCGTTATTAACAAAACTGGGTTTCAAGCAATATTGTTCTTAGGTACTTGCCCTATAGAAAACCAACTAAATTGATCAAAGATTTGCTCAAAACTAGGAAAGAATAAATGAGCACTTAAAGTACAGGGTATTTCAAAGAGATGGACCCAATTTCAGAGATATAGCGATTTCAAATCGGGTCCGTCGTTTTGAAACACTCTGTATTCATAAAACCAAACGGAAGTGCGCTCCTTCTGCTATCGTCCCAATAATATCATTATGTCCGATGTCATTATGAGGTGTCACTCATGGCTTTTTACATTAGGGCACAGCCTTTCAAATGAGCTACAAATTCTTTTTTTTTTAAAGCCAAGGTAAAAATAACAAGAAATAAAATGGACAGATGCAGAGATGAAATGAGGCTGGGAGAAAAGAAAGGAAAATAAATCAATCAAGCAGAACAACTGACAAACAAGACTCGAAAAGAGAGGGAGAGAGAGAGAGACGTGCAAGCCGAGGGGGGAAGGAAGCTTTGACGAGAGAGAGAGAGAGAGTGGGGGGGGGTGAGGAGGAGGCGGAGGCGAGTGTTATCGGAAGCGTTTGACGCAAGCACCTGCATAGGTGACTCAATCCAACGAGCTCAGACGCGCCCCCGGACCTTTTGTTGGACGACCTGAAGCCTCGTGGTATTTCTGGAAACGCGGCGCTTAAAATAACGAATCCGCCTTCAAATGCCCCGCGTGGCTATCGTCTACGTCACGATCTATTTTTTTTGTCACTTGTCTCGGCCCATTGCAGATTTGGCCCCGCAGTGAATGAGGTTCGCGGCTGTCAAAAGAAAACACACCACCACGAGTGATTTATTTTCACTTGATTTATGCTGCTTCGTGTGCCGTGGTACATTAACATTTTTATTTATGTAGCGCTTCAATAATAGGCGCCGGTTGCAAAAATGAACCAGGTAATTAAATAAAATAGCATCGAAGGAGCCAATAAAAAGGATCCATCGAAAAGGATTCATCATTGTTGGCCACAATCTCTTCACTACGGACAAAGGCCTCCCCAAGACTTTGTTTTCTCTTGTTGCCCTCCGGAGGCATATTTTTATTTCGACAAATCTTCCTTTTACACCATTGGAACCTCATTTGCCAGTAAAAAATATGATAATTGGTTTTTTACCCTTCTATCTGGCAACAAAACTGACACCTTTTTTTTTTACAAGGAGTCATGTTTGCATAGACCACAATACCTGCAGTCATAATGCAAACAAAAAAATAACTCTGATAATGTATGCACTGTCCTTGAAGTTGATTGGTCCACACCCGAGACAACTTTCCCTAGAGCCTAGTCTCACATGGGTTGGATCAGATGACGCCTTTTGGCGAAAGCTGTCTCGGGTGTGGACCAATCAACTTCAAGGACAGTGTATACATTATCAGAGTTATGTTTTTTGTTTGCATTATGACTGCAGGTATTGTGGTCTATGCAAACATGACTCCTTGTAAAAAAAGATGTCAGTTTTGTTTGCCAGATAGAAGGGTAAAAAAACAATTATCAAATCTTCCTTTTCTCGTCATATATTTTTGATGGAACTGCACGCATCTGGTGCACTGCCCATCGTGTGTTTTCTACTCACCAGATTTAAGGATGATGCGACACGCTCAGGCAAACGATCCAGCTCGTACGCACGTGCCGGGCGGATCGTTACATTGCAGGATTATGCGAGAGATATTTTGTGCAACCGACCAACGTCGTTCATGCTGCCTCTCATCTTTCCTCGTCGTTACGGTTTCAAGACTGTTAATGTGCATTGGAACAGAGCGTCACATGGAAGGAATCTGAGGTAGCGCCCACTCGTACTAACACCTTCCCTGTCTCCAACTCCCCATGGTCACCCATCATCAATCCACTCGCCTCATTTCGATCTTTGTTTATGCCACGCATCGTCACCACCACCTCATTTTACATATATCCCATCCACTGATCTCCTTTCATCTCTTCCAGATTTGAAGCTTTCGTGACTGCAAGAATTTATACTCTTAGGTTTTTACGGTCAAGGCACGTAGGTAAAAAATAATAGAAATAAAATAATAATAATAATAAATGAAGATAAATCAATTAAATCACGATGTTTCGGAGGCAACACAAGTCTCCGTTTTCAGGTGGGACCGTCAAAGCCAAATTTACTGTATCAAGTGGCTCACTTGTGTTGCCTCTGAAACGCCGTGATTTAATTTATTTATTTTCATTTATTATTACTTTATTTCAAATTTTGTTTCCCTACGTGACTTTACCGAAAAAACCTAATAGTATGAATCCTTTCATCTCGCCAACCATCTTGTACCATAGTTCACTGTACAGCGCCTTGGTTAAGGCGCTTTATAAATGTATGATAAAATAAGATATCCGCCTCCATGGGCCGTTCTCCAACACGGAGGGGCCGCAATGCTCTGCGGGAGATCCTGATGGATAATTCGTCTCCTTGACGTGACGCCGACAGCCACGAGCAGCATTTTAACTGGGGGGGGGGGTGGGGGTGGAATTACCGGCAAAAAAAAAGTGTTGAGGTTTTTCTTGGCACGTGGGGAATACGAGCCAGGCCCCTGGGAAGTGATTGTTGCGTGGTAATTGCGGTGTTTGCTGCCTGGTAATTGTGGTGGGACACAGACCTAAAAATTAGGTTACGTCCGGAATAAACCAATTTGACGCCTGAATGGGAAAGTTGTTTGTTTTTACCTTGCTTGGTCAGATGTTTGTGGCGCGGTTTTGCAACATGTTGTAAAACCGCTAGCATTGTTTGGAAAATTATTTACATTATATGATATTGGCAATATTTTTGAACCGAAATATAATATATTTAAATGAAGATGAGAATATTAATAATTTACACCAGACAGTCTCAATCATTCTTTTCAGGACAGTCCTGCATTTTGGATGTTTGGCTAATTCCATTTAAAACACTGCTTTTGGCATGTGGGAAGAAATGTGAGCTCCCGCAGAAAACCCACCATGCGTGGAGTAGATAAATTATTTGGCAAAGCTGCTGCATTGGCAGTGGTGCACAAGCACAGTTAACAAAAATAAAAATTCAACCCATTCACCAATAACGCTGGGTTGAACAGCACAAATATGTGAGGTGTTATGTTTCGGGCTATTTCCCTTCTTTAAAGCATGTGCTATGAATGCACATGACAGGGCAGCACTCAAACGTTTCACACAGATCTCTTCATGATGGCACTTTGTTCCACTGCCATCTTCCCGTTACCACCTTGCTGCCCAGCGGGTTTGAGAATCTTGCAAGTGTCTACATGATCCACCAACCATCGACTTTTAAAGTGCATGTGCCACTACGTCTGTCTAAATCGAGTCTCAAGACACTTTTACAGGAGGGTCTTGTTTGCGAGATTTGACCAGTCATGAGTCTCAAATGGGAGGAAGGGACCAATTGGAAATCGCGATCACGATGAGCGTGCGTTTATTTTAATCCGCGGAGGTTGGTGCACGCAATTCACAATCGCAAGGTAACAAGGTCAAAGGCAGGCAAGCGGCTCGACTTAGCCCATCCCTCTAGGGTCAATAACACGAGTACCACTCTGCGTTAAGTCAATAGTGGCTCTCGTTTGAACACAAGGACCTCTTGCCAAAGGAATGTGGATTTTCCACCACTGGCTTGAGAGAGGAGCCGTTTGATTTGATGATGTACGGTTTTCCGTGAATCGCGAGAGCGTTGTATGTATGTTGAACTTCCTACGCACCATAGCCAACCATGATAATCGGAGGTGTGGGAAAGGATAAACTAAACACAAAAACCTGTCCTTAAAAAATGTTGTTTTTAATTTAGATTCAAAAGTGCCATAGCTCCAGTGACTTCCTAATATCGGAAGGAAGAGTGTTTCCAGACGGCCGCAGAAACGCATCTGGAAAGAGCGCGATTCCGTAACCGTCTTTGTTCGATGGCGATACCAAAACCGCTGCGAGGATGACCAGAGTTCGCGTGATGCTTGATGTCGTTGTCGTCGTTCATGTTCCTCTTGATGATGATGTTGTTTTTTTGTGCAGGTGTCTGCCTGAAGGAGCTCACTACCTGGCTCCAGACCTCAACTCTGCTCTGAGCCTCATAGACTCCACCCCAGCGATTCAGGAGAAGCTGGATGGGGTGTGGATCTTGGGAGGCGGCGGCGTATATAAGGTAAGGGGATCATAGATTAAGGAAGTATTTGAATCCTTATCTGTTGGTGTGTGTGCGTTTGTGTGCCTGACTCTGCGTGGCCCTTTTTTTCAACGGTTTTATTTAACTTGACTCCCGTTTGTCGTGGTCAAATCTTGTAATCAAAAGTTATTCTACTTACTCTTGTACAATCAATTCGAAAATTTGCACACATACTCAGATCCGGTGACAATGCATGCCTGTATCAAAGTCGGCATCAATTCGTCAATTAATTGGCTCCTTTCAAGCAATTACAATTTTAGTATGGACGCCTTATTAATTATATATATATTTTTGAAGGTCAAAAACGCCGCGCTCCCTAAACTGTGGAATCGCCTCGCACAAAAAGCAGGCGCCACGTGTCTCAGGCACGCCTGCTCCGTGTGAACGAGTAGTACATTGAAGATTCATTTATAAAATAACCAATTATTTCTAGTAAGTGTTGATGTGGGAGCAGGCGCCGCATCATTGACATACTTCTCAAGGGTGAGTTAAACGAAGTTGTGAATAAAATCGTTGGTTTTTTTTTGCTTTTTTTTTTTAAAGGAGTTTATTGTGTCTTTGTGTCTCTGCATCTGTCTCAGTATTTCTGTGAGTCTCTGCGTGTGTTCGTGTATTTCTGTGTTTATATCTCTGTCTGTCCACCTTGATCTCTCTTGAGTATTTGTCATTCTGTATTGTGTGTCTCTATCTTTGTTAAATCCTTTATATTAAGTTCACTTGTTTGCTTGCGCTGCTTACGACCGTGCAAATCGTTCGGTCGTTTTTTAACCCACTTCCCGTGATCCAATCGAGCTGACATTTTGCACACAGACTCGTTGTGCGTGACAATTTATTTTCGTGAAAACAAATTTCCATGACTTTACACTTTTTAGGGAAAAAAAAATTATATTTCATTACCAATTGCTTAATGGTGGCAGGCAATCATCCTGACCCATAGGTGGCAGCCATCTCAAGCCAGAGGACGAGAGGACTCTAGCCGCCACGCATATAAAGGATTTATAGTGAAAAACTTTGTTTTTACGGGTTATTTTTTTCACTTTGTGTTTTTCGTGTATGTCTCTCTCCCTACGTCTCCTTCTCCCCCATCTTGTAAGCATCAAATACGAGTTCCTGGCTCGCAAGCACCCATGCGTAACCCAGGCGTGGAGTCACAGGAAATTCGCAAAATGAGTCGAGGCTGTGCAAAATTCAGAATCGGAATCTTGATTTAGACTGGAGGAATTCGATGAGCAATGGAGATGTCCAGCGCACATTGATTTTGATGTGTTTAATAATCTCCATATGCATAAAAGGCAAAGTTGTGATTATGTGTCTGTTCAAAATGCAACAAACTTGAAATTTGCCATTGTGGGTACTTTCCATACTATCCACCATGCAGAAAATAAAAAAATCCACTTTTTGGGGGGGGGGGGAGCTCAATAATGCATATTCTTTTTGCACGACAAGTGAGCTGTGAAGTCAAATCTGTCATGTGACCCGCGCATGCGGAAGCGTAACGCAGTGTAGTGTAGTGGTTAGCGCGCTGCGCTACGAACCCGGCGACCTGAGTTCGATTCCCGCTCACGGCCACCACCGGTGCCGATTATTTGAACCGGTCCTGGGCCTTCCCTAGGTCGACTCAGCCTCAAACGAGTAACTGCTGTGGTGTGTGAACATCGCCACTGGGGAGACAAAGGCGGCCGGACGTGGTGGATCCAAGTCCCGGGCGAAGCCGGGTAGTAAAGCTCGTAATTAATATGAATAATGCGCATTCCATCCTCGGATCCCAATGTACAATGCATGAAAAGCAGGAAACAAAAACAGAACTAGGGGCAGCCGACCAACTAAAAAGGAAAGGCCATTCTAGATTTGGAGTTTTCGTGACTGCAAGGATCCATACTCTTTGGTTTTTTTAGGAAAGTCACGTAGGTAAAAAATAAAAAGTAAAATAAATGAAAATGAAAACAAATAAATTTAATCACGACGTTTCGGAAGCAATACAAGCATCCGTCAGATCTGACTGCTCCAGCAAAATTACTGAAACGTATGAAGATAGTTATTATTATAGGAAAGGCCACTTTAAAGAGACGGGTTTTCAAAGCAGACTTGAATATCTCTTTTGTCTTCGATCGCCCGATTTCAAGTGGCAAAGGCGTTCCGTAGCTTGGGTGCCACCCCAGCAAAAGCCCGATCACCAAAAGAACGCAGCTGAGACCTGGGAGTGCTGAGCAGTTGTAGATCATTAAATCTTAAGGACCTTGATGGAATATATAAGTGTATTAGTTCCTGCAAGTAATGTGTGGGGATAGTAAAATAGGAGATTAAAATTAGCCACACTGTCTCCCACTCCCCCCAAGCAGCCTCGTGTCCCGCCACCACTCATCCTACTCGGGAATCAATCGCGCCGCGTATTTATTTTCGGAAATCGCAATTGCATTACCTTGCGAGGCAAGTGTGCATAAACACATTAAAAACGGCTAAAGGCCATTGGTGTTGGGCAATAAACTAATTTGTGTGTAAGTTTATTTCAGTCGTCATTAATTCCCAATCGCCACAGATGTCAGTTCCCACGCACGCACGTGCACGCGGCTGGTGGTTCCGATAACGTCACCAAGCACCTGCCCATCGCCTCCCGTTCAGCGGCACACGTTTAGAAGAGAGACAGAGATTTTTTTTCCCAACTACTTTCGTGTTAAATTTCGAATTAATGCTTTCGTGACTGCAGGGATTCATATTCTTGGTTCTTTCGGTAAAGTCACGTAGAAGGGAAATAATAAAATAATAATAATAAAACGCTAAAATTCTCACGATGTTTCGATTGCTGTGGTTTTCACACCTGATGATGATTGCTTGTGTTGCAATCGAAAAGACGTGAGAATTTTATTGTTATTATTTTATTATTTCCCTTCTACGTGACTTTACCGAAAGAACCAAGAATACTTTCGTGTTATCCGATTAGTCAAGCGGTTGAATCGATAGTCGATAAATTGACCGATTACTTACATGATCGGAGAACCCAGCTCCAATTCTATCATGTGCTTAGCAGTCGGCTTCCCACCCAAGCCATCGATGCAATGGCTTTATCTTCGACCGTGATTTCGGCAATTGGCACATTCTGCTAACGATCATGTTGGCTACGTACGGTGCGAAAGAAGTTCAAGATGCATCCATGTTTCTGGCCCAGAAACATGTATGTATACATGCCCATGTTGCTGACACTGGGGTGTATACCCAAAGGAGTGTAGAGAGATGCAGTGCTTCGAATTGCATTACGAGAAGGAAAGGGGACCACGTGTATTCGGGCAAGAAGGTGAAGACCCAAATCGAACTATGAAGAAAAGCAAGTGGGGTTTGGGGGAGGACACTTCGCGAGAAGGGATTGTGGGCAGTGGTCGAGAATGATAGCGGAGTGGCAGCTCGGGCAGGAGCCGTGTCCGAGACGGAGCGATGAGATCAGCTCGCGTGCAGGCGTTCTGTGGATTTTTGCATCGTGACGGATTGGGAAGGCCTTCATCCAGCAGTGGATTGATCTACAGCTCTGGTCTTCTGTTGGCGGGAACGTGGCTTTTGCGGATCCCTCGGGATTTGCGTTTGAGAGAGCGGTGCTTGGAGCAGTAGAATGAGCTGCTGTGCTCTCTCCTCTAGAGGATTCCATCCCAAGCTCGAGTTTGTAACCCCGACCCCAACCCTGACCTTTCTTTCCTTGCCCCGTGCGTGTTTTATCCGCGTAGCCTCGTTATTGCAACCGCTTCGTTACACCGTACATCACTGCGTTCAACAATGCAGCCCTTATTTTTAGTATGGTACAGTATGTTAACGTCAAAACGTGCCGCTGCTCAACTGAGTTAGTCCATAGGCGGCCCTGAGCCAGAGGTAGAAATTCCATGTTCTAACGGTATTTTCATTCTTGTCATTGAACGACTGTAAGCACTTAACGCTGGGTTGATGCGTTGATCTTACATACATGTTTACGCTCGTCACATACGTGTTGAACTTAACATACTTTTGGTTGATAATTGGTTGTTTACCCTTCTATCTGTCAACAAAACTGACACCTTTTTACAAGGAGTCATGTTTGCATAGACCGCAATACCTGCAGTCATAATGCAAACAAAAGACATAACTCTGATAATGTGCACTGTCCTTGAAGTTGATTGGTCCACACCCGAGACAGCTTTCCTTAGAGCCTAGTCTCACATGGGTTGGACCAGATGACGCCAAAAGGTATTGCGGTGTATGCAAACATGACTCCTTGTAAAAAGGTGTCAGTTTTGTTGCCAGATAGAAGGGTAAACAACCAATTATCATATTTTTACTGGCAAATGAGGTTCCCATAGTGTAGATACTTTTTGGTTCTTTCGGTAAAGTCACGTAGATAGAAAAATGAATAATAGATCACGACGTTTCGGTCGCAACACAAGCAATCGTCTTCAGGTGACAAAATACAGCAGGCGGACTGCTGAGGCAGGAAGAAATGTAGCGAGAGAGCTATCACGTGACTTTATCGAAGGAACCAAAGCGTATGAATTCCTGCGGTCACGAAAGCTTAAAATCAAGTACTGAACGGCTCGCTGCGAGAATTCCAAATGGAAATGTCTTTGTGTCGTGACCGGCACAATTGGAAAGTAATACAATTCTCCAACAGATTCTATTCTAAATAAGCGTAAAATTAGGCGCGAAAGAATAATTCACATGTGCACACTCACTATAATCCTTGCCCTATAACTCACCCTGCGGCCTTCAGCGATTTCCATCTCTCTCAACCTCTTTCCGAGCCTTACCCCCGCCGTAACCTTTCTCTTAGTCTCGCGTGCGCCTACAAGACCGCTTTGTCTCCGTCGCGATGTTTCATATTTTACACGGCCGTTTCAGGCGAGGTCCAAGGTCCACTTGTTCTGTGGTGATATTCTTTTTGTTTCCACGTCTAGGAGCGTACGTGCAGCTTGCAGGCTGCACCAATTTCCCTACCCCCTCCCCAACCTCAGCACTCGCCCCACAATTTTTATTTGTCTTTCTACAGCTTTTGATTGCTCGTTTGTTTATTTTGTCACTGCTTCGTTCACTAGGCGAGGTGCCTGCATGTGTGAGTGTGGGGAGCGGTGGCGCAGCGGTTAGCGCGCTGAGCTACGAACCCAGCGACCCGAGTTCGATTCTCGCTCACGGCCAACCACCACTGACGATGAACTGAACCGGTCCTGGGTCTTCTCTAGGTCGACTCGGCCTCAAATGAGTACCTGGTGCGGTGTGTAAGCATCGCCACTGGCGAAACGAAGGAGGCCGGGCGTTGTACTGGCCACCCACCCCTTCGTATGCCTGTGCAGGCCTTCATAGGTGCTGCTCGTTAACATCACTTTCCCCAACAGTCTGTTAAGGCTTCACAGGGGATCATTGTCTTTGCATTTTCGCCAAGGTGTTGGGTGTGTAAGGTGGTCGGGTAGTTCGCGTTGTAGACACCGAGTCGAGCACTGCGGTTAAACCGAATTCTCGAGTGCAGCGAGTTGATGGTGTTAGCCCGGCCACCACAAAGGTCTGCATGAAGAAACAAAATACATAATTTGGTTTGTTAGCAAATGTGGTCAATTCCAGTTCTGAGGACTGAAATGTTTTAAAGTTTAATTGATATGTGACAAACACTCGATGCAGGGCATATTACCGGCTTGACACACAAGTGTGGATTCAATCCGATTGAAGTGATTCGTAAGTGGTTCTGCGCCATAACTCGAGAACCCGATTAAACCGGGTTCTCGAGTATCGTATGTTGATGGGCTCAGGCCTGTCAATGATGATTGCACTCTAAAAATATGATTTCTATTTTATTTTGCACTTCATGTGGCTTTTTCCAGCTGTCGTCGCTAAATTGTATAAATATACTGGATGATGAGATGCGGCGAAGCCACTGTGTTGATAGTGTGAGTCAGGGCTATCTCTTGATTTGACTACAGCAGTTCATGGCATCGTTTTATGATGCCAGTCTATTAATTTGACAATGGGCGTTTTTCGTTAAATTACTCCGCTCGCACCGTTTACGTAAATTTGCGATGCATTACGGATCACGAAACGTCGAGCAGATGCATGAATGAGTATGGGAAGCGTGTGGGCCAACTCCAAATGATGTCACCAAGTGTGAGCGACAGAGGTATCCATCTCATCCACCTCCTCCCATCACCGCAACCACCATCTCCCATCACTTCCACCACGTGCCATCTCTTCCATGTCCTCTGATCTCCTCCAGCACCTCTCGTGTCCTCCACTCCCCCTGTACGTCTCCTCTGCCTCCTCCCATGCCTTCCACTCCCTCCATCATCAGCCTCCATTCGTTGGCAGGGGCTGGGGGTTTTGATCGAAGGAGATAGAGGTCCGTTGGTTGGGTCATTCTAAGGCTGAGGTGAGAGAGCTTCCAGGCAGCAGGCACCACAAAATGATGGCAGACCGTTTTGTTGGGGCATCGAAAATTGCCAACCCTTCCGGTGGCAAATCCTGGCGAAAGCTACGCAAGTGAGGAACGGTGCGCATGGAGGCATGTGCATTGCGTCCCACAAACCTAGACAGGACAGTGGTGAGAGAAGTAGAATACGGGGTCCGTCGTGAGGTGGTGTGAGGACCGTCGAAGAAGGACAAGGAGTAAGAACAGTGGACAGGGGCTGGTGGTGGTGAGGTGATGCCAGAAGAGGATGAGGAGGTGTCATGGTTAAGAGTATGAAGAGGAGTAAGATGGATATGGTGTGTTTGACGAGTAGGAGGAGGTGGATACGGGGTCTGTGAGGAGGATGAGGAAGGGATATGGTGTCTCTGAAGATGCGGGGAATGAGGAAGAAGAGGATAAGGGAGGATGAGTATGGAGATACACTGTTGCTGCGAGGAAGCCGTTTAATGTTACTGTGGTAACGAGGGTAACCGGTGCATACCACCGTCACGTTTTCATGGCCACATCTCGCTCCCACCGGGTGTAATTATTTTTTCAGAAGAGCTCAGTTTATTGTCCGTGGATTTTTTTCTTTCATTATTTTTTCCCTGTTTTGTAGGGAAGGAAGAGGGGACGAGCGGGGGAAGGGAGCGCGTGCGATTTGTGGGGGCAGGGCAATCGTCACATTCGGACGAGGCTTTTACTTTTTTAGATCAATTCAGGCGTGTCAGAGGTGGAAATTCCACGTTCCTAAGGCAGGGCCATTCGCTCTGTTGAACAAGTACATCGTTTAATCGCTCAGTTTAAACGAGGTATTCAAGTGCAGGAGGGTTGATGGTCTCAACCTCGTCACCAACGACTGCACGCGAGAGCCGTCGTTATCGTTGAATTCGGGAAATATTTCGGCCTTTGACCATTACGATTTAATAAAGTATATTTCGTTTGACTGTCAGTCATGTACATTTCTCTCTAACAGGGTGGTGCTTGGGAAAGTGTGGCACCCCGAGTGGATGGGAGGACACTTGAAGGGAAGTCGGAAGCAGTTCTGTGATATCTCTATCCATCGGGCGTTCTCTTACACGGGGTGGTGCACTGCCCGCAACGGTGCCACTGTGTCACCTACGTGCGTCTCGACTCGCTCACTGCGTGTAACGCCAGCGGCACGACTCGCCTTCTGCAGTAGAAAAACAAAAACAACCTGGTGCATCCTGAGCCGTGCCGGCCTGGCTGGGCCTCCAGTGGAAAAGCGGAATAATATGCAGGGCATTATTCCAGACCAAGTTGACCGTGGAAATTAAAATTACCCGGGTGGTAGAGAAAGAATTAAAATTAGAGCGACGGTATCGTGTGTTTGATCGTGGCCTTGTGCAAACTTTCCCTGTCTTTATTTTCCCTCCACCCTCTTTCTCCTTATGGAACCATCAGCACACACGGATGATTTCATTTCACCGCCTCCGTTTGTTGGTTCTGTGGCTCAAGATTTTGATTAAAAACCAAAAGCCTAACTCGTCTTGCTGCCCCAATGCCCATTCATCAGGGGGCACTGACCGGCTGGTGGCGGTGGTGGAAGTGAGACTAAGAAAGGAAAAAATTTAATTAAATTACATCTCTGCAGTGCACATTCTCCCATACCCTGGGAAGCTTTTGTATGAGTATTTTGGCATTTTCATGGGTGTTTCTTGTAACATATGTTTGTTATTTGGGTTTTTTTCGTGTTTTTTCATAACGTGGTTGTTGTCCTCTATGCGGTGATATTGTATGTCGTACGTCTCTTGGATCTGCAACTCCGGGTAGAGTTCTGTTGGTTAATCTCCGAGGCTCCCCTTGCTGTGAGGGTGTCGGTTTGTATACCGACCAGGGTCTACTCTGTCATCACTATTACCGGTTTCACGAATAATCCTGCCTTGAATGTCACCATCACCATGAATACTGCCATCACTTTCAACAACAACCACCATTTATCACTGCTTGACGGTGATGTGACCAGCACACCATCATTACTATTGCCACCACCACAACACTATTATCACCACCACTAATGCCACATCATTACTATCAGCACTATATTATTATATAACCACTACCACCAACAGCATTATCTGGATCCCTCATCCACACTAGGGGGCAGAATTATCCTACCTGCCCTGCCACAGTGAGTCATTCTCGTCACATGACAGGCAGACTGATGTTTTTTATTCTCAGAGCTGGATTTTGCCAAATTAAGTTTAAAGCCAAATTTAACTTGATAGCTTTTTTTCACGCGGCCATTTTTGACTGAAACGAGACCCATAAACTTGCTAGACTGGGATCCAGTTTAATCACAATTTAGTCGCTAAGTCCGCAAGTCACTGTGCGAGTCTGTGTGTCTCTGTGCGAGTCATTGATGTCCCGGCTAAGACCAGCAACTTGCTACGCTTGAGAACCTTGTTTAAGCGCAGTTTGGCGGCTGAAAAATGACTCCGAACCCAGGATCTCAATGTTGCCGGCTGAACCCAACCTCAGTTAAACACCAGGCTTGGGCTTTCATCCATCTTAATCCTCACAGGGACCTTTATTTTCAGAACAGGTTATTTTAAAACGGCAGTTAATAAAATAAAGAACAAAATGAACTATGCGTTTTCCACTTCCTTCCAGAACGATCTCCCCTTCCGCAGAATCCCTCTAGAGCTCGCTCGCGCACCTGCTCACGTAGGGTCCAGGGACGGTCATTAATGTGCTCCGGCAATATCTCGGGCTGGGCATAAATCTCAACGGTCGGGCCGCGCGTACTATCGCTCCGTCTAATTAACGATGGGAGAGCAAAGCAAAGCAAGTCGGCCCCGCCAGTCCTTCCCCCTCCCCCCCACCACCAAAGCCCCCTCACCCCACCCTGTCCTCGTTAGCGAGGAGTCATTATTTCCTGCGCCATTAAATCGTGCTAATTAGCGTTGCCGGATGGATTTTACAGCCACCAGCTCCGGCGTCGTGAGCATGACAATGCCGTTTAATGTTCTCATTTATTATCCATTTTTTGGGGTCATTTTCCCCAAATGTAATCCGATTACGGCTTCGCATCGCGAAAAGAGAAAACGTGTCCGCGTGGGACTCTCTCAGTGAGCAGTGCATCATCCTGTGCTGGCGACATGAAGTTAGGATATTGTAGATCCATTCTTTGCAAGATCTCCGTGTTTCGGATGTTGACTGCAAGGTGGTTGTCAACACGTTTGGTTCCCCTCGATCGCGAAGAAAGGGGGCCCTAATCCAACGACACTTGGTCAAGATGTTGGTGCTTGAAGTGTCTAGCCAAAAGAGCCAGGATGATATGTCGATGGAATAGAATAATCGGCAACGTTCACTTTGTTATCAATCACTCGGGCCCCTTTCAATGGCAGCTACGTATGTATGTATGTTGAACTGCTTTCGCACCGTACGTAGCCAACTGTGCTGATCGGAGGTGCGGGGGAAGGACACACAAAAAAAGCAGTTTGAAAGAAATGAGTTTTCACATCCTGCTTGCTGAAGGCAAAAACAACTCCCTACGTGGCGCTGCCAATGCGACGTGGCAGATGAGTGTCAATGATGTCACCAAAGCCCCGAACATCACCTCCCGTTCAGCGACACACGTGGGGACAGGGATTAGACTTTTATTTCATCGTTATCCGATTAGTCAATCAAATGTAATTGGTAATCTGTTACTTGATAATTGGAGAGCCGAGCTCTGTTAGACCGTGTCACACATTTTTCCCAGGGTTGGTTGAGTTTACTGAAGTCACTGGAATATTAATAATCATGATTCATAACGCGGATAAAATTCCTGCAGTGCGTCGATAACACAAGTCAGCGGGGTGGAATAGAAGTCATGGTTTTGGTTCTGAAACCAGGATTCGGCCACAGTAATCCATGTTTCCATCACGTACACATCTCTGTCCACCTATTATTATTATGATTGTTGACCCAGGAAAGCCTTAGTTAACAACAACAGCATCCGCCATTCGCCACAAAGTGGCGGTGACGTCACCACGGCGCCTGTGCCAGGCCACGTGCACTTTGAGGCCACGTGAAGTGTTGAAGGCTCACTGACAGGATGTTCCGGGACAGACCCAGGTGCCGTGGGTTTGACAGACTTAGTCTGGTACTTCACTACAGCCATAATTAGGCGACTCCTTCATTTCCCGCTGACAGCACGAGACAGCCAGTGCTCATCTTCCGGCGTTCTTCTAACCCCTGGCTCATGGCCGCCTACACAACAGACGAGACCTGTCCCGCAATCATTTGAGCAGGCAGACCCTTCAACGTTCACAATCACATCCCAGCATATCGAATTGCTTTGTGTAACTCCCGTGTCCAGGTCTGACAGGCAAAGCGCAGTTCTCTGGGGAAGCTGACCGGATTGTCTCCGCTGAATTTAACCGAGGATCACGATGGTTCACCGTGTGGTCTCCACATTTGCATATTCCCCCGTCGCAGGCGGCAGATTCCTCCGCTAAATTGCACAGATACGGCATTTTGGCCGTCCCGTCATTAGCAATTCTACTTGGAGTCATGCCCTTTTAATTGCTCAGCCGTTGGTATTTTTTTTCCTCAATAATTGAATGTGCAGTATCTTTAAAAAATATATATATTTTTAGATGTTTTGCTGTCTACAAGAACGACCGTTTTTCAGTCCTAAAGATGGAAGAAGAGTTTCCGACGCCATGTTGGTCTTGGAGGTTTTTTTTATTTTACCATACTTCACCGCACTTGTCAGTGCACCGGACCGGTTCGGATATCGCTGCCCAGCGACATAAACTATGCACGGGATTCTGTGTGCCATCACGCCAGAGGTCGCAAACGGGTTTTGATTCCTTACCCGTACCCGGCCGCACCAGGGTCGCAAATGGGTACCCGTACCCGTACCCGGCCGGGTAGCCGTTCCCTACCCGTACCCTACCCGAAATGAGTGACAAACGGCTACTCACCAGTGACTCACGGCCTACCCGTACCCGTACCCGGCCGCACCAGGGTCGCAAACGGCTACCCGTACCCGGCCGGGTACGGGTAGCTGGGTATCGAGTAGGGTACGGGTATCGGGTACCCGGTTGCGACCTCTGCATCACGTCCTCTACGTTCTCAATCTTTGCTATCTCACCCCCTTCACTGGAACGAACTTCCCCCTCTGCATTAAGCAGTCAACTTCGCTCACTAGTTTCCACTCCTCACTCGAAACTCGCTTATTGTTCCCGAGCTCACCCTGCGACGCCTTAATCCTGTCCCCTCTCCGCGCTCTCACGATATGGCTATCACTCATTGGTTAAGGCGCTATAGAAATTACGTTAAGAAAAGATGAGAATCAAACTCGGTCACCGGGGTTCACGGTGGCGCAGCGTGCTACTGCTGGGCCATCACTCCATCCCTGTGGCGTTAAAAGGGTTAAATTGTGAGATATTATTTATTTTATTTACCCGGGAAAGTGTTTGTGACGATCGCACGTTGATGTGAGGAGGCTGTCACTGTCTTAAGGCTCCTTTCTTCCACCTCGACACAGGAGACTCGCACAATCACAGCCGACCGCATTCCCAATTAATTTCCCCTCCTGGCACCCCTGACGAACCAAACAATGAATTAATAATGCATGCAATTGCACTTTACTTATATATGTTTGCATACATGCACACGTACATACATACATACCCACACACATCCCGTGGAGCCATACAGACTGTTGGATCAAATGTTCGCGAGCACCCATTCAGTCTGGCACAAAGCACCAGGGGGTGATGTGTTCAGCACTATACATTGCCGCATTTCACTTCCCAATGCTGCCGTTTATACCCCAGGTACTCAGAATTAGGGGAGGCAGAAGGTTGGTACAGACAATTGTCACTCTTGTTGGCCATGAGCAGAAATCTAACTCGGGTTCGCCGGGTTCGTAGCACAGAACGCTAACCACTGCGCCACCGCTCTCCCCCCCCCCCCCACCCAAAAACTCGCTCACAAAACAAAGATCCCCTGTATAATCTTAACAGACTGTTGGGGCAAGTGCTGTTAGCGAGCACATCTGAAGGCCAGCACGGCACACGAGGGGTGGGTGGCCAACACCACGCCTGGCCACCTTTGTCTCCCTAGTGGCGATGTTTACACATCCCACCAGTTACTCATTTGAGGTTGAAGTCGACCTAGGGGAGGCCCAGGACCGGTTCAGATAATCGTTATGGTTTGCCGTGGACGGGAATCGAACCCTGATCGCCAGGTTCGTAGGGCAGCGCGCTAACCGCTACACACCCACAAATGTGCATATACACCCACCCACATTCACACACTGCACGCAATGAGTCCATGTATTGCTTGTAAGTTTGTACACGCGAACAAGCAGTCTTAAGCGCCATTATCATTGTGAATAATGTGAGCAGCTCACCGAAGAATTCGTGCCAAACACTGACCCCACTACCCTATCTGTAACGTAGACATCACAAATAATCGGGATTGTGTCGGTACAGCAGTTTTGGAAACCTTGTGTGGATTGTAATTAAATATCTCAATCGTGTTAATAATCTTGAATGCGTCGATTATTCGGGAGTAATGCTAAATTCTACGCGAATGTTTATTAAGGATAATGGAACAAAGTAGACTCGGCAGATGAGACAGAACAAAGGCCGTGCTAATAAAAGACAAAACAATATTCTTGAATGGAACCACGGGGTGAATTGTTGTGCATGCCTAATGATAATTATTTGTATTATTCTGCTTTTTTCACCCAGGAAAGCCTCACAGGAGTCCCAAGACTTTCTTTCAGGATAATCCTGCCAAGCTTTCTCAGTCGGATTTCCCAATAGTCATTTAAGAGTCATTCTTAAAAAAAAAACATTGCCAAATTTCAATCTTGACGCCAGTACATGATGGCCTCCTTTTAATGACGTTACGGGATCTTTAACGTACGTTGTGAAGCAGACTGCACGTATCCACGCTTGTATCACCCGCAGTTTTGAACCGCATTACCTCCGCAACGAGCGGCGATGGCACATTCGCTGTGCCATGATCGATGTGGTGGCGATCGTTACAGTGGTGCTGCGATGACCTCACTCGCGACTTGTACTCGCGAGCACACATTCGGCGACCACCGACAGCGGCTAAAATGTAAAGGTGCAGCCCTGCAATTGCTCACTCACGCCGCTGCTGGCAGAATGGCCACGCCAAGAGGGAGCTCTGGAGAGCCCTTGATAAGCTACTCTCTATACTGCAGTCTGTAACGTACACCACGGTTAAGTCATTTCACGGCTGGGACAATCGAAGGTGGAGCCCGCGCAGAATGTTAATGGCTCTGTCCTCCGATCGTTAGCCGTTTGTTTGCCGGTGTGTGGCTAACGCCGCCGTGTCCGTATTTACACCGCTCTCCTGCCCTCTCTCCTCCCCTTCCTACCCCCTTCAATCCCCCCCCCTCCGTCTACCCCCCACCCCGCTCCACTCCCGCGTAGGAGGCCATGGAGCACAGTGCGTGCAGACGCCTCTTCATCACGCGTGTCTTGCAGACAATGGAGGCTGACGCCTTCTTCCCAGACATCGATGCTGACAAGTTCAAGCTCCTGCCGGGGTGGGTGGCTGCGTACGTGCGTGCGTGGGCGTCCTCGCCAACGGAAATGTCACAGCGTCTTCTCCCGGGCCCGAATGATAGTCTCAAAAATTGGGTGGTGCGGGCCCTCCCACTGGAGGCAGTGAGCCAGTGCTGGAAATTCAACGTTCCCGTGACGGGAGCCGGTCATATTGTTCCGTAAGATGAGCACCGTTTATTGACCCTGCGCCAAGTGATGTAGTGTCACCATTCGGTGCTCGTTTTAGAGACCACGAGAGGGATGATGGTGGTGATTGATGATGATGGTGGTAGTGGTGGTGGCAGTGATAATGATGATTATAAATTGATGGCAGTGATAATGATTTACAATTCATGACAATAACGAATGAAGATGATGATTGTTGGGATGATAAACCCTAATTAGGAGCCAATCATTTGAACAAACATTCAAACATTTAATAAAAGTGCATATGATGGCCCAACATTTAGATAACTTAAATAAAAACCATTCTAACACTCACGGGGAACGCGCACCGTTACAACGCGGAACGCGCACCGTTGCAACGCGGTTTCTGAGTGGTCGACGACAAAATACTTTCTTGAGCTGCGTGGCCGAGTGGTACGATGCAGTACGCGGAGTGACGCGGTATGCGGCAACGTGTACCCTTAGTTCTTCTGCCATCTCATTGCGCGTGCGTGCGTTCGTGCGTACATCAGTATCTCGCCAAACTTTATCGTCGTACTATTTATGGGGAAACTTGTTTTCGCCGTACGTGTTTTTCGCATTGACGCGGCACTTTTCAGCAGCGCGCGTCTCTAGCGCGTTAAACGAGGTCCCGCGCCATCGGGTGATTGTTGAAGGCGGGCCAGAGTCAAATTGACGGAAGAGACGGCGGGAACGGGATGGAATGATTTTGGAAAGCGTCATCTGGTGATGAAACGCGTTTCACCGGATGGAAAACATTCTGATTCATAACGCTATGCCGCCACTTTACTCCCTTTCGTTGGACGTCTGTGTAATAATTTTATTTAATAATCTCATTGATTCTGGCAGCTTTTACACTTTGTCGTACTGTGAAGGGCAGTGATTACCCCTTCACATGTGACATCTGAAAAATCCCACTGCTCACCTGATATATGTTTTGGTCTTCTGAGGTATGTGACTTTTGTTGCCTTTAAAAATCTGCATATATTTCTTCTACTTATTTCATGATTCTCTTGTCACGTGTTACAGTTCAATCTTGCTCTCTAAGGCTTACTATTTGCAATTTTACCAATATTTGACTTCCTACTTGCTGCTTTAATGTCTCCGTTATATTTGTTTGTTATTAGGTAGCATTAGTGAATGCCAGAGGTGGTGTTTGTAATCAGAAAAAAATAAATTTCTATTCCCCCCCCCCAAAAAATATATTCCACGTCGTTTGCTTTTGGTATCAAGAGCTCCGGCATTTCGCAGTATACCACACCCCATGCGAGGTAACATCCTGGAAAGTTGATGTCCCAGAACTACATCTGACGTCGCTTAAATTGACCTCTCTATCCACACTGGGGGCACAGCTATTATATGCCCTGCAAAAGAGTGTGCATCAAATGTCAAATACAGTTCATTTATTTACATTTCCTGAAGAATTATACTGAAGTGATTTTTTTTTTTATTGAGGATTGTTCCATGCACTCAGTGGAAAACCAGGCCAAAACCATCAACTCTTTCCACTCAAAAACCCCAGTTTAATTACAACCCTGGTCTATGCCCGTTTATGGGTCTCTGGGCAGGTGTATGGGTCTCTACGTGAGTTGATGGGGGGGGGGTCTCTGAATGGGGAGTGGTGGTGTAGCGGTTAGAGCATTGCGCTACGAACCCGGCGACCCAAGTTTGATTCCCGCTCACGATGAATAACTGGCAAATATTTGAACTGGCCCTGGGCCTCCCCTAGGTCGACTCAGCCTCAGATGAGTACATGGTGTGGTGTGTAAACATCGACAATGGGGAGACAAAGGCGGCCGGGCGTGGTGCTGGCCACCCACCCCCTCGTGTGCTGTGCCGGCCTTCATAGGTGCTGGTCGCTAACGGCACTTGCCCCAACAGTCTGCTAAGGCTGTACGGGGGATCTTATTTTTTTATGGAGGTCTCTGTGTATGTCAATAATGACCTGGCCAAGACTCTCACCTCTGCTCTACACATGAGAACCCGGTTTAATCACGAACCTGTGTCTGGTTCACGAACCACGGTGCCAGCTCCTACAGAGCCACCCAGCCTCCTCGCAGCGGCTACAGTCCCCGCTCGCGTGACATTTCTGCCGAGCGTTCTGCAGCGCAGAGGTGCCGAGACATTTACAGCAGCAGGGTGGGAGGGGGGGGGTGGAGGTTGACCCGGCTGTCTCGGCTTCTGGGAGATAAAGACGGCAAGGTGGGGTGGCGAAGGGGGTGGTGGTGTGAGGTAGGGGGGAGGGAGGGAGGGGGATGGTTGCGGGTGGACAAGCAAGGAAGTGGCTGCACGAGGAAGGCTAAATTTAGACGACACGAATCACAAAGGGAGCTGGCGATAATTAAATTTGCATTCCCCTGTCGAAGCCTAGTTTCTCCTGTGCCCTGCTCTCTCTCTCCTCTTTCTCCCCACCCTCCCCCCCCCCATCCGGATTACCTCTCTCATCTCCCCGTTTAACTCGCGAGCTCGCATGCTCTCTGCCGTGCCGTGTTAAGCGATCGACGTGGCACGCTGCTCCTGTTCATTGTTGTTGTTGTTTGCCTTGATTTAATTACGCATCGACGCCATTTATTATTTTTCTCTGTTGCTCCCGGAAGCTTTTTGTAATCGCCCGGACTGTGCTCAATTCATGAGGTCTCCGAAGATAAGCACGAGTTGAGCCTGGCTAGTATTTGGATGGGTGATGACCGTTCACACACTGGCTGTCTTCGTAGGCCCTCTGGTTGGCCATGCAGCGAAATGCATTGTTGTGCTCTGCCCCCTAATCTGCACTCCCCTGCCTTCTCCAGCCTGCACTGAGCAGCAGGGGCTAAATATCACCCAGAGCCCGCCCCGTGTGGAGACGCTGTCTTCCAGCAGGGGATCGGACAAAAGGGCTGTACAAGTATTATTTGGGTCCATACTCGTTGGTTCTTTCGGTAAAGTCACGTAGGTAGAAATAAAATAAAATAAATCACGACGTTTCGATCGGAACACAAGCGACCGTCATCAGGCGGAACCGACACAGCAGGACAACCGCTGATTTTTCTTCGGTTCTTTCGGTAAAGCCACTTAGATAAAAATAATAATAAAAAGATTGTACAAGTATCGATCGGTGCAGTTTGTTTAAACCGAAAAAAAACAAGCCCGTCATTACGTTTTGGTGAAGCTGCACTCGAGCTGCAGGGGTCGGCAGCATCCCAGCAGGGCATCGTGAATGTTGCCGGCGTGGAAAGCGGTGTTCTTCTGTAACTTTGATACCTTTGTTTTTTTATCATGAATCTTCACCTTTCTTTTTTTTTAATAACGTGATTCGGGCTGCAGATTAGTGCCGTTGCTGCACTTTCTCCCCCACTATTGTCTCCGATTAAATTGAAAGGCAAATGCCAGGCTTGCTCATTTATTGTTGTGCGGCGTAAATTTGCGGTTATTAATTGCTTGGGCGAAGAAAGAGCGTACTTTGCTAAAAAAGAATTGTCTATTAATTCCAATTACAATTAAACAACCCAAAGGGTGACACGAACACGCCGGGGGGGCACGCTACATGTGTATTTACGGATCATACCGTACCTGTGTGTGTGTGTGTGCACACACTCGGGATTCAGATAAAAAACGTGGTGTTCGGATTTGTAAGGTCAGTTTTTTGATTGTTATTTTATTTTCCCTTGGCAAACGAAATTGACATCGCCCCGATAAGACTTGACGGCACCTTTGGTGGGAAAAGCAGAGAGGTGACCTAATATGAGTGATGTCATTTCCTTTGACGCGATTTTTTTCCGATCAATCTGAAACAACAAGTTTTCTGGATCGTTTAAAAATGTATATCTCTAGGTACAATTATGGGGGGTTTAAATTTCGATTTAAAGCTGTCTCCCCGACAGACCTGGTCTTCACCTGAGGACGGCTGCTTGCGTTGTGGCCAAAATGTCGTGAGAATTATTTTATTATGTTTTATTTTTATTATTTTATTATTTTCCTTCTACGTGACTTTACCGAAAGAACCAAGAAGATATGGGGGGTTTCTTTTCGGATTTTGATGATCTGGAATCCAGGAAAGCATCCCTTTTGCTTGCATTTTCTGTACGCAGACTGCATACTTGTACAGTACATGTCAGTCCACTGTTGGAATGAGGGCCTTCCCACGCCACGCAGGGCTTGGGAGGTTGCTCGACAATTCGTCTCCACTCCGGTCAGAGTTGCGCGTTGATGAAGGCGGGGAGCAGAGCCGGACACGACACTTTGGTTAAGTTTGACGACGTCGGGCCAACACGGTGGAGTTTGCTCCGGGCCCCACACCAGCCCTGGCGGGGCAGCATACGTGCGGGAGCATGGGAGTACAGTACAACGCTTGTGCTGTATTCCGAGATGCGATGCGTCCAGAGTGATTTGGTCATAAGCGTATACGTACACGTAATGTGTACGACGGAGTATGAATCTGTTGTATGCTATCAGCACGCCGGTTTAAATTTGGGGTCCTGCTACTGTTCAACAATTGATTCTTATCTGTCTCATTGTTGCTGTCGCGTTTACATTATTTGTATGATGATCCGTGTCACTTGCACGGTTTTACTGAGCTTAGTTATCCTAAACGTAGCAGCATATTATTCTCATACATCATGAATTATTGATGTTTACGTGCACGATTCATGCATGTATCATCATGAGTGTAAGAATATGTTTTAACGATTTAATCCATGAATTATGACACTTGTGGCATTCATACATACTCGTATATACACACACACGTATAGTTATATTTACGCAAACACATATTTACCACATCTACACTTATATTATTTATACACACGAATTAATATGCACGTACACGCGATTTAGTTGCGTAGCATCGTGAGCCTCAAGACTCCGTTTTCTGTCAGGTGGGTCTCTATGCGTCGTCACACTCTTGATGTTATTTACACCCATTATAAATGCTCTAAACACACACCACATACCACGCACATGCCCTGCGTACAGCGACGCACACGCGTGCGCTAAACGCACACGTGCCCACACTCGCGGGTACACGCGTGCTGGGTGCAGGTGTAATATTCATGGGGTTATAAATAGACGGCTATTGACGTACGTGCCCTGCGCACGCGTATTAATGCATGCGCGTGCGTGCGAGCTGTCCTGCTGTGTGTGGGGGGGCGGGGGGTTATCTAAATTTGGCTTTGACTTCTCCGCTAGGTCGATTCGGACTGAAATCGGTTGCTCCGCTGTCGGGAACAGTGATGCCGTTGCCGGTTGTGATTTTGTTTTTGTGTCGGTCCCAATCGACCGCTTGTGTTGTGGTGCTGTCAGAATAGGTGCTCGCTGACACAAAACGCGGGCGAACACGTTGCCCGCGTTTTTATTCATTTTACGTTCGGTTATTTTTCTGCGGCCCCGTCATCTAATCACCCGGAGTGTGATGGGATCATCAGATCTATGGAAGCTAAGTGAAGCAGGCTTTGGCCTGCGCAATGACCGCTCTGAAGGATGATCACTCTGCATAACGGGTTGCTATAAATGGTGGGTTTGTATGGCCGGCAGGACAGGGAAGCACCGCAGCAGAGGAATCCTCTGTTGTTTTGTCTGTGCCGGCGTCTCTCCGGTCCCTGCCTTGGGGATAAATCATTCCGTGCCTGATCGTTAGATTGCTGACAACAATCACAATGGCTCCACGTGCCGGGAGCCGCTTCTTCTTGCCGAACGACACGCGGCGCAACATCGAAGGCCACGGTGAGCGTTGGGGATGTTTATCCGCGCCGTGTCCGTCCCGCTCTTTACCCGTGTGTGGCGGGGGATGGTTTCCGCGCACGTGTGCAGGTTTCCTGGCGTTCCCGAGGGAATGCACGAGAACGAGGGATTCCGTTTCCACTTCGAGGTTTACGAGGCGGTGGACGGCAAGGCCGATGCGTGAGTCGCCCAGCTACCGCGACGACGTCACCGTTGCCTGTGCCGGCAAGAGGCCCGGGCTCATGTCGTCGCCGTTTTGTGACCGGATTGCGGTTGACGCGTGGTGATGAAAGGCCATCTTCATCGTTAACACCGCCAAAACAGGAAACAACACGCATGCACAGTCGAGTTAACTGACCGCACAATGTACAACGACGCGACTCGCGACCCACAAATACAAAGGAGACGTCACGGCGATACACTCCGCTGCTCCTAACGCTGTTTATCTGGCTTTGACCACCTCAATGTGAAATCGTTGTTGTTGCTCCGCATCTACATCAGCAGCCATACGAAAGAAGAAGAACTGTCGATTCTCCGTGTGCCAGCTTGCGCAGGTTAACCCGGTGGCAGAGTAATCGAGGGGGCGAGGATAATTTTACTCGCTGCTCCTCACTCGTCGAGGTTTGGTGACCATAAACGCGCCGGCCAAGCAAGCTGATGACTTTAATAAGCTATCAAACGTCCTTTTAAGATTCACAGTTGATTTTTGGGTCAGATCACTGCGTGAGTAAAATGTGCGTCGTGAACCCTCCTCCACCCAACGCAGCCAATTAATAAAAGACGTCGCGTGACCAAACGTGCCAACTTATTTCCGCTTCGGCAGCACCTCCAGTGGTGTTGGAGAGAAATCTCACGATATTTAACAATTGGGTTGCGCAGTTTTCACAGACAGTCATGTCTAGCATCACCAGGCAGTTACCAGAATTTTTTTCTGGCCACAATTATTAATCATGAATTAAGCCTACGCGTTATATTTACACCATTGTTTACCTAATTCACAAATGTTTTGCATCATCTCCACTTTTGTTTTATCTGAGTCACCGCTGCTTTACCTCAGAATCGGCAGTTGACCGTATAGTAGTCGGCAAAAGACCTTCTTCTGAGCAATAATAAATAAGATTTAGAGACTTGCAACAATTCTGTAACCTATGGCAGTGCAATGTTTGTAAACTGTCGCATAATGAATGGGGCAGCTCTTCTATCCATGGGTGAATGTTGACATGACTCATGCAGCTGTCACCGCACTGCAGCTGCCTTCTCTGATAGATTACCAATACCCACGATTCGCCACTAAGTGACGGCGACGTCACCACGGCGCCTGTGCCAGGCCAGGTGCACTTTGAGGCCACGTGAAGTGTCGAAGGCTCGCTGGCAGGAGGTCACGGGACAGACCCAGGTGCCACTGGGTCGACTGACTGAGATGACGACTGGCAGATGCACCACCTGTGCCCCCAACTGTGCCAGTTTTATCCACCCGGCGCTCCGCTCGTCGTTGTGAGCGTCGCTCCTCTGCCCTCCGTTGTTGTTGGAGGGCGACTGCCTCCAAATGACCGGTGGCAGCGTCCTTCACGAGCCTCCTCCACGATAGATCGTAATAGATTGCACTGCCCTTCGCAGCCTCATGGACGCTGCCGAGGGCGGGGTGACCGGTGACAGTCGGCGCACTGGACTTGCAACCTACAGGGGTCGCCCTATTAGATGTTCCCGGGACCGCAATCGAAGCATGAAACAACGGGGGACAAGTTTCTTAAACCCAACTCCCCCAACCGCCTCTGTGCAGCCAGCAGTATAAAATGGTCTCGCCACTCCGTAGGCGATCGACAGGACAAATGAATGGATCCGCTGTATCCAGTTCATTATGCAACGTAAAAAAAAAATCATTTGCCAGCACCGAAGTGGAGGCTAAGCTACCCGCGACGATGGCTTCTCCAGCAGAGCTCCATGTCGCAGAGGCCCTTCCGCCTGCAGTGGCATGGCCAGGCAATTGCAGCGCTGCACCCTCATCTGTGTACACCCTCCAGAGGACAAGCGACAGTTCGCCGCCGGCTCTTTTGATGTGCAGTCGTGCTACGGGGCAGCAGGCGGCCTTTGATCACGTGATACGCCTGCCACGCCGGCTTAGGTTGCAGAATTTAAAAAAAAAATCGTCTTAATTGTCCATTTCCCGAAAGCTCGGTGGCCTGCTAAGCGATGTTTTGTCACAGGGCAGTGTGAATAATGAAGGTGGTGAGCTTCGCGTCGGTAATTTGTGATTGTACGGCACTGTCAATGGCGGTCACTTAATTCGCTTGCGTTGTTTTGTTGTTTATTTGTTTGACCAATGGCAGGTGGGGTACACTATCGAGGCAGTGCGGCCAGTCCAATCTACATTCCAACCCCCCTTAGACCGGCTGAGTGTGTGGCTGTTGATGAGAGCAACGGGGTAGAGAGGCATGGAGAATACGGGTGACATCCGCGGTAACGGAATGACGCGAGCAACGGAGGTGCAGTTTTCGTGGAATGGGATTTTTTATTTTATGCAAGTGTATAAGAGCTCATTCTAGTTCTAGATTTGAAGCTTTCGTAACTGCAATGATCCATGCTCTTTGGTTCTTTCGGTAAAGTCACGTAGGTGAAAAAATACAAAATAAAATAAAGAATATAAATAAATCACGACGTTTCGATTGCAACACAAACAATCATCATCAGGTGTGACAACCACAGCAAGAACATTTTTTTCTTTTTTCACCTACGTGACTTTACCGAAAGAAGCAAAGAGTATGTATAAGAGCTGTCTGTGATCATTGGGTTACATGTTTGCAATTATCAGGTGTCCTGTGTCCCACGCTTCTAATTCCGATTAAAAAAAAGATTTCTGTTGGTAGTGGGAACTTAGTTGTTATATGGCTAGCAGTGGTGGTGGATTTGTGTTGTACTCGTCTCGAATTCTAACTTTGACCCTTTAACATTATTGATCCACTGGTGGTTCCAGTGAATGATATCTTCCTGACTTATAATCTTACAGCTTCGATCATTCTCGCACCATTTCCTCGACAACAGTGTTGATCCAACACACTTAACTAAAACGTAGCACTGACACCACCTTTCATGGGCAGTCATCATAGCCTTAAACCAGTTAACTCGTGCAAGGCCACGCTAGTATGAGGTCACCTCTTTGTTAAGTAGAAGAAGAAAAAACAAGCGGCGAGCAATGAATATCAAACATTGGAACGTTATATCGTGGGATCTCCTTTGCCAGTACCAAAATATAATGATGGGTTTTCCCCTTTTTTCTGGCAACAAAACAGGTGATAATTGGTTTTTTACCCTTCTATCTGGCAACAAAACTGACACCTTTTTACAAGGAGTCATGTTTGTATAGACCGCAATACCTGCAGTCATAATACAAACAAAAGACATAACTCTGATAATGTGCACTGTCCTTGAAGTTGATTGGTCCACACCCGAGACAGCTTTCCTTAGAGCCTAGTCTCACATGGGTTGGACCAGATGACGCCAAAAGGCGCACAACTCAAGGACAATGCACCATCAGAGTATGAGAGCTCGGGGTCAAGCATCTACACTATGGGAACCTCATTTGCCAGTAAAAATATGATAATTGTTTTTTTTACCCTTCTATCTGGCAACAAAACTGACACCTTTTTACAAGGAGTCATGTTTGTATAGACCGCAATACCTGCAGTCATAATACAAACAAAAGACATAACTCTGATAATGTGCACTGTCCTTGAAGTTGAAGTAGAACAAAACAGCTGTGTTAAGATGTTAAAACACCAAACTGAAACCTTTTACAAGGAATCATGTCTGCATTAACCAGAATGCTTGTGATCAGAAAACAAATAGTCCGTTTTTTGTTTGCATTCTGACCACAAGCATTGTGGTTAATGCGGACATGATTCCTTGTAAAAGGTTTCAGTTTGGTGTTTTAACAACTTAACACCTGTTTTGTTGCCAGAAAATAGGGGGAAAACCTATTAACATTGGAACGTTACTTTGCTGTGCCTGCCATGAGTATGTTGGTGGTGACGGTAACTCGGTGATGGTGGTACATATGAACATATTTTGGAATATTACGTGGGATGGTTATCAAATAAATATATTTGCATGGTCGTGTCGCCTATTCAACTGTCACATAACCGCCCGGACCAATGAATCGCTCGCGCCCACTGCGGTAATTGTGGTGGTGGTGGTCATCTCGGTCAGTCGACGCGTGGCACCTGGGTCTGCCCCGTGACCTGCCAGCGGGCGTTCGACACTTCACGTGACCTCAAGGTGCACTTGGCCTGGCACAAGCGCCGTGGTGACGTCACCGCCACTTAGTGGCGAATGACGGTTGTGGTGTAACCATCATTCTCGGTAGATGTTCATGAATCCAACCTTTTTACATTCCTCGGCGAGCGAGTCGGATATGCGACATTGTGCTGTCCTGCCACTCACTGATCGTGGTGCAAAATGATTTAACGGTGTGGCGATGTTTACTGCATTCACTGTATTGGTTATCGCAATTAAAGGTATTTTGTCGAACACGCACAAAGACCCTGAATAAACATTTAAGTGTCTTACCTCATTGGCCACGAAAGATCTAGGGTGTGAATCTTCTTGCAAGGAGTGTGTTTTAGTTGCAGCTTTTGTTTTAATTTTTAACTTAAAAAAAAAACACCCCAAAAAGTCACCATTATTCAGTCTCACAACAGAAACATTTTGACAGTTGTCCGATGTTTTGGGCAATGGCTCCTCTTCATGGCAGCTCGAGGAGCGGTATTATCGACTAATATCTAGCACTCGACTATCCACATTTCAGCCACACGTGGTTAAGTCGGATTATCGCGCGTAACCACTGATGATGAAACTAAATATTTAACGATACTGCGTTGGGCAGTGCTACACGGCCACAACTAATACGACTCGTTCGACAGTAACGCGTTTTTTGATAAACGCGTTGAGTTTAAAGTTTAAGGGAAATAACCAAATAATAAAACAATACAATTCTCACGACGTTTCGATTGCTTGTGGTGCAATCGAAACGTGAGAATTTGATTGTTAAATTTGTATTATTTCCCTTCTACGTGACTTTACCGACAGAACCAATAATATGAATCCCTGCAGTCACGAAAGCTTTAAATCGAAATTTAAAGTTGAAGTCGGTAGCTTGGTCACTAAGGCGACTACACACACAAAAAAACAATAGTTATTGTAATTATACGGTATTGACACTGTCATTTGGATACATTTGGTTCTGAGAATTAAAACATTGACAGCCACGCGACGAAATGTTTGTTAAAAAGAGGGAGTCGTGGCAAAGTGCGTCCCCTGGTGGGTGGATAAAAAAATAGTCGTTCGAAAATGAAGATTTGAGAAGGTGATTCGGGGACTCGTTGGTTTTGCCGATAGCAAAGCGTTCCCGAACAGACTCGTCTCGTCACATGACGCGACGTCGATGGCACGGTTGCAATCAAATTGGGGAAGGAGAGGCATCAACAAAACAATCAGCGGGGCGAATCTCCGAGGCAAATGCGTTTTGACCGGTTTTTTTTCTTCATCTATTAAGTCGTGAATCTCAAAGAGAGAAGATCGCTTTGTCGTGTCACAATGCAGCTCGGATAGCCAATGGAACATTTCCACTTTGGTTTATGTAACCGGCCACTCACTATACCTGAAAGCAATTTACAAAACACGGCTAAAATGTGTTTGCGTCCAATCCAGTGCTGGATGTTTGATGCAGTCCCTCTACCATACCTCGTCGTTCACGGGGGTTGTTTGACCAGATTTCATCGCAATGGCTATTATCCTTTAGGTGGATTTCACTCGACACTGATGTTCGCAGTGGCCCGGAATGGAAATTCGAGTCCGAGCACAGTGCACCGACCGTTCCATTGTTCAGTAGAGGTTTAACGATGCGTAGGGGTGACCGCCCCGGGCCCCACACTTTGGGGGGCGCCCCGCGCTTTGACATCACGGTATCAGATGGTATACTTCCGGGTTAGTTTGAGGGTGTCGAGTCGACCCCGCACCCCCTCCACCCCCAGGGATGACCCTGCATACATTCATCAATTAATATTGATTCGTAAGTTCACGAACGCGCATTAATTTGCGTCGCAATCAATGTGTTTCAACTCGTACGCGTTATATGTAATGGGTTTACTGCAGACACTAGAGGCAATCATTTTTTTTATTTTACTCTTGTAGCATTCTGCCCTCTTTTTTTATCGTGACAATTCACCGTCGAGATTTGTGAGACGAAATCTCGACGGCGCCACTCGCAATCATGCCGCCTTCCCACGTAAATAAATGACCTCGATGACGGGCGATCATCTCAACGTGCCCAAATAAAGGGGCTCAACCAAAGACGTTATGAGTCTCGGCGAGATCCCACCTGGTTAAAGAAAGGGACATCGACCCATCCGACATCGATCCGTCTGCTTGCAGCTAATCCACCGCGGGACGCATTTGGAGATGCGGGCCCCCCCCACGTGATACAAGCTGCGTCATTTGATTCCGTCCGTTCCAACCCTCAAATGGCTTTCATCTATTCCGTCCTTTGATTATATTTTTGGTGTTGTCACCCTGGACGCGTCTCGCACTAATATAAGCCCACATGTTAATGACTTGCTGCTTGTTTTGTATGTGTACATTGTCGAGCGTATCCCTCTCGTGGCCACCCCTCCCCGTATCGTGCATACAATTATCTGCTTAAATAGACAAAACACGTCAGCACCGACATTACCATCACAATCACGGAGCGGAGGTGTAAAATTAGATATGTATTATTACTGCCACCGCTGTCGCGTGTCCCGTGCCGTTCATCAGATATACGGTGTGTGGGGTTCATCCTTTGCTTCGCGAGTGCCTATTTTACCTGCGAGTTCGCTTTTGAAATACGGTGGATGATGGCTCAACACAAAAAATAATCGGGAGCTGTGGGGGAGAGAGAGAAAGAGAACAACGCTCACTTTCTAAAGCCTCTTACGAGTCTCCCACCAATCCAAATCCGTGAAATAGAACGATGTTCTCGTTGTCATACACCGGGGGGGGGGGGGGGGGGCTTAAATTCACTGAGTTTTTATGCATGTTGCGTCTCGCTTCGGTGTTTTCGTTAATTTCGGAAACTGCCACCCTCCTTCGGTGTCCAAATTGTCACCGATATACCAAAGACTCTTGCCTCCCTACGGATTCTCTCTTCCAAGACGTCTGGTTAACGTGGAATAGTCGACCACACGCTTTTATTTAACTCACTCTGTCTGTCGTTGTTGTATCCTCAAATCTTGTAACTCAATTTTTACCAACTTCCCAATGTGGTATCGACTGCAAATTTGGTATACTTATGTCATACTGATGACAATACTATATTCTATCATTAAAATAAAATAAAATATTTTAAAACATTTTTTACATGTTATGTTTCGGCTTGGGTCTAATTGTCCACGCTCAACTGACGTTGGCCGTAAATGACCACGGTCTCTTACGTTATGGCAAGCTTCGGGGCCACTTCCTGGAGTCGTGGAGTTCTTCCATTACTAGTACGGTTCATTTCAATAAAGCGTGTTTTTAAAAAAGTTTTTTTTTATATTACTTATTTATTGTACCAGGTAGGGCCCACTGAGATATAAAAGTAGTTTTCAGAAGTGACCTGGCCACAAATGATAGCGTAACGAAGTGGTTTATGGTGTGGACATCTATAGCAGCCAAATACTCAAACGCGTGATGTTGAACCTAAACGTGGAGGGAAAAACCGGAGGACGCAGAGAAAAATCCACGGGGAGAACATGCCAACTCCAAATATACAGCAGGCATCAAAGGGTCAGGATCGAACCCACGACCTCCTGTATACCAGGCGAGGTAGTTAACATCTCGCCACCGCGGCGCCCTAATAAGAGAAGCAGTAAAGGAGGAACCCAGAACCACTGACTTTGACATGTCAATCCAAAGTACCCGTCAAATTTAAGAATATTTACAGACCTTGCATTTTACTGGTAGGAACCACCTGGTTCCACCAGCCCATTTGGGATTATTATGTCCGTCCGTCGTGCATCCAAAAATGGGAGGGGTCGGGCTGGGTGGGGAGGGTGGGGATGGGCTGGGTGGGGAGGGTGGGGGTGGGAGGGGTGGGGCTGGGTGGGGAGGGGCTGGTCACCACGTGGTGCCCTTATAAAACTCAACGTTTAACCTACTCACGCCGGCTTGTGCCCGCCCTCACAGTCGGGCATATTTGCGGAATACACCACGCCGCCGTTGACCCTGGCCATTGACCGAGCAACCCAACGTTCCCACCAGCTCCCTCCGCAGGAATGTGTTTTGTTTTGGAATTTCAAAACGCGCCTTGTCAAACGCGTGCATCTCCCTCAGCGTGTTTCCTAACGGCCAATGAACGTTACAAAATGCGCAGCCCTGCAATTCTTTACTCACGCCATCGCTGGCGAAAGAATCTCAACCCGGAGTTGACGTTGCAGAGAGCGCCCCTTAAGAGGGCACGTCGCCCAACGATTCCCCTTCCACCTTCGCCCTACTTCTTGTAAAAGGTGGGAGTACCCACACTTTACCCCACCACACACGAGCTGCCGATAGCGTGTGATTGGCTGTGGTGACCCCACATCTACTGCTGAGTATGGAGGCGTGGGGGGGGGGGGGGTTGATTGAGAAACTCTTCCCCCACTATACTCTTGGTTCTTTCGGTAAAGTCAAGTAGGTGAAGAAAATAATAAATAAAATACAGATAAAAATATAATTAAATCATGACGTTTCGATTGCAACACAATCAGCATCAGGTGTGAATACCACAGCAAGAAAATGTATACTAAAGTGGAAGAGTTGCCATCGAAACGTGATTTAATTTGACTAATTTTTATTTATTGTTATTTGTTACCTATGTGACTTTACCGAAAGAACCAAGAGTATGGATCCTTGCAGTCACGAAAACTTCAAATCTAGAATCTTCTCGCCACTGTTTCAGCGACCGCACTGTGAGATGGAATCGATCCGACGACATCTGGATTCAAACTCCAACGTTGCTGTTACAACCACGGCATCATCTGTGTCTATAGCGTCTGTCGTCATTATAACATTTTTTTTAAACATATTGGCAAAATAAAATGAACTATTTACCTGTTGTGTTTCACTGTGTAGCATAATTGTAGGTCACGGTGACCCACGGTGCCATCATTTGCTCGAAAGGTTCGCTGCCGTTTCATTTGCATTTTCTAGGGGTATCATTAAATTGTTCTCCCCCATTATAATGAACACCGCCCGAGACGACCACGTGAGCAATGGTGGTACCGCACAGCCTTCACCGACCCGCACTGACCAGCGTGGTGAAGTATGGTCGGAACAACCCCTCGTGCAGTGGATTGACCACGCGGCTGTGAATGCGGCACAACACTCACCACGTACCACTCCCCCGGCTCAAACGGACCGGGGCCAGTGGTGGAAATTCGACAGTCCTATGGCGGTGGACAGACTATCCCCGGGATTGCTTACGTCTCAACGCATTGGCTTGCCGCGTGGGTCTGCGGCGGCTCTCCAGTGTGGCTTTGCGTCATTACCCGCGCGCGTAATTCGGCACGATGTCCGACGTTCCGCTTGCACGTGCCTGGAGCTTCTCCAGGAAGTGAACTATTCATTGCCTGAAGAGAGAAAACAATATTTCGGGAAACCGGCTGAACAAGTTCAGAAACACACAGTTAAATTCCTGAAAGAGCTCCCCAGCACGCGGGGCGAAACGTCGGCACATCACGCCGAACGACGAAGAGGAGAGAGCCACGCTGCTGCGTATGTCCAGCTGGGCGATCTCTCCATCACATCCCCGTCCCTCCGCGAGAACACGCAACATCACCAAAGCATTTTTCGATTTAAAGCTTTCGTGACTGCAGGGATTAATCTTCTTGGTTCTTTCGGTAAAGTCACGTAGAATGGAAATAATAAAATAATAAAAATAAAACATAATAAAATTATTCTCACGACGTTTCGGCCACAACGCAAGCAGCCGTCCTCAGGTGAAGACCAGCTCTGTCAGAAAGACAGCCTGTTCTTCACCTGAGAAGATGAATCCCTGTAGTCACAAAAGCTTTAAATCGAAATTTATTATGCTTTATTTTTATTATTTTATTATTTCCATTCTACGTGACTTTACCGAAAGAACCAAGAAGATGATCACCGAAGCAGTCCTGACGGAACCCATCAGCCGCACAGCCCCCTAATCTCAGCCGCGTTGAATCCACGTACGGACTCAACTCTGCCCCTGTTTTTGACACGAGGCGTCTCGTCAGCAGGGTCAGGCTCGCTGCAGCGCTAAGAAAGAGAGAGAGAGAGAGCTGTTTGCCCCAATCCACTCCAGCCTGCAGCCTGCAGCAGCAGCAGAAGCAGCCTTCCCACGCGCAGATTCCGGCTGCTTTCGCGTGAACGTTAATGAACATACGTGCACGTACATGCACGTGCACGTGCAGCCCCTCTACCACTCCGCTGCTGCACCAGGGCCTTCCCCGTGCTGTGTGATAATTATCTATAAATAGATAGCACATCTATATATATATATCCTGTCTATATCTAGCAACGTGGATATTGTCTTCTGGTTCGGAAGGGAGACGTCTTCCGGTGAACGAGGCTCACCAAAACTGTCGTTGATTTTTTTTTTCCAACACGAGAATTCTGATCTGCAATGAGCACGCAGCTCTGCGCAGTGCGCTCGTTATTTCTTTATTTAACTCGTATTGCGTGCGTGCGCGTGTGCCCGTGCGTCTGCGTGTCTGTGTCGGTGTGTATCTTTGTCTGTGTGTGTGTAGGGTTTTTTTTATATTTCGTCTTTAAATAGAAACCTGTCGCCCGCAGCTCCCCCCACGCCCCCATCTCGTCCTCCTCTATCCCCCTCTCTCAATCACTCCATCTCTCCCTCTCGCCATCCCTCTCATCGGCTCCCTCCCTTTCTCTCTCCACCTCTCCTCCATCCTCCCTGCTTCCCTCCTCCCCCTCTTTCCCAATCTCTCTCCCACCACCCACCACCCTCCCTCTCCCCCTCTCTCCGCCGCTCTCACCTCTCCATAAGCTCCCATCCTCATGAGTGCCGTGTGCGTTCACGTGAGAAGGGACCAGTGGTGACGAGAAGGAGCTGTGCAGAGGGAGGTCTGGACACCACCAACAGCACTCGCAGCAGAAGCTTAAATCATCAGCAGCAGTAGGCAGCAGAAGCAGTAGCTTAAATCGTCAGCAGCAAACAATTACATTAAATTCATAAACAGCGCATGACCGGTAGCAGCAAGTCATCAACGCTCAACAATAGTGACATTCGTATTCATCATCAGCAGCATTAATCATCATCACAAGCATCATTATAAATAACGACAGCAGCAGTGGAAGCATTATTCATCAGCGGCAACACCAAAATAGCAGCAGCAGTCGCAAGCGAGCAAACAACAGCGTTATCGTCTGCAACAGCAACAGCGGCAACAATTACCCTCTGACTTGAGAGCAGCGAGACTTAGGCAACATCGTTCCAACCCGCACAGCCTGGCTATTGCAAGACCAGCAGTTCACACCGACGCAGGTAAGCCACCGACTGGCTGTACGCATCGGCTCGAGCCAAGATTATTGCCACGAGTAAGAGATGCCAGGGGCAGGAATGTCTACCAACCAGAACCATCACCATCATCAGCAGCAGTAGTGTTATTGAACAGCCGGTCACCGTCACCATCGTTATCAGTAACAGCGGCAGCAGAATTTAAGCGTCGTATCACCACCGCCGCCGCCGTCATCATCAGCAAAATTGCACAGCAAGTAACCATCATCAGCCGGCACCAGCATATCACAACGGCAGCACTGTGAGCACAGCACCGGCAGTTGCACAGGAGGCACAAGAACCAGTAAGGGAACGACGCGAGCAAGGGCAAGGCACAATCGTCGTCCATCATCATCAGCAGCAGCAGCAAGGGCTCTCAGCTGGCGTGCAGATTTCCAGGTGGGCAGGGTACGAGTTAAACTTGGAGTGTGGTCATGCGTGCCCCGCTAGCAGCCGGGTCGTGTTCCTGGGGAGACAAAGACGGCCGGTCGTTGCTGCTGGTTCTATCCTCTCATCGGCTAGCGGGCGGAGCTGGATTTTTCGGAATCAGTGCTCGATTACGGCAGCACTTTGTACAATTGTATGGTCGAATGAGGGGGCGATGCGATGCTATGCGGTACACTTACGTGCAGCAGTTTAATAATATTGGTTACCCGGGTTCGCTTTCCAAGACGCGGCGAGCGACATCAGCGGCGCGGGTTATCGTGCGATCCGAACGTGCCGGGCCACCCCTAGGTCAACTCGGCCTTAAACACATACCGAGAGCGATGGGCAAATATCAGTAGAGGGATAAGGGGGGTGGAGGGGCGGCGGGCGGAGGCTGTGGCGACGACCTCGATAGCCGCTCGCTCACAGCGCCCGACGCGAACCACGGACGGTTCATCCCGGGCATCTGCGCGTTTGCGCCTCTGCGCGTTTGGCTGGACGAGAATGAAACGTGGCGCGACTTCGCGGTGCCCCTCTAACGGGAGCTCGCTGAGCGGGCAGCACTCGCCCACGCGCGTTATTTAAGACAGCCGGACAACGATTTGTGGGTGGCGTGTGCGCCGGTGTGTGCCGGTGTGCGATTGGGGGGCTCGCGCGCGACAATGAATCGCCTTGATGGCGAACGGACGACGCCGCAGCCACCACCACCACCACAACCACCGCCACAACCACCACCACCGCCACCACCACCACCGCCACCACCGTCACCGCCACCGCCACCACCGCCACCGCCACCACCGCCGCCACCACCACCACCGCCACCACCACCACCACCTCCGCCGCCGCCACCGCCGCCGCCACCGCCACCGCCGCCACCGCCGCCACCACCACCGCCGCCCCAGTGAAACACCGCCCAAGTTGATGCACCAAACGTCGGGGCGGTGTTTCTGTTCCGACGTTCCGTGTTGACTTGGGGGAACCGCAGACAATTGCCGTTCGATCTCGGCGGATCGCAGAAGCTAAGCAGGTGTTGTTATATATATGTTTTAAAACTGGTGAGTCCTTAATGTGAATGGGTGGTGACTTGCCAGGTGTCGTAGGCGTGGAGGCTGCTGGACGGTGGCCAGGTGGTGATGTGTTGTCACCAGCCCCTCGTTCCCGAGTAGGAGATTCTCCGGTCTCCTGCCACGCTGTTGAAGCCACAACTCACTCTCTCTCTTTCTCTGTCTCATCAATCTAGTTGGCCAAATATTCCAAACGTAGCTGGACCCGACCTCATCATGAGTCTTGAGACTCGGTGACGCTTTGCTGGGCAAATAATCGGCCTTGGTTCGTATTTGTTATAAGCGCGAGTCTTACTATTTTGCGTAAAACGCGAGAGTAACGAGAGTGTATTTCTACGCGTGTCGGTGTACTGGTGAAAACGAGGCTGTAATCTCAATTTAAAGCTTTCGTGACTGCAGGGATTCATCTTCTTGGTTCTTTCGGTAAAGTCACGTAGAAGGGAAGTAATAAAATAATAATAAAACATAGTAAAATAATTCTGAATGACGCTGTCTCCCCGACAGACCTGGTCTTCACCTGAGGACGGCTGCTTGCGTTGTGGCCGCAACGTCGTGAGAATTATTTTATTATGTTTTATTTTTATTATTTTATTACTTCCCTTCTACGTGACTTTACCGAAAGAACCAAGAAGAAGGCTGTAATCGTGTAATTCTAGATGCATATTTGAGGTGCACCGTTAGTCAACTGTGTTATGGCTCCTTTTCCCAATCTAATGTTGGATGTCTATGTGGGGTCGTTTGACCATACCTCACCAGGCCGGCGGCCAGTGCGGCTCAGATGGCACTCACCACTGACGTTGGCCTCGATCGGGAATCAAAGACGCCGTGGTGGCTAGGAGATGCTAACTCCCTCGCCTGGTGTGCAGGAGGGCGTGGGTTCGTTCCTGCTGTATATGTGTGTGTGTCTCTCCCACGTGGTCGCGTGGATTTTTCACCGGGTCCTTCGGTTTTTTTCCCCCTCCACATTTAGAATCAACGTGCGTTTTAGAGTATTCGGCTGCTGCTAGAAATGTCCACATAAGCAGACACTTCGTTGGGCTATCATGTGTGGCCAGGTCGCTTCTGAAAAAAAGAACTATATAGCTCAGTGGGCCTTACCTGGTCAAATACTAAGTTTAGTTTTAAAGACGCAGACAAAACAGAAATCCCAAACTGCCAACGCGAGTGAAATGATGGGGCACGTTCGGATGAGATAAGACATGTATCCAACCTGACCCCTGCAACCACTACAGACCGCGATATTTTCCACAATGTAAAAAAAAGAAGAAATTATTAAATCAGAATGAGACATCTCCTCCCCCGCCCACCCCCTATGATGGCCGTGTGGGGGGAGGGCGGGTCTCGTACCCACAGTGTTCAAACCAAAAATCTGTTCCGTTCCGAACAGCTTTGATCATCCTTCGTAATGTGACGAGTTGATCAGTCACGTGTGTGTGTGTGTGGTCGTGTCGAGGTTGGTGAGTGAGCCTGAAGCCAGTGGACGGCTTCAGGAGTAGCCTCGTGATGAATATCATACACCCTGCCGGCGAACGATCAACGTGGCCAGAGGCGTCACCGTGCGATCCACGGTTTGAGACAGAGGCTCGCGTGGAGAGTCATAGACTCACGCAGAGACCCGTAGACTCGCATAGAGACCCACAGACTCACATGGGGTGTCAATGGCTCACAAAGGGCCCATAGAGTGATCTAAGTGGGCAGCTGTGTTTGTAAGCGGTTCGTGGTTTGAGACTGGTGACCGCAATTTGACTGCGGTCTGTGCTTAATCACCCACTTATGATAGGAGGAATCGCGTCTTTGGTACAAAACAGACCACAGCCATTGCTGTTCTAATTTGAGATGGACTTTTTTCTTCTTCTTTCAATTCGGTACGGCATTTCAGTTTGACCTAACAACTGCCAAAGGAACACAAATTAAATGTGCCAATCATCTAAATTGCGGGACCTTCTTAAACTGGAACGTTCACACGCGCGGCGCGCGCGCACACACACACAGGAGCACACATTATATGCCAGCCTTGACTTGCACTGCCTGAACACAAGAACGAGACATGGGATTGGTACGTTGAGCAAAACAATTGGGCTCGGGCAGGCCGCATCGCTTGCACTTGACGACGGATCGTGCGGCGAGACTGGTTACGGAACGGCAGCCAAAGGGAGGAATTAAAAAAACGCGTCCGAGGGAGCGAGTGGTGGCACCCACTGGAACGTGGCGGATGGATGGCGACGGCGTGGGGAGGCGTTCATCCAGCAGGTGGATAGACACCGGATAATCACGATGACCAGCAACGACGGCGATGCTCAGGGTACAACTGCGACAACGCCATCAGCCACTCGGGTTCCAATCCGCGAGTTCGATCCCCGGGACAGGGAATTCAATGCAGAACTGGCAACGTCGTTTAATTACTTAAGGTATCAACGTGTTCACGCGTTACGTAACATAAACACGCTACGTATTATTACATTAATACATAAACATTAGCCCGTGGAGTTGCATAACATTCTGTCACGGTTTTGGGTGTCGCAGTTTTTTGAGCGGATGGAACGAAGGCTCCGTGATGCCACCCAGTGGCCAGACGTGCGACTCGATCCACGGGTCCAGCACCGTTTGACCATACTTCACCACGCTGGCTATCGGCGGTCTGACCCATCCAGTAGCGGACTGACAAAGCGGGGACCGTGGACGCACACCAAACAACCCTCGGGCAGCACGTGGCCAGCGATGGCAATGCGTGAACGCGCCCACTCCGAACCATCTTCACCGCTTCGGAAATGTGCACAGTACACCGCGCACCGTCAACTCACTTTTCATCCGAGTTGATCTAGGGGAGGCCCGCAGGCTTGTCAAATAGGGGGGGACTGCGTTGCGTGCGCGTGTTCATGTCCGCAAAACCGCCCTTGAATGAATTCCTCCGTCCACCCGCCCGCCCCGCAATGCGCCCTGATTAATCTCGGCAGCGAACGCGGGATTTTTCTTGAGCCCGGACAAAGTGTTCGGGGCGCGTGTCCGTCAAGGCTAAGCGGTGCGCGGCGTCTCGGTGATTAGCGGAGGGCAAGTGCTGGAGACGTCCGTTGTGGCCGTGCCGTGCTCCCGCATCTATGCTCACCCCGCGCGGTGAAGTATGTTCAAGTGGTCCCCCATGCCCCCCCCCCGCAACGGCAGCCGTGGATTCTGCAGGTGCGTTAGTGAGCGACGCGGGCGGCTTGGAGGTTCGCAATTGAAGGTTTCCTAGCAGGCGTTGTGGATGTGATCGGGAATACGAGGAGGTGATCAGGAATAAGAGGTGATCAGGGATAGGAGTAGGTGATCGGGAATACGAGGAGGTGATCAGGGATAGGGGGAGGTGATCAGAAATAGGATCAGATTAGGAATAGGATGTGATAAGAAATAGGATGTGATCGGGAATAGCTGGTGGTGATCAGTAATAGGAGGTGTTCAGTAATTGGAGGATGTGATAGTGAGTAGGAGGAGGTGATAGAGAATAGGAGGAGGTGATCAATAATAGGAGGAGGTGATCAATAATAGGAGGAGGTTATCAATAATAGGAGGAGGTGATCAATAATATGAGGAGGTTATCAATAATAGGAGGTGATCAATAATAGGAGGAGTTGATCAGGAATTGGAGGATGTGAACAAGTGACTTTTTTTCTCTCACAAATTTGGACCGACACTGGTATTGGAGTGGCAGATGGTGGTAGTGGTGATGATGACGATGGTGGTGGTGATGATGATGGGGGTGATGATGGTGGTGACGATGATGGTGGTGGTGACGATGGTGGTGATCATGATGATGATCAGACCTCAAGAGCAGACGCTGAAAGGTCAGCAGTCAACTTCACAGCAGCCAAATGATCTAGCAAAAAAGGAAGTGATGGCTGATGCTTTTGACGTGTCGGCTTCAAAAGCAATGACCTTGACCTTCTGACCTTGTAGGTGTGCCATCTCTTGTTTTGTCATTCCAATGATGGACGAGGGCCTCCCCCACACCACGTGCGTCCGTGGGGATTAGTTGATCGGACTTCACCACGCTCACCTTGAACTTGCCGTTACTTGCGCCCAGACCAAGGGTTCGGCCACCTTTGCCGGCTCCGGAACCCGCGTGTGGCTCTCGGAGGATTTGCATCGCGACAGTTTTTTTTTATTGAGGACCTACAGCCGTATTCACCACACCGTGGATAATTGCGGCTCTTGACGTATTGAGGTTTTTGTTGTTGTTTTTGTTTTACCGAATTCGAATTTAATTTCTCTTCTTGTGATTTTTTGGTTGCCGACCCATGGACCTCGACGTTCCTGAAAATATAAATTAAATAATGCATCGAATTCCACCCGCCCCCCCCCCCCCCACACACACGCACCCTGAGACCTTCTAAGAAAAAAAACATATATAAACAGAACCGTTGATTTAATATGCGACGATTTTGTACAACAGCCCATCATATTACAAGGGCCGCTGTCCGAAACGTCGCCTAAATATATTTTTTCATTTTAAGCCCACAGTGCTTTTTGACGAATGCGTTGAAATTATTTTTGCGCGTTTATTTGGTCATTAACCGTGCTTTCGCACCACTGCCAAACGCAGCAGAAGCAGCAGAAGCAATCTCCCGACCCATTTGTCGGGCGACTGAACGGGCCTTGTCGCGTTGTATTTGTGTAGTCCGCACACCGATCCATTCGGCCCCACTGAATGTCCCACCCCACCCCGCACGGAGCCTTGTCAAGCTCCACCTGCACCGGTTGTTTATAAGGCAAGGGGACAATTCGTAGAACGCGCGGTACCTGTGAAAACACATTCGGAACTCACGCGATGACGACGATGATGATGATGATCGTTTTGGAACAGCTGTGGTTTTGACGGTGGGTCCTGGCGTTCGAAGCCTTCTGCGGTATTCCTTCACCACGTGGCGATTTTGTAACGCGCGGAGCCGAGCGGAGTGTCACTCGAAAGCAACCACGGGGTGGCGATAGGGTTTGGGCGTCTTAAGGAGGTGTGGTGGCCTTGGGAGTGCCTCTTTAAAGTCGCTGTGGGTTGAACGCTGCCGCTGTGTGGCAGCAGCAACAGGCAGCGGTGTGTTACCTGGGCAAGTTGAACTCCGCCGCTGCTACTCCCCGCAGGTAACTCCGCCTGTACCGAAGACAAAAAAATAAAGCTTCATGATGAAGCGAGTTGTAATTACTGTCGAAACGTCGTACTCCGATTGTAAATGTTGTCATTGTAAATGTTGTGGCTTGGCTCTCCAACACACCGGTTAGTGCTGTACTAGTGACCGAATTGGCCACGTTCTGTTAACGTGACAACCCATTACTAGTTGGCTGTGTCGGGTGGTGGCTGGTTTTAACGACACACGTTTATATATTTACGCGATCTAACCCAAAAACCTCTATCATGGATGACATTGGTCGCGAAAGTCGACGCGTTAAAATTCTTTGCAGCGTTAACGCCGGCACAGTAACGCGGCCTCCGTCTTGCGAATGACCCCGCAGGGTCTTTAACGTCCCCTGTGCAGCCGCCGGCGCGCCGTGTTCGCACGGTTCACACTGCGCGCACCGCAGTGTTAACCGGGGCGGCCGCTCGACTCGAACCGAGAACGGCTGCGACCAGTGGCCATGCCACAGCCCAGAGTTGTTAAAACAAAATGACAATCAGGGCTGTGGAGCAGGGTCATTGCCCGAAACGTCGCCGTCTATCATATTGTTTCTTTGAAGGCCACACAAGAAAGATCCCCCGTATAGGCAATGAACAGACTTTTGTGGCAAGTGATGTTAGCAAGCAGCACCTATGAAGGCCGGCACGGTACAGGAGGCGGTGGGTGGCCAGCAGCACGCCCGGCCGCCTTTGTCTTCCCCCGAGTGGCGATGTTTACTTACACGCCGCACCAGGTACTCATTTGTGCGTGCGTATGTTGATCTCCTATCGTTGCACCGGTACGTAGCCAACCCGTGCTAATCGGAGGTCGCGGGGGAAGGCCAGCAAACTACGAACACACAAAGAGCAGTTCTAAAGTAATGAGCAGCAGCAGTGGCAACGACGACGACGACGATGGTGGTGGTGATGATGACGGTCGCGTTCCAGCCAGAGGAACGACGCCCATCAGTGACGGTCACGGTCCTGCGTGTAGGCAGGGAGGGAAGAGATCGTGAGTCGTCCTGCTGCTGCTACTTCTGCGAGTTCCAGCGCGAGCTGTATGCATGCACATTCACGTGTGTGTGTGTGCACTGCGTTCTGGTCTTCATAGGTGCTCGCTAATAGCACTTGGCTGCACGGTATGTTAAGGCTATACGGGGCGTCTTTGTCTTTGTCTTGTACTGCGTGGGGAGCGTTAGTGCAGTGGTTAGCGCTACGCTGTGCTACAAACCCGGCCGGCCCAATATCGATTCCCGCTCACGGTCAACACCAGTGACGATTGTCTGAACCCTTGCTGGGCCTCTCCTAGGTTGACTCAGCCTCAAATGAGTACCTGGTTCGGTGTTTAAACATCGGCACTGGGGAGACAAAGGCGGTCGGACGTGGTGCTGGCCACCCACCTCCTCGTGTGCCGTGCCGGCTTTCATAGGTGTTCGCTAACAGCACTTGCACCAACCGTCTGGTCAGGTTATACGGGGGGTCTTTGTTTTGTTTCTTTGTACCGCGTGTGATGTATTCATTCAATTCTTTGTACCGCGTGTGATGTATTCATTCATTCAATGTACTTGTACTGCGCGGTTGAGCGGTGGGACAGTGGTTAACAGAATCAGAATCTTTTTTTTTACTGGAGGAATCCATGTAAACAAATCACACAAACAAATAAAACACTAAACCATCCCCCACCTATCAGACAAAGCCCACTTAGGTATTAACTTATTTTTTCGAAAGCGACCTGGCCACAAATGATAGCTCAACAAAGTGGCCCATCGATTGAACATTTATAGCAGCTAAATCATCGATATAATCTCAACGCATGTGTCTAAATGTGGAGGTAGAACCTGGAGGACCCGGTTAAAAAAAATCCACGCGACCACGGGGAGAGAGACACGCAAACTCCCAATATATAGGCGTCGGGGTCGAACCCACGACCTCCTGCATACCAACTCAAGTTCGATTCCTAGGCACAGCCAATGGTGTAACTCCACAGCGGCCAGTGATATCCGAACCGGTGCTGCAATCCCAGTGAGTAATTTGCAGCGACCGTAATTATCCATCGCCGGGATACTCGGCATTGACCAAGTGGCACTGAACGGGTTTTATTTTAATAGAGACCGGATGACTCGTAGGGTTCCAATGGAGACCACGAGGAGAACGCACAACCCAAGGCCGTAGCCATTGAGTCATCATTGGGAGGGACCAAATTTTCCAGGGTGCTTGGGGGTCCCAAAAAAAAAATCTAAATTAGAAAAATCATTTCCTGCCTAAAATATTTACAAATTCACTAACACATGGGATGGACGTTTTTTTTACTTACAATAATGTCGAATAGTGTATTGTATTCAATTGCTCTGTTTTAACTTTTTTTACCATTTCTTGTTTCATTTTATGTAATAGCAGAGATGAGGGATTAATAAAGTACAACCATAACCACAATCATATACACAGAAATCTATGCATTGATTTATATGAAGACAAGTCCAGATATTGTGGCCAACGTTTAGCAAATTATTTTTATTTACATAGCATAGCAATTAATTTTTTTATACCAAAATATTGGGGGGGGGGGGGGGGGGAGAGATTTTGAGCATTTTTTTATATTGGGGGGGGGGGGGGGTGTGTTCCCAATATATATTATAATTACGGCCTTGGTACAACCTCCGAGTCAGGCATCCAACCCAGCGTGCCTTGTTCTCGCTGTGTCGGCACGAGTGTTACTTTGCCACAAAAGATATTGATGTCGCCTCCGACTGTGGACATGTCGCTGCGGCTCCCCCAGATGCACGTTCTGGGTGGCGTTACATCTGGAGTTTTCTGCCGCCTCGCGACATCGCCGGCGGGGCAGGCGGTCGTGGCGGTGTCGGATTAAGCGAGTGCGGGGCCTGTATGCGCATCTGTTCTAAAGGGGCCATAAATTTATTTATTTTTTTAACCGCATAAATATTAAAACACAAATGTTTAACTTGCATAGTAAAGTTATTCTAATTTGTTCATTTGATATACAGCCAGCTAATACGACAAATTGCTAACCTTAAACACACGGTCGTTCATAAAAGTTGAAGGCGGTATAGTACTATAGCAATAGAGCAAGTGCACAATCACTTTAACCGGAATTGATAGCTTGGAAGCATTTAGCTCGGGGCCCTTGAAAGTGCGGGGCCCGTAGCTACTGCACGTGTAGCTACTGCACGTGTAGCTACTGCACGTGTAGCTACTGCACGTGTAGCTACTGCACGTGTAGCTACTGCACGTGTAGCTACTACACGTGCTGCTACTACACGTGTAGTAGCTACTACACGTGCAGCTACTACACGTGTAGCTGCTACACATGTAACTACTACACGTGTAGCAGCTACTACACGTGCAGCTACTACACGTGTAGCTACTACACGTGCAGCTACTACACGTGCTGCTACTACACGTGCAGCTACTACACGTGCTGCTACTACACGTGTAGTAGCTACTACACGTGCAGCTACTACACGTGCAGCTACTACACGTGCAGCTACTACACGGGTAGCTACTGCGCGTGTAGCTACTGCACGTGTAGCTACTGCACGTGTAGCTACTGCACGTGTAGCTACTTTTGCTGCTAGGATAATCCGGCACTGCCGGCGGGGGAGGTGGTGGTGGTGGTGATGTGCGGGTGGACGTGCGGCAGTGTTGTGGATGAGTAAGCGACGCAGTGCCGCACTGAATCCCCTGGGCGCCCGTGTTTCCTGTGGTGCAGGCGGTGGATCTTCGACAGGGGAGATGGCAGTGGTGACACCACCGCGCGCGCATACCCATATAGCAACAGCATAATACACACACTCAGTGGGGTGACACATACTCAGTAGAGTGACACACACCCGTAGTATGCACGTAGGCGCTCATAAAATAAATCAGCGCACGCGTGGAACTGCTTACATACATGCAGATGGTTTGACGTGCACGCAAACAAACAACGACTTTACAGAGCCAGATATTTGGGGCGAGTGCTCATAGTGTGGTCAGCCTCACGCCCGGCCGCCTTTGTCTCCCTGCAATGCCGATCCTTGCTGATGAGCAGTCACAGAATGACGCGACCTGAACGATCTATCTGGAGGCTCTAGTCCAATGTTACTCACACACATGTGCAACACACACGCACACGAACTTAAACATTCCTAGAGGCGAACGCGCATCTACTCTGATTGATATTCACCATTTAAGCTGATTCTCATCCACTATCAAAGACACGCAAAAAAAGACAAAGATCCCCCGTATAGCCTTGACAGACTGTTGGGGCAAGTGCTGTTAGCGAATAGCACCTATGAAGGCAGAAGCGGCATACGAGGGGGGGTGGGTGGCCAGCACCGCGCCCGGCCGCCTTTGTCTCCCCGGTGGTGATGTTTACACACCGCAACAGGTACTCATTTGAGGCTGAGTCGACGTAGCAGAGGCCCCATGACCGGTTCAGATAATCGTCACCGGCGTTGACCGTGAGCGGGATTCGAACCCCGGTCGCCAGGTTCGTAGAGCAGCGCGCTAACCGCTGCACCACCGCTCCCCCCACACACACGTTCGCACACACGTTCATACATAAATCAGTAGATACACACACACGTACACACACAAATGAACACACATGCACGCACATGAATACGCACGCATGTGCACACTGCCCACTACAAAACCACATCAACGCCATCAACACCGACGACGTCGACGATGATGATGATGATGGAGAAAGAGGCGCCGTCGGCTGTAGCGAGGATGGCATCCGCCACACCATCTGTGACGTGTGACGGTAAGTGTCAATGTTACAGTCACGCCAGAGGTCAATTGCGAAATGAGACCCATCCCTGGTCTCGTGAGCTCTGCCCTGGTTAAAACAAAATGTACTTGGACCCATGTAACAGCATCTCTATGTATCCCTATGTGTATCTACAGGGCCTCCTCTACGTACGAACGAGTTAGGTTCAAGAGGTCTGTTCGTAAGTCGATTTGTTCGTAAGTCCAACTTTACTCATGTCGATTCCAAACATGTCGTACGGCGTGTATACTCAACACTGGCTTTAAAAGTTGTGTAATCTCCTGTAGGTGTAGATGCCACTGGTTCTTCATGTTCTGCATATGTAGATGCCACTGTTTCATTACGTTCTGCAGATGTAGATGCCACTGCTTCTTCATGTTCTGTAGATGCCATTGGTTCTTAAGGTTCTGCAGATGTAGATGCCACTGGTTCTTCATGTTCTGCATATGTAGATGCCACTGGTTCTTCACGTTCTGCAGATGTAGATTCCACTGGTTCTTCCTGTTCTGCAGATGTAGATGCCACTGGTTCTTAACGTTCTGCAGATGTAGATGCCACTGGTTCTTCATGTGCTGCAGATGTAGATGCCACTGGTTCTTCACGTTCTGCAGATGTAGATGCCACTGGTTCTTCACGTTCTGCAGATGTAGATGCCACTGGCTCTTCATGTTCTGCAGATGTAGATGCCACTGGTTCTTCACGTTCTGCAGATGTAGATGCCACTGGTTCTTCACGTTCTGCAGATGTAGATGCCACTGGTTCTTCATGTGCTGCAGATGTAGATGTTACTGGTTCTTCACGTTCTGCAGATGTAGATGCCACTGGTTCTTCACGTTCTGCAGATGTAGATGCCACTGGTTCTTCATGTTCTGCAGTAGTAGATGCCACTGGTTCTTCATGTTCTGCAGATGTATATGCCACTGGTTCTTCATATTCTGTAGATGCCACTGGTTTTTCACGTTCTGCAGATATAGATGCCACCACCGCCATCTATTGCACGGCGGTTGAACGAACGATTCTCTGTCCGTACAGTGGCAACTGGACGTACGGTCAGGTTTGTTCGTATCTCTGAAAGTTCCTTAGTCGAATGTTCATAAGTAGAGGAGTCCCTGCATATATTTATGGATGTCTATGTATCTCTATGTGTATCTATGAGCCTCTGTGCACTGTATCTCTCTACATCTTTATTAATCTCTGCGAGTCTCTATGTGTATCTATGAGCCTCTACGTATCTCTCTATATCTTTATGGGTGTCTATGGATCTCCGTGAGTCTCTATGTGTATCTATGAACCTCTACGTATCTCTCTATCTCTACGGGTGTCTATGGATCTCTGTGAGTCTCTATGATTATCTATGAGCCTCTACGTATCTCTCTATATCTCTACGGGTGTCTATGGATCTCCGTGAGTCTCTATGTGTATCTATGCGCCTCTACATATCTCTCTATCTCTACGGGTGTCTATGGATCTCCGTGAGTCTCTATGTGTATCTATGCGCCTCTACGTATCTGTCCGTGGGTGTCTACGGATGATCTCCGTGAGTCTCTATGTGTATCTATGCGCCTCTACCTATCTCTCTATATCTCTACGGGTGTCTACTGATCTCCGTGAGTCTCTATGTGTATCTATGCGCCTCTACGTATCTGTCCGTGGGTGTCTACGGATGATCTCCGTGAGTCTCCTCAATGAGTCCTCACAGCCGGCTAAACAAATTCAAATCGCAGGCGACTGCGGTGGCGGCGGTGGCGGCGACGAAGATGAAGCGGCCGCGGCGGCGGCGTCGTGGCCTGGGGCCGCGTCCCCGGACAGCGCGCGTACCGGCGGCAACCCCCTGCTGCGGGCCGTGCAGCTGGGCCGCCTGCGCCTCACGCGCCTGCTGCTCGACGGCGGCGCCTACGTCAACGAGAGCAACGACCGCGGCGAGACGCCGCTCATGGTGGCCTGCCTGACGCGGCACGCCGACGCGCAGAGCGCCAGCAAGGCCCGCATGGTGCGCTACCTGCTGGAGAAGAAGGCCGACCCCAACATTCAGGTGAGGCCCCAAAACTTACCGGTGTGGTCCCAAACATACCAGTGTGGTCCCTGGTGGCCTGGGGGGGAGGGGGGCAGGGATGGGGGGGGGGGGCCTTGCTCGGGGTCCCAAGAGGCCGGCGCAGATTTTCGCTTGTAGTTTGCACGAGCGGGCAAAGTGGGGTCACCTTGGCGCTTCCGATCTCTCTCCGTGGGGCCAACAACGGTGAATTGTGCGATGACCGCTTGGGCGTAGTTAATTCTCTCGAAGCCTGGCCACACAGATAGAGCGGTGCCGCCAAAGTTTACTTTCACTGATCTTTGCTCCGACCCGGGGGCCTCCGGGGACGTCGGCAGAGGTGGCGATCCGGAGCAGCTAAGCTGCTTGGCGGCGTTTCGCACCAATTCGACTCCCCCTCTTTGTGAGCACCCAGAGCCCCGTGGTGTACCGATTCGCACGCCCTCGCGTGGTACTCACACACGAAATAGTTGAACAAAGTCGTGGGCCTCCCGATGGGTCAACTCGGCCAGAAATTGGTACTCGTTACGCCGTGCGAACGTCATCACCGAGGTGGCAAAAGGCGTCCCAGGTGCGGTGTCAGCCACCCGCGCCATTGCGCGGCCGTGTCCGGCCATCGTCCGCGCGGCCACCGTTCGCTGACGGCGCTCGCCCCCGACGGTCCGCTCAAGTCCTCACTGGGGGGGACCTCCGTCTCCGCGTACCGCTCGTGCAGGACAAGTGCGGCCGCACGGCGCTCATGCACGCATGCTGCGCCCGCGCCGGCGCCGAGGTGGCGTCCGCGCTGCTGGAGGGCGGCGCCGACCCCAGCGTGGAGGACCGCTCGGGCCGCTCGGCCCTCGTCTACGCCATCCACGCCGACGAGCCCAGCACGCTCAAGGTGCTGCCCGCCCCTCCCCCGTGCCCACCCCCGTGCCCACTACGAGTGGCACCTCCAGGCGTTATACGATGCCCACGTGCGTGCACTCGTCTGTGTGCGTCTGTGTGCGAGGAGCGCCGGGCGGCTGAGACGAAGCGAGTTGGCATGGTACGGGGGTACGGCTGGTGCATATGCCGGTCGTCTCAGTCGGTCAACCCACGGCACCTGCTGGGTCTGTCCCGTGACCTTCTGCCAGCGAGTTTTCGACACTTCACTTGGCCTCAAAGTGCACCTGGCCTGGCACAGGCACCGTGATGTCACCGCCACTTAGTGGCGATTGGCGGCTGTGTTGTTGTTGGGGAGCGGTAGTGTAGCGGTTAGCGCGCTTGGGCTACGAAACCGGCCACCAGAATTCGATTCCCGTTCACGGTCAACACCAGTGACGATTATCTGAACTCGTCCTGGGCCTCCCCTAGGTCGACTCAGCCTCAAATGAGTACCTGGTGCGGTGTGTAAACATCGCCACTTGGGAGACAAATGCGGCTGGGTGTGATGCTGGCCACCCCACCCCCTCGTGTGCCGGCCTTCATAGGTGATGCTTGCTCACAGCACTTTCCCCAACAGTCTGTTAAAGTCTGTATGGGGGATCTTTATTGCGTGGCCTTAATAGAAGCAATATGATAGGCGACGACGTTTCGGGCAGTGGCCTTTCTTCACAGACCTGATTGTAAATGTTTTACAACTCAGGGCTCCGGCATGGCCTTGCGGTAACGTGCTCGCCACTGGTCGCAGCCGTTCTCGGTTCGAGTCGAGCGGCCGCCCCGATTAACACTGCGGTGAGCGCAGTGTGAACCGTACGAATGCGGCACACTGGTGGCTGCACAGGGGACGTTAAAGACCCTGCGGCGTCATTCGCAAGGCGGAGGCCGCGTTACTGTGCCGGCGTTAACGCTCCATAAAATTGTCCAAACTTGAAAAATGTGACTGCAAATTACTCGGTTGTGATGAGGTCGCGATCATCGCCTCCTAAAGCCAGCAAACACCCGCAATAGATATTGCGTGAGAACGACAGACAACGGAGAGCATTTTTTGTTAAAAAAATGTTTTAACGAAATGTCGTTTTGCACGGCCAGTAATAGTTTCGTTGAAAAGTTATAGTTTGGAAACAAGCAATCGTCAGTTTGAACAATGATCCAATGTCCGTATTTCTCCAAGCATCATTGCCGCTGTAACAGTTGGAAATATCAGAGAGCACATACGGGTGCCCGATTGGGCAATGCAAAGTCAGAAAGAGAGAGTGGGACTGCAGGCCATTCCCCGTCCATCCAATGGTGGAGCCAGGATTTTCAGGTAGGGGAGGGCAACCCCTCCAGCAATGAAAAATGATAGAGGAGTTGTTAGTAAGTAAGGACTTGTCCCTTGCTTTATATTCGACGCGTGTGCGGCGATGGCGCAGCTATCGATCGAGGGTCGAATTCGAACCGCGTTGTGTGATCGGCATCGCGCTCGCTGAAGGTGAATGCCTTCAGGGAAGTCGTGTACTGTATACGCAACTGCGCACAATTCTGTGAGCCACTTATAACCGCTTTGCCGTTACTTATTGCCAATTATGGACTCACGACTATTGTCCTATCATCTCATAGAGTCCCTGGCATGTAATAATATGCTACACAGTGGCAGTGGGGGTCGCAAAATGACAATTTATTACTAATTATTACTAATTACGGATTTCTATCGGATCATTGGGAGGGCACGTGACACCCCCCCCCCCCCCCCCCCCACTGGCTCCGCCAGTGCATACATCCATAAGGGAACGCAATTTATTCGGGAATGCAAATCTCCATTACACGCGGGATACCCTCCGAATGCGCCCGCATGATTTTGAGGCCTTGAGGCCACGGCGTTGTCTCTTAATGTCCACCATCCGCGTACCCCCCCCCCCCCCCACCACCGCCTCGTGCGCAGGTGCTGCTGGACGCGTGCAAGGCGAAGGGCAAAGAGGTCATCATCATCAACGTGACGGAGAGGCTCTCGCTGCCCGGCGACAAGTCGGCGCCGCGCTACCTAAGCCTGCCGGGGCTGCCCGACGCGTCGTACGACGAGCGACCCGCCTGCGCCTCCCCCTCCGACGTCGAGCTCAGCACCAGCCCTTCGGCCGCCCGCTCGCCAGCACCCGGCGAGACGGAGCCGCGACAGCCGCTCCGCTCGGAGGAGGCCGCGGCGGAGGCCGTGGCTACGGCGAATGCGGTCGCGCCGCCGCCGCCGTCGTCGCGCGACGCCGACCCCTTCTTCAGCTTTGCTCGCGGCGCGGCGTCCAACTCCGTCGGTTCCGGCGCCGGAGCCACCGGTACCGCCGGTTCCGGCCTCGCCCAAGAGACGCCGTCTCCGAGCCGGCGCCGAGCGGCGCCGCCGTGCAGGCGAGGAGGCGGAGGCGGGAGCGCCGGGCGCCTGTCCCAGCTCAAGCGCCTGCAGTCCGAGCCTTGGGGCCTCGTGGCACCGTCGGCGCTCGTGAAAGCTGAGGACGGCGGCGACGGCGGAGGAGGGGACCAGCGGTCGCTCGACGGGCGGACGGGCGACGGGGCGAGGGCCGCCGGCGCTCACGCCGGCAACAGCCACTCGCCCGTAACGGCACGGCCCAAGCGCCCACTGTCACGGCAGCAGAGCGTTGACGCGATGGTGTTGTCGTCGCCGTGCGAGAAGGCCGGCGGCGTCACGCTTCTGCATCCTCAGCCACCGCCGTTGCACCATCACCACCAGCAGCAGCTGCAGCAGCACCAGCAGCTGGGGAGGAGGAACACAACGCCGGTCGATTGGGACGAAAGCCACGCTGGCGCTGGAGGTGCACACCGGCCTCAGCACGAGAGGGCCTCTCCCTGCGCTCTGCCGCCCCACGGCACGCTCGGAGCCTCGCTGCGGTGAGCGTCGCCAAGCGCCGGCCAGCGTCGGCCAGCGTCGGAAGCTCGCGAAACGTCTGCCGCTATGGACGTCCGTCTGCCCCTGCGTGCTCGTTAGCACGACGGACATCCAGCAGCGGATTGACGAAGGGGCTGAAAATGATTGATTTGTAGTTCATTGAGCGATTGTTTCATCGCAGAGCCAAAAGCCACTGGCATCAGTCAAATACTCAGAATTGCTCGATGATGCTGGATGCAATTACCAGCGAAACGTCGTACTCAAATTGTAAATGTTGCGGTTTCACGCTTAAACATACCGGTGGGCTAAAGTAGTAAACTATTTGTCTTTTATCAACGTGACACTTTTTTACTGATTGGCCGTGTCGGGTGGTGGAGGGTTACGACACATTTATAAATAACGCGATCTAAACCCAAAAACGTTGATTATGAATAATATTGGTCGCGAAAGCCTACGTGTTAAACTGATCAGTAAAATACCTCTGGTTGGGAAACCACACGTTAACACACACACACGCGCGCGCGCCGTGGAATTATGCAATCATAGTAGCCTCGAATCGTCATAACGTGTGCGTCGAGCCAGCGGGTGCTCATCGTGTGCAATTGCACGCTGCGGGTTTGCAGCGAGGCCGCGAGATTTGAATCTAACGCCCCCTGGTGGGAATGTATCGGGAATTTACCCCCACCCCGGCCCCCCCCACCGTGACAAGCGACCAGTGTGGGTTGCCCGCCACCTTGAGGTTCGTGGTGACGATGACCTCGAGGTATTTAAGCGGTGGGTATTTCCACCTTTTGAACAAAAATAAGCATTATAGCTCAGTGGGATTTACCCGGTAAAATGTCAAAAAAAAAATTGTGAATTTCTTACGTTTACTATAATATGCTCATAGGATTCCTCCTCCAGATATAAATAAAGATTCTGATTGGGACCTTTCCTAAGACGCCTTCGCCAGCGTTGCAGAGTCGGCCGATATCCCCCTCTCTCTTGCTCGAGGGGCTCCCGAGGGCTGCCCCAAGTGGAGATATAAATAAAGATGCTGATTGGAGAACGCTCGAAGTCTCTAACCGGCGTCGTTATTGACGAACGTCACGTGCGGTTTCGTCGTCGTCGTTACGAATCTCATGGCACGACCGACGAACCTAAACTCGTAGTAAACTATTTTTTGGGGAATTGCACAAGCTAAGGCCCACTGAGCTATTGCAGCTCTTTTTTCAGAAAGCTCAACGGAAGTGGCTTATCATCATCATCATCACGTGGAAATTTATAGCGGCAACCGAATACTCTAAATGCGAGATGTCGATTTTAAATGTGGAGGGGAAAATCGGAGGGCCTGGAAAAAAAAAATCCAAGGGGCCACGGGGAGAAAGAGAGAGAACACGGAAATTTCAAATATACAGCAGGCGTCAGGGTCGAACACACAACCTCCTCATAATCAACGATTTTTGGGTTTAGATCGCGTTTATTTATAAATGTGTCGTAACCCTCCACCACCCGACACGGCCAATCAGTAAAAATGTGTCACGTTGACAAAGACAAATAGTTCACTGCTTTAGCCCACCGGTGTGTTGAAGCAACAACATTTACAACACACCGGTGGGCTAAAGCAGTGAACTATTTGTCTTTGTCAACGTGACACATTTTTACTGATTGGCCGTGTCGGGTGGTGGAGGGTTACGACACATTTATAAATAAACGCGATCTAAACCCAAAAATCGTTGATTATGAATAACATTGGTCGCGAAAGCCTGCTACGTGTTAAACACAACCTCCTGTATACCAGGCGAGCTAGTTAACATCTCACCCGTGTGAGCGCATGCAATTTCAGCAGCATTGATTCAGTGCAAGCGAACTGCGGACCAATTTCGACATTCGACGTCTCTAATACTAATAGGGGTTTTCCACTTTTTTCTGGCAACAAAACTGGCACCTTTTGCAAGGAGTCATGTTTACATTAACCACAATACTTGCAGTCAAATGCAAACAAAAAACAATACTCTTGTAATTTATGCATTGTCTTTGAAACTGATTAGTCCACACCAGAGACAGCTTTCTTTGGAGCCTCGTCTCATATGGTGTTCGACCAGATGACGCCAAAAGGCGCACAGTTCAATACAACGCACTACCAGAGTAATGAGGGCTCGGGGTGAGCAGCTACATCATGGGACCTCTTTGCCAGTACCAAAATATACTAATAGGGTTTTTCCCCTTTTTTCTGGCAACAAAACTGACACCTTTTGCAAGGAATCATGTTTACATAGACCACAATACTTGCAGTCAAATGCCTCTCATCAGCAGAGCCAGGCTCACTCGAATCAGCGGCGGTGAACAGACGAGGCAGATAGCATCTCGCCGCCGCCGTCCGTGACCGCCTGCGCCGTGGTTGCGTCCGCAGGGACCTGGTGCACCGGCGGCACCTCGGGGTGGCGGACCACCAGGAGCACGACGCCGAGACGCAGGCCCCGCCGGGGCCGGACTCGGCGCGCTGCCTGCTCGAGCGGCGCAAGCATAACACGTCGCCGCTCACGCTGCTCACCGGCTCGCGCGAGTCGCTGCACGCCGACAGCACCTCGCCGCTGCTACTCCGCAGGTACCTCGCCTCCGCCAACAGACAAAGATCCCACGCGACCAACACCACCACCACCACCCCTCCACCCGTGCAGCCTTGAATAGACCGTTGGGGCAAGCGCCGTCGGCGAGTAGCGAGCGGCTGTGAAGGCCGGAACAGAACACGATGTGGTGGGTGGCCAGCAGCACGCCAGATCTGCCTTTTGTCTACCCGGCGGCGATGTTTTTACGCACCGCACCAGGTATTCATTTGAGGCCGAGTCGACCTAGGTGAGGGCGGGTTCAAATAATCGTCACTGGCGTTGACCGTGAGCGGGAATCGAACTCGGGTGGCCGGGTTCGTAGCGCAGCGCGCGAACCGCTGTTATTGTAACGTTATAAATTGTATGGCACATTTACATTTACGCAATCCCCCCCCCCCAAAAATAGGTTTAATCGTGAATAAAATTGGTCGCGAAAGCCTACATGTTAAATAATAATCATAATGCTACTGTAATCTATACCTCGATTTTCTGGCTGTTGGCTGGGCTCTTCTCCACCACCCCAACGATGACTCCGTCGTTAGTGGCGGCTAATCTGGCGACACCGAATATTCCGTGTAACGAATGAACGTTGAGGAGTTGAGTTGAAACGGCGGAAGAGGAGGAAATTTGGGAGAAAACCCACGAGTTATGAGGGAGCAAGAACCTCCGCTTATCACGGTTGGCGACGTACGGTGCGGAAGAAGTTCAACAGACATTCGTACGTAAGTTCATGAAGGGGAGGAGTGGAGGTTTTAATCTCTCACCGAGCATTACCGCGAGCCTCGTCCGCGACTCCATCCTTCATCCGGTCGGCCCCGTCGGGCGGAGGAGGGTGCACGACACACGCGCCGACCGCCGCGCGTGGAACCGTCTCTCCGTCGCGCGCGCGCGCGCAGGCACCAGCACCCGCCGCTGGAGCGCCGCGGCTCGGGCACGCTGCTGCTCGACCGCATCTCCCAGACCCGGCCCGGCTTCCTGCCACCCCTCAACGTCAACCCCCACCCGCCCATCCCGGACATCGGCGGCAGCAGCGGCAACATCCACGGCGGCAACGGCGCGGCGGGTTTCGCCGGGCCGAGCCGGGCGTCGGCGGGGAGAGCGTCGTCGCTGGCGCCCGGGATGGCCGCGCACGCCTTGCTGTGCCTCCCCGCTCGGCCCGTGGGCCTCTCGCTGGCCTCGTCCGCGTCGGCGTCCTCCCTGGCGTCGGCGTCGTCGTCTTCGGCGTCGCACTGCTCCCCGCGGCGCGGCGACGCCGGGGGCGGCGCGGCGCCGGCGGCCGAGGGGGGCGGTGCCGTTTTGGGGTCGCGTCAACCCAAGCGGCCCCTCGTGCGGCGCCACTCGATGCAGGTGGAGCAGATGAAGCAGCTCGGTGGCTTTGAGGGATTCTGCGCCAAGTGAGCGGGCCGGGGTGTCGCTCGGTTAACCGCGAGACGCCACCGGTTAACCGAAAGGCGCCACCGGTTAATATGGAAGTCGCTGCGTTAACCACGGTTCGCTTGGTTGACGATGATGGCTTTAAACGGAACTCACCGAGCAGCTAGATTTGTTTTTGTATAACTATGATTTGCTCAATTAATCGCACTGCATCGGATTAACTGGAATTTACTCTTGACGGCACTTTATATGGATCGATGACCTGGCATTCATGGGGAATTGCTCAATCAACCATGACTTGCCAATTTGACGGAGCTCTACCCGATGCTGCATTAAGTTAAATAGTCTTGACTGTGCTTCACTTGATCAACCACAATTCACTCAATTTTTGCTGTAATTTTTATTTTTAGTTAAACATCGCTCACCTGACAGCGACTCACGCCCAAGCTCTCCGCGCTTGGCTCGTTAACCTGCGATTCACTCGGTTATAACGGGCACCTCCCTCGATTATCCGCGAATCACTCGCTCGGCTCAACCCGCGGGGTATCATTGTAGGTCCTGAGCGATCACTGCTGCTGCTGCTGCTGCTGGCGCTGTCTTGGGGATATGGCGCCCCGATGCTGTGAGTTTAATCCCAAGCCATGGGGCCCACTCCGTCCCCATCATCATCATCATCCAGCATCGTGAACAATTTTAAGGGTCTTAAAATGAGCTGACCACTTTGTGGGAAGTGAACGGTGGTTGTCCCACGGCCAGCAACAGACAGTACCGTTTTAAAGTGTTAAAGATGAGAGTCTAACACATTTATTGAGTTGAACAAGGTTATTAGAAGAATTTGGGATCAAAAAGAGAGACGGTGGGTGGGTGATTCCAAAGTGCAGCGGTGCAAGGGAAGGAGCAGAAAAAGAAGTGAGGTGACCTGCAGTGTGGTGAGTGAGTGAGTGGGTGAGTGAGTGGGTGGGTGAGTGGGTGAGTGAGTGAATGAGTGGGTGAGTGAGTGGGTGGGTGGGTGAGTGAGTGAATGAGTGGGTGGGTGAGTGGGTGAGTGAGTGAGTGAGTGGGTGGGTGAGTGGGTGAGTTGTTGTGACCTGCAGTGTGGTGAGTGAGTGAATGAGTGAGTGGTTGTGACCCGCAGTGTGGTGGGTGAGTAAATGGGTAAGTGGTTGAGTGGGTGAGTTGTTGTGACCTGCAGTGTGGTGGGTGAGTGAACGTGTGAGTGAGTGAGTGGTTGTGACCCGCAGTGTGGTGGGTGAGTAAATGGGTAAGTGGTTGAGTTGTTGTGACCTGCAGTGTGGTGGGTGAGTGGGTGAGTGAGTGGTTGTGACCTGCAGTGTGGTGGGTGAGTGAGTGGGTGAGTGAGTGGTGAGTGAGTGGGTGAGTGAGTGGGTGAGTGAGTGGTTGTGACCTGCAGTGTGTTAACCGAACGCAGTATGGATGAGACGAAACAGCCAGGCCGGCTCCCCAACATGGGTGGAGGAATCTGGTGCTGGAGTAACGTGGAATTTCCAAATTCAAAATCAGACGGCTGCCACTCATTACTCGACTTAGCAGGCAGACCCTCTGATTTCACGCCGACACCAATAGCTGGCTATTGACTGGTGGGGTAAACTGTGGTGGCCTTTATGGCGCGGGAGCACGTTGCACACTTACATACCCTTCATCGATCCACTGCTGGATTCGAACTTGCGACGTTGCAACTCGGTCGAGTGCGCCGACAACCGCAGACGGCCGAGTGATCAACGACAAAGTCCACGCTCCATCGCACGGCGAGATAGCCGGGGCTGTACGCTACGACGGCGGTGGCGACGTTGTCGTTGTGTAGTTATGAGGTCGTGCCCCTGATGTTGCGTTCGGACCCTGGGGGTTGGTGGGCTGCCGGTGGCAGAGGTCGCAAACGGGTTTTGATTCCTTACCCGTACCTGTACCCGGCCGCACCAGCGTCGCAAATGGGTACCCGTACCCGTACCCGGCCGGGTATGGGTAGCCGTTCCCTACCCGTACTCTACCCGAAATGAGTGACAAACGGTTACTCACCAGTGACTCACGGCCTACCCGTACCCTTTCCCCTCCGCACCAGGGTCGCAAACGGCTACCCGTACCCGTACCCGGCCGGGCACGGGTAGCCGGGTATCGGGTAGGGTACGGGTATCGGGTACCCGGTTGCGACCTCTGGCCGGTGGCCACGTGTCACGACCACAACGCCGTCGCTGCTGCTGCTGCTGCAGGGACCCTCTGCGGCAACTGCCTCTGTGTGGCACTCGGGCGCAGGATTAAGATTTTGTAGCTCCCCCCCCCCCTGGGCTGGGCTACAGGAACTGTGAGGGCCCCCTCTAATATTTTCAAAAGGGAAATAAGGTTAAAAAAAATAACATTATTTTTTTTACAAGGCTAACGACAAATACAATTCGGCATTCACAAACGAAATCACTTTTCACGTAATCTCTGGAGGTCCTCCAGCTGGTGTAGGGCCCTGGGCTGCGGCCCCTAAAGCCCCGTGCCTTGATCCGGCCCTGGTGGCACCCACCGGCAAACGCGGGCGATGCTGCAGCTGCTGCTGCAGCTGCTGCAGCTGCTGCGTTTTCTCCTCCAACCGCCACCACCCCCAATTTTGAGTCACTCGCGAATAATTTCTCACTTTGCGCCGTGACGATGGCCGATGTTTTTTTCGAGCGCCGTCGCGGGATCTTGAACGTCCGCTGTGAATCAGACGGCGAGCGCACGAAGCACGGCCGCTGTATACCCGGAGCGTTCAACAGGGGGGGGGGGGGGCGAAGGAGGTGGCCCCTAGGCTCCGACCGCGTGCCAGCACCACGTGCTCCACGTCGCCTGCGGCGGTCGCATCTCTTCATCCGGCGGTCGCCGTGCTGTCGAGATGCGCTTCTGCGGCCGTCTGGAACGCTCATTCGATTCCCACGTTAGGAATCCACCGGTTTCGTTTCTTTTACAACTGCTTTTTTGTCACGTTCAGTTGTCCTTCGCCCCCTCCGCCGCACCTCCGATTAGCACGGCCGGCTAATGTGTGGTGCGAAATAAGTTCAACATGTGTGCTCGTTTGTAGCTCTTTCGTTTGGCCAGATCTACCTTTATATCTCGGTAAAGCAGACCTCTGGCACCAGCCTCGATCACCACCACACCGAATCCCAACCCCCTGGGGCGTGGCTCGGCACAGTTTGGTTCGCGGCCGCGAACGCCGACCGCGATGAACACGACTGGGACACGTCCGCACTCAGGCGGCGGCGGTGACGCCGTCGCACCGACCGGTATTACGCGCGGTGAACGTGCCCCTGGCCCTGCTTGGCCCCACCGCCCTCCGAGCCAGATCGAGACATCTTCCTTGATCTTCCTTGTGAGAGGCCGGTTTGGTTCTGGCTCCATGCGACGCTGGAATGGCTTCGTCTGTTGCCGGAGTCGGACGAAGCGCTGCAGGAGCCTTCGTGAGGGGCCACGGATGGCTCCGGGGGCAGCCGCTTGAAATGCCACGTGTCACGAGGTCAGGACAAAGCCGACTTGTTATGACAGTCGTGAGCAACTGATGTTCAATGTATTAAAATGCCCACCGCAATGGCTGCTCATATGCACACACCTCCAAACTTTTCCCCACATTAGTGTGGGCAAGGCTATAGGTATGATCATATTCTGTATTAATACAAATACAATATCAGTATATACATATATTGTGGTTTGGTATATATATATAGTTATTGCACTTACATGCTATATTTTCAAACACCCGCTCTATATTTCACGACATATTTACAAATTAACTTCTGAGTTAAAGCACCATGTTGTAAACTCTATTGTGTTTGTTACAAATGTTATAATCATATCTCGGTGGCTGTGAAAACAAAACCTGGAGTGGATCGTACTGACAAAGTCTGGTGGTGGATCCTGGATTGCGTCATAGTATTTATATGTTATTCAGGCAGCACAGCAAGTGTGGACTAATTTATATCTGTCCCGTCTGTGTGGGATCGAGCGTTGCGCCCTCACATGCAGCAGGCTTATCTCTGGGTGCTCCGGTTTGCCCCCGCATGTATAAACACTCATCATTAATCAGCTGAAAACATCTTCATTCATAGAGGACGACAGAGCTCTGGCAATTGCTGACTTCCAGCCTGGTCTGGTGGCTCCGTGGCGATCGTGAGAGAAGCAAATTTCACACGAACGATGCCATCGAAACAACAGTGAGTCCCGTGATTACGCAGAGGAGCGCCGCGTGGTATCGTCACGAATCTGGCACCACCGCCGTGCCGTTCGCCGCACAGCTTTTGTCGGACGAGCCACGATTTCAAGTCCGCTTCGTTGGAATTTCTTGGAACGAAAAACAAATTTTCCATTGAGCTGGAGGGGGGGGGGGGGAGGGGTCCCCACCCAAGCGATCGGTTGCGCGCTTTGGTTGCAGCGCAACTTGAATGCCTCGGCAGGTGAACGTCTCTGCAACCAGTTGGCGAGGCGGTTGCGTGCACGACTCTCAAATTAACTCCAGATTTTGCTCGGCGATCTGCGTTGACTCCCCAAGTTTTTTTGAACTCCCCAAGTTTTGTTGAACTCGAGCTCGCCGAGAAATGAGGCCAACTCGAGTCCCACTAGAGTCGTCTGCACATTGAAACGAGGTCCCTCGCATGCACGTCCTTGCGACGAGCACAGGGGCGGTCCGTCCATAGAGGCGAATTAGGCGGTAGCCTAGGGCGCCAAATAAGTGGGGGGTGTAAATTCGAGGATAAAAAAGAATACAAATGAAAAAAATATACAAATACAAAAATACAAATAAAATGAAGGTACTCTTTGGTTCTTTCAGGTAAAGTCACGTAGGTAGAAACATAATCTAATGATCTATTATTTTTCTACCTACGTGACTTTACCGAAAAAACAAAAGAGTATGGATTCCTGCAGTTACGAAAGCTTCAAATAAAGATTAAAATGAAGATGTCATTATTTCAATTCCCGTGCGCGTACAGATGGAATGTGAATTATAATTCGTTTCTCAACACTTGAGAATTTATTGGTTGGACAGACGCAGGGACAAACCGAATGATTATGCCTGTTAAAAAAAAAACGCTTAAAAGACATGAAACAAAAATATGGGCTAATTATTTCCCTATTTACCAAAAAACCTCAGCCGAGATCCGCCCTCGGGGTGTCGATTGCATGGTTAGTCGACGGCGCCAGTTGCTGGCAGCTAAGCGCCAAGGCCGCCCCTGGACGATCAGTGCACACGCGGCACCACGATGGCGTACAGCTCATATGGTGACACGTTTCTCCAAATGGACACGATTTTTGTTTGCGCTTGAGCAATCAATCGCACAAGTGGCGGGGCAATGCTGCAAGGGTGCGGCCAGACGCGCTGTAGCCACAGAGCCCACACGCCTGAGTCGTCCTTCTAGCGTAACTGCCCACTCAGAAGTGGACAAAGAGGTTGGATGGTTGAGCTAAGGTTAAACTCAACTTTTGATTGCACCTGGCACGGCCAACCGAGCTGCTATATGGCCGCTTTTTCAAGAAGCGATCTGGCCACAACTGATAAGCGTAACGCAGCGGCTTATCGTGTGGAAATGTGTAGCAGAAAAATACTCTTTAAGCGCATGCTGATTCTAAGTGCGGAGGGAAAAACCGGAGGACCCGGAGAAAAATCCACGCGACCACGGGGAGAGAAAGACACGCAAACTCCAAATATACAGCAGGCGTCAGGGTCTGGATCGCACCCACGACCTCCTGCACACCACGCGAGGTTGTTAACGTGTCGCAAACTGTTGAAGTTGCGCGATTTCGAGAGCGACTGTGAAGGAAGCGTGTAGTCGAGAGAGATAGAGACAGGCGAGAGGCGGGGTGAGCCAGTATTGTTTTACCGCACTGGGATTTGAGCTAACCTCTTGTGGCGTGCATCTGTAGCGCTCGCAGCGAACCGGGAATCATTCTGTCAGGCATGGCTGGTATAGATGTCGGTGACGGTCTGTTTGAGTGTATATATTGTGTACAGGATTGCGGATGATGGGTTTAAAAAAAAAACTGTGGTGTTATTCTAAATTTAATACAAATGCAACACAGACTCGTGTCCGCGCTTTGATTTCATTCGCGGTGCAAGAGGTGGTGGACGGTAAAGGTGCAGCCCTGAAATTGCCTGCTTGACGCCACTGCTGACAAGAGAGGGGCCTCCGCGAGACGGAGATCTGCAGTGTAAAGTTGATGTCCGATCCGGCGATACCGGCGAATACCGCTCCAAAGGCTGAGCACACACACACACACGTTGTTGTTTGTTGTTGTTGAAACAAGAGCGCAGGACGTACATCATCACCCCATGCAGACTCTTCGAGATTGGAGTGATAAGTACGGTAGAGTAAATACAGTGACTTTTTAGAGGAGATTCATTTGTCTGTTTATGTAAATTTCACGTAGTAAACAAACGTAAAATACACGGAAAATTTTTCACAACACCTAAAATTAGGCAATGCAAGAATGTGCCAAAACAAATAAGCAATTTTAAATAATTACTCTTTGGTTCTTTCGGTAAAGTCACGTAGAAAGAAATAATAATAATCGAATACGACGTTTCGATTGCAACACAAGCAACCATCATCAGGTACAAATGAATGAGAAAAACAAACATAGTCAAATGATAATTGGATTTTTACCCCTTTATCTGGCAACAAAACTGACACCTTTTTTTTACAAGGAGTCATGTTTGCATTGACCACAATACCTGCAGTCGGAATGCAAACAAAAAACATAACTCTGATAATGTATGCACTGTCCTTGAAATCGATTGGTCCACACTCGAGACAGCTTTCTTTAGAGCCTAGTCTCACATGGTGTTGGACCAGATGACGCCAAAAGGCGCACAACTCAAGGACAATGCACCATCAGAGTATGAGAGCTCGGGGTAAGCATTTACACCATTGGAACCTCCTTTGCCAGTAGCAAAATATGATAATTGGTTTTTATAGTCAACTCAGAAATACGATGCAATACAACACAGAGAGTCGGCCAACACAGCAGTCAACACCCCACCTGGTTAATTACGTTCTTCCAAAGATTGCTAAATTTGAGAGAGAGACAAAACACAGACACGGAGACACAAAGACAGACACACAAGCAGAAAGAGAGAACACACAGAAACACACAGAAAGAGACACGCAAAGACACACTGAAATAGAGAAGGCGGGGGGGGGGGGAGTAATTCCTGCAGCCACAAAAGCTTCGAGTCTAGTTTGACCCACCTTTACGGGGAAGATTTCCGTGTTTGTTTCACACTTAACTTCTAATTTAGCAATCTTTGGGAGAACGTAATCAACCAGGCTATGCGTTAACTGTGTGTTAGCCGACTCTGTGTTGTTGTATTGCACTACACTTCCTACTTTTACAAAATTTGCTTTCTCCGTGCTTGTCTATTCTCCAGGGTCATCCGCCCGCTATGGGCAAGAAATCCACACAACTCTCTCATTGTTCTCTACCCCAAACCCCTCCACCCCTCTGCCCCCCCCCCCTCTCTCTCTAAGGCCTCGACACAGATGTGTTGTCTTTCTGTCTTTGTGTGTGTCTGTGTTCTCTCTCTGCTTGTGTGTCGCTGTGTCACCGTGTCTGTTTTGTCTCTCTCTCAAATTTAGCAATCTTTGGAAGAACGTAATCAACCAAGTAGGGTGTTGACAGCTGTTGGCCGACTCTGTGTTGTATTGAATTGTATTTCTGAGTTTACTATGTTCGTTTTTCTCATTCATTCGTACCTGATAATGGTTGCTTGTGTTGCAATCGAAACGTCGTATTCTATTATTTCGTTCTACGTAACTTTACCAAAAGGAACCAAAGAGTCATTCCTGCAGTCACGAACGCTTCGAATCTAGTTAGAATTTTAAATAATGTCGTGATTATCCGGCGTTTCTGAAAATCCTGCGCCCCCTTCATCCCGAAACCGCCAGATAACCGATGATCTACTGCGTGTATGGCGTACCCTTACACCCTGCCGAGACGTACCCACATTTTACCCCACCGTACGCGTTCTGCCGATCACCTTCGCTCTCCCCATTTACGCCGCGCGGTGGACACAGATTTAGGAGATTTAGGAAACGTTCCCATCGTTATTTCAAATGCCACGCCGGGAGATTGAATCGGCGACCTCCGGATTGCAAGCAACGTGTTGCTCATCGTTGGCATTACGGCGGGCGTTCCCGGCGTTCAGCGGTGCAATTCCGTAAACGATGGTTCTACTTGGGGTGGAACGGTGGCACAGCATCTTCTTGGTTCTTTCGGTAAAGTCACGTAGAAGGGAAGTAATAAAATAATAAAAATAAAACGTAATAAAATAAAATAAAACGTAATTAAATAAAATAATTCTCACGACGTTTCGGCTACAACGTAAGCAGCCGTCTTCAGGTGGCACAGCAGTTAGCAACGCCGCGTTATCAGCCGGGCGACCCGAGTTTGTATTCCCGTGGCACGGCCGACGTGAGTTGGCAAGCGACATCCGAACCGGTTCCTTGGATCCCTCCTCCATCAACCCAAGCCGACCAGCATGGTGAAGTGTCGTCAAAAGCGCCGTGACCGAAGGGCGTGGTGAGCAATTCGTCCAGCAGTGGCTCAACCGAGGGCTGGACAAAACACAACGCGCTCTGCTCGGTGTTGTATTGACGTCTATTCAGTATTTCATGAGAGCGCGTACATTCCTGTTTTGCTTGACGCTCCGTTGCATAGCAAAGTAACCATCGCGGCGGGGATAATACACGTATATAATACAATTAATTGAATTTGCACTTCATACACAAGTGACTGTTTTTTTTTCACTGTTGGCATTGATTTTAATTGTTAATAAGAGATATTTGAAAGTTCGTTTTGACATTTCAAAAACAATTGATACGCATGAAAGGACACCCCCCCCCCAAAAAAAATAACGAAGCCATTGCATACTTTCAAAGGCAAACAGATATGCATTTCATGAACATTCAAACATTTGCGCTCAATGTAAAATTCACTTTTTGCATCAAAATCATAGGGTACGGTATACAAAAAGCGAAGCAGTAAAGACATGGTGATATCCATTCTTAAATATGGTGGCATATATATGATCGATGCAGTCCTCCAAGCGCTCAGATCCACAGGATTTACAATCAACTGAGCAATCGGAGTCAGCCCTGAATCGAGTCAACGATGTCTTTGTTCACCCAGTAGAGTGATGTCATTCGCAGCGAGCAGGTCGACCGGGACTCAACTCGGACCATCATCCCTCCGGGGTCGATAATTGAGTACCCACTCAGAAGGAAGGTCAACGGTGATCGTCATGTGCAAGGGATTGCCCCCCTCCCCCGTCACAGGAATGTGGAATTTCCAATGTTGACTCAGAGTAGCCAATGGAGAAAAAGAGCGCGTCACCACGTTACTTATCCAAGCAGGAGCATGCTCCACAACTTTCTAGCACCCTGGCGAGGTGGTGCTAATTTTACTGACCCTGGAGGATGGCATCGATTACGGTAGAGAGGTGGTGATCATGATTGTTTTTACCATGAAGATTGACGATCGGGCCTTTTAACGCATCATCCCAATGACAGTAACGTACAAAGTCACGACTGCCAGTCGCGATTCGATAAAATAATTATGTTTTTGACGCGTTTTTTTGGGCCTTTCTTTGCCCGTGTTTTTTCTTTGTTTTAGCTCCACGAACTTGAAGCTAACGCAAGTACAACATTATCTACATATACAGTTCAACAAGTCCCTTTTGGGTTCGATCGCGTAATAATGTGTCGGAAAACCCGCCACCAACATCGAGGACAAACGATCCTCACACGCACGACCTGACGCCGTGCACAGGTATTGCGAACGCAACAATCAATTTGACCCTATGATTTGATGCGTATTTTACCGCGTGCCGAACGACGATGATGATGATGACGACAGAGACGCTTAAGAGAGTGGTGCTTGCGCCCGGGGGAGTTCGGTGGACGCGAGCTGTGGAAAACGTCGCGACGGGATGGGTCGACCGGGTATGGAAACAACCAACGTGCCCCAGACCAGCAAGAATGGCATCAAGCAATGATTCTCAACTCCAGTTCTCACCACCCGGGGGAGGCGGGGGAGGGGGGTTCACCTTCCAGCGATTAGCATTCTCTTGTATGCATATGATGGTTCGTAGTCACGAGAAGCTGTACTGTGGTGGTAAGGGAGGAGGTGGGTCATATATCACTTCATTATTACGCTTGTTTAACCAGGACATCCTCACCGTGTCTCGGCACACTTCTTCAGGAGGGTCCTGCCAATCAATATGTTGCAGCCGGGGGGGGGCGGGGGAGATGATCGCCACGTTTATTCCAGTCGAGCTATTTGCGATGTAATTTTTTGTTACACTATTTAACGACTGGAGTTGAGAGACTGGCTGGTGTCGAAGACGTTATGAGCTGGGGGGATAGGGGGGCACAATGAGAGTCGGAGGAGAAAAGGGAAAGTCCTGTAATTGGATTTGAACTTCAGACGATGTCGGCAAACGCGCACGAGCAGAGGGAAGGGAGTTCCCAACCGCTCAACGGGCCCACAACGTAGCAGATCCAGGAGGTTATCACACGTGACATTAAGGCCTGTGGCTTCGTCGAGGCTGGATCGCCGTTTGCGTAGCCGCGACGCATCGCAGAGTGATCTAACGGAACGTGTAGCCGTGTCGCGCGAGGACACGGTCACACAGAGCACCCCCCCCACAACACTGTGGCGTTCAAAACCCACAATAAAAAACCCTTAGAGTTACACGGGCAGTAAAATATAAATGTCACATCGATCGAGAAATCACCGCTAAAGACACCTGTAAAAAAACACTCCCCTTTCCACCGAATTGCCGTGCAAACAGGAAATAGCAATAAATGGCTCTGGTGTTTTTGTTGTTGCACCACATGTACGAGATTATGTACGGGCCTTGTTCAGTCTACTGCTGCGTGAGCGCTTCCCCACGCTTGTTCGGGTCGTGGGGGTTAACTTGAGGACAGAGGTCGCAACCGGGTACCCGATACCCGTACCCTACCCGATACCCGGCTACCTGTACCCGGCCGGGTACGGGTACCCGTTTGCGACCCTGGTGCGGCCGGGTACGGGTAGACCGTGAGTCACTGGTGAGTAACTGTTTGTCACTCATTTCCCAACGTCTTGTCTCTTCTCACAATTCAAGTTCCTAGAATCAACCCACCTGCACCTGCAACATGGCTTCATCCCAGAGGTCGCAATCAGGTACCCGATACCCGTACCCTACCCGTACCCGGCCGGGTACGGGTACCCGTTTGCGACCCTGGTGCGGCCGGGTACGGTAAGGAATCAAAACCCGTTTGCGACCTCTGCTTGAGGATGCATCACCACACTGGCCAGGTGCAGGTTGGTGAAGGCGGGGAAGCACAGAGATGGCGGCACACACGTGGAGCACAGACGTGCAGTACAACGTATTCCGCTGCACTGCCCTCTGCTGCGCTACCACGTAGCTCCGCAGCAGCCTATAGCAACCTGTTTGTGTGTGGCGGTGGCACATTCAGGCACTATACAGGCTCAACTCTGCTCGGCCTGCCAAAAGCAATGTTTGTTGTACACAAGCACACTGGGCACAAGATTCGTGCACATCAGAAGCAGCAGTGGCGTAACTGTTCACACCCATTCTCTTCCACGATGCAATCTCGTGCTAACAATACAGAACCACGATTCGATTCTCAAGAACAGTGTCATTAACACACTCTGTTGTGTGTGGCATTCATAGTGGTTGAAATCACGTTTCGACAATTAGACCAATAAAAAAGAGTGCAAAGGATTAAAGGGAAAACGGTGCAGCCCTTACGATTGCTCACCCCCCTCTCATCACTGCTTGCGCGAGAGCCTCCACCGGGGAGCTCTAGACTAGGGGTGTCAAACTCAATTGGACCGCGGGGCAGGTTTGGATTCAAATGCACCTCCAGCGGGCCACAAAGTTTGGCCTATGAAAAGTAAAAGCATAGTGAAACGGGTCTTAACGTCTTCTTGGTTCTTTCGGTAAAGTCACGTAGAAGGGAAGTAATAAAATAATAAAAATAAAACATAATAAATATTTTATTTTATTGCTTTATTTGTATTAAAAAATAATACAAATAAAACATAATACGTCACGTAGAAGGGAAGTCATAGAATAATAAATATAAAGCATAATAAATATATTATTTTATTGTGTTTTATTTTTATTATTTTTAAATATTTTTCAGATTTTTTTATAAAAATAAAAACATAATAAATAATATATTTATTATGTTTTCTTTTTATTATTTTATTACTTCCCTTCTACGTGACTTTACCGAAAGAACCGAGAAGATGAATCCCTGCAGTCACGAAAGCTTTAAATCGGGTCTTAACTTACCGATTCAAAATATGACTAGCGCGTGAAAAGAGAACCAACTTATTTTTGTTTCGCGGCAATGGTGTGCCAAATCTCCCGTTGCATTGACCGATTTAAATTCAGGTTGAATTTAGGTAGAGGTTAAAAAATATATATATACGTTAAAAGTCGTAAAAAATTTAAACACGTGGCGGGCCAAAGGGGACCTGGTCCGGCCCGTAGACCGGTACGTTTGATGTTTCTCTCCGCCTGATGAAGATCGCTTGTGTTGCCCGCAAAACGTCGTGGGTTTTTTGCTTTTATTATTTTAAATTTGTAATTTTTTCATTTAAAAATTTCTATCTACGTGAAGAATATGTTCGATACCCCTGGTATCGACGGTGTCTGGCCCAGTCTGCCACGCTAGCCAAAAGTCTCAGTCGAGGGGAATGTGTCCAAACTTTGCTGCATGGCACGGACATGGGTTGAATTGGCTGTACGTATGTTGTACGTACGTTGAACTCCTTTGGCACCGTATGTAGCCAACCGTGCTAAACTATTCAACCATCTTAAAACTATTCATAATCAACGTTTTTGGGTTTAGATCGCGTTATTTATAAATGTGTCGTAACCCTCCACCACCCGACACGGCCAATCAGTAAAAAAGTGTCACGTTGACAAAAGACAATTAGTTCACTGCTTTAGCCCACCGGTGTGTTGAAGCGTGAAACCACAACATTTACAATTTGTGTCGGGTGGTGGAGGGTTACGACACATTTATAAATAACGCGATCTAAACCCAAAAACGTTGATTATGAATAATATTGGTCGCGAAAGCCTACGTGTTAAACTATCTTAAAACTAAACTATTTTACATTTTACCAGGTAAAGGCCCACTGAGCTATATAGCTCTTTTTCAGAAGCGAACTGGCCACAAATGATAGCTCAACTAAGTGGCTTATCATGTGGAAATTTATAGCTGCCAAATACTCTAAATGCATTTTTTATAAATGTGGAGGGATACATCGGTGGACCTGGAGAAAAATCCAAGCGACCACGGGGAGAAAACGCAAACTCCAAATATACAGCAGGCGTCAGGGTCGGGATCGAACCCACGACCTCCTGTATACCAAGCGAGGTAGTTAACATCTCGCCACCACAGCGCCCAGAGATGCGGCTGTGTTGTCCACCCAGCGGTGTAAACTGGGCACTGAAGATCCAAGGATTTAAGGAATGTGCACCCCTGTGAACCGCCCCGCCCAGAAAAGTGCGTCGGTTTATGAAAGATTCAAAAACTTTCAAATTGTGTTTTAAATGCACCCATAGTTCCACCTTCATTATTCACAAAGTAATTCACCTTATACGCAGGGGACCATGGTCGAGACAACCAGTCCCTGGACGAATGGGTCGCGGGAATTTTCCCCGACGTCACGCGGAATAAAAGTTCGCTCACCCGCTCATGAATGCCCCACTCGCGGCATGGAAACGACCCGATGCATGGCTTCTCGTCAGGCACCGACTCTTTACATTCGTGCCGTCATGCAGGGTACCAGCACAACAGCTGGGAGCACGGTGTAATGGCTTAACAGTCTGACCAGGAACGTCCAAACAGTTATTGTTTGGACGTTTCTTAATCAAAAACAATGCCAGTCGAGAGGTCAACTCCATCCCTTCAGAGGAAGATTAATGTGTGAGTGTTGAATTTCTTTCGCACCGTATGTAGCCAACTGCGCTAATCGGAGGTGCGGTGAAGTCAACAGTGGGCCGTCCTACGGAAGGTGCGATCCCTGCGAAATTAATGTGGAGTTTCCGTTCATGGCTTAGGTTCGTCGACGGAGGAGAGCACTACACTGCACTCACGTGAGAGCAGTCGTTTCACTTGAACACTAACCCAGGACTCAAACCCAGGTCCTGGTCGTGTGCTGGTGCAGCGGACCCTGGAAGGGTTAAAGTCCTCCACGATGTCGACAGTAGAAATGGGACAACGAGTTGATCAACCCGATTATTCGATTATAATTCGTTATCGACCACTCGTTTGTGGCCTCTATAAAATGGTCGCCGCCACGCCCCTCCCAGTCACCTCCCGTCCAGCCTGACATGGGCGGCAGCAGAAGCAGAGACGTTTCGTGCGGAAATATTTCCGTGATATCCAAGCAACCGAGTAATCGATCACCCGACCGGCGGTAATCGATTACTTGAATAATTGGGAGGATTCCGGTTGTATCGTACGAACTTCAACACCCGGTTTTGAATTGTCCTGGCAATCGTTAACCTCGTCGATGCCAACCTCGTCGATGCCAACCTCGTCGATGCTATCCTCGCTCCCAAAGAACTCGTCGCCATCACACGCGGGGGAGGTGAGGCCTCGCTGGATGACGTTGTTGCTGCCCACTTGAACGTTCTGCACGCCGGTGATGTTGATGATGTTGATGTTCTGTGCTCCTCCGACACTCGCGTTTTGGGACGGAGAGCCCACGGGTGGAAAGTTGACCTGCAGTCGCGGCAGAGAGAGAGAAAGGGGAGGTCAAAGAGTGATCAATGTGAGCAATTGCACATCGGATCAATGCAAGAGTGGATCAATGTGATCAATTCAAAAGCAAATCTATACAGGAGTGGATTAATCAATGCCCTATGTGTAACTATTTTGTGCATATGACCAAATCACCTCCCGCACCTCCGATTAGCACAATTGGCTACATCCAGTGCGAAAGAAGTTCAAAGTACAGGGACTCCTTACGGACAAATTAGGTTCCAGAGGTCTGTTCGGAAGTCGATTTGTTCGTAAGTACAACTTTACTCCATGTTGTACGGCATGTAGCCTAAACATGGGGAATGGCTTTAAAACTTGTATACTCTCCTGCAGATGTAGATGCCACCACCGCCATTTATTGCACGGCCGTTGAACTTACGACAGGTTTGTTCGAATCTCTGAAATTTCGTGAGTCGAATGTTGGTAAGTAGAGGAGTCCCTGTACATACATACCTCGGAATGCATTTGACCTGCGCTGAAGTCAGAAGCTAGGCAGGGTTGAGCCTGGGCAACACCACCTTGCGTGCCAGTAGAATGATTGGTATGCAAGAGAAGGGGCGATTCTGACAGGCACCGCCTCGCTGCCCGATAGGTTTGGGTGTATGCATGCGCCTCCACCAAACCCAGAGGGAGCAGAATGAGTAATAGCAGCCAGGAACAAAATTTGTCAAAATCGAATAATTACCCAAAAATTAGTGGATTGAGGAAAAAAAAAACATCGCAACGTTGCCACCCTACCGGCAGACTTTACTTATCAAACACAGGCCTGCCTTGGTGACAGCCTTGCGCTGTAATATCGCCACGGGTAACAACGCGGTGAACGGAACATGATGAACCCAACCTGCACGGTGTGTCCCTCCAAGTTCATGTTGCCGATACAGCTGCCGCCAGCGCCGCCGCCGCCAGCGCCGCCGCCGCCGCCCTCGGCAGCACACCCGTGGTTCAATCCGCCCGGTGGTGGCGACCGACCGCCCTCCTGCGCTTCCATCCCGCCGAACCCATGAGCCTCTGGGCCACCGTCTTCCGGTTGGTGAGCGGCTACCGGAGGCATCGCGAGCAGAGCGGCCTCCAAATCCCGCTGCTGCTGCTGCTGCCGCTGCTGCTGCTGCCGCTGCTGCTGCTGCTGCTGCTGCCGCTGCCGCTCTTTGACGACGCGAGCCCTCAACTCCATCCTCAGGCGCTGCTTCTCCGCCTCCCACACCCTCTTCTGCTTGCTAACCTTCTTGCTGTTCAAGGTGAGGCACGCCTTCTTCGCGAAGGTTTTAAGTGCCATGTCCAGGGGGTTGATGGCCTGCAGAGCGAAGGGTATCTGGTTCTTCAGAAGGCGTTGCGTGCGCGGCAGCAGCGGGATGACCGTGTTGTACTTGTGCGTCTTGTTGATGGAGTTCATGAGCGTGGCGTGCGTGGTGAACTGCATCCAGGTGTGGACGAAATTGGAGGTCATCAGCAGCAAGGTGTAGGCCGAGTTGTCAACGGCCTTTTCCACGCTCCCGATTTGATGCTCGCCGCCCACCTGGAGGTCCTCAAAGGTGGCGCCAGGCTTGATGTCGAGATTTTCCAGCTCAACCTTCACCTGCTCCGCGATATCGTTGTCTTCAGCGTCGTGCAGGATCACAAATGTGTAGAACTCCTCCTCCTCCTCCTCGTCCACCTCCACCTCATCCTCCCCGTGCCCGTCGTTTGTTGGTCCTCCTCCCTGCAGGCTCACAGGGGAATTCACCAAACTGCCGGACAAACCCCCCGAAACTGGCGTCGCTGGCGTTGGCGGTGGCGATGGCGTCGCGCCGGGTGACGACGCCTTGCCCCGCAAAGGCTGCAGCACGATCGTGGGACTCAAGTTGAGGTTGCCCATCTGCGAGACGAGCGAGGAGCCATCTTGGCCAGAATCGAAGACGGGACCTGTGGGCGAGAAGGAGCCCAGCGTCTCGTGCTGAATGCTGTGCCCGTCCGAAGCGTGGCGTCTGTCTGGCGCGCCCTGGTAACGGTTTGACCTCATGCTGTCGTAACTGCCCAGCGGGGGGTTTCCACCATAGGATCGGGCGGAGCCGATGGATGGTGACAGCAGCCTGACCATAGCACGAAGATTGACGCGCATAGTTGCAAATGATGGGCTCGTCAGGCACCGCATCTGGCGACAAGGAACTGTCGCCCTGCAGTGAGGGTTGGACACCCCTATACTGCCCAGGGTCAATGTTAGAACGTCGCATCCCATTCGATGGATGAGAGGCGTGCGACATTACGGCTGCAGGATGCTGAGAGAGCTGTGGTAAGACGTTACACACCGGAGTATTCTGCTGAACAGGCTGCTGTGGCTGTTGCTGCTGCTGTGGATGCCGTTGCTGCTGTTGCTCCTGCGGATGCTGTTCCTGCTGTGGATGCCGGTGCTGCTGCTGCTTGTGCTGATTGCAACCCAGTGCCACAGTGGGCAGGCTCTCGGTGCTGAACTTTATGTCGAGCGAATTTGGAAGGCAGCTTGCGGGCATCGTCTTCAGCGCCTGGGGCCTGCTGCCGCCGCTGCAATCGCTGCCAGCAGCGGAAGCAGTCTTGCATCACTGGGTCCGCCTCGCGGTCGCTGCTCGCACGCACGTCAGTCGCAATCGACGGCCCCCTCCTTGGGTCACTGTATTGGAGCGCGGCCAGGCCGGACCTCAGCGGCCCGATGCTCTCTTGGGAGGAGCTGCCCTCGAGAGGGGCGCTGGGGTTTCGCCCAAAGTCCTGCAGGTACCTCATGATGAGTGTGCAGTCCCCTTCGAAGTGGGGAGCTGGGAAAGAGTGAAGACCCTGGTTCTGCACGTGATCAAGTGCATCGATCAGGAAGCGCCACTGGCCCACTGGATGTTCCATTCCTCGCAAATGTGCTCGCATTTGCCCGAGATATTCGTCGCTCACACTTTTGAGGTAAGACAAGATTTTGGGGGTTGCGTCCGTCTCCATCGCCCCGTCGAGTCACCGTCGCCAAGACCCCTCTTTGAAAGTAATTATCCTTAAGATCCACGCTGTCTGGTGGGTTTACTCGATCACTGCGTGCATGCCCTCATCGTGTAAATATTCGGCCAGGGCTCCCCCCGTAAGTGCACGTGCGATAACGAAACTGATGTTGTAGAGACGGCGACACCAACGGTGTGAGAATCGGAAAGGAATTTGTGCAATGGGGTGAAGAAAGCCGATTCCAACAACGCTTGGGAGTGACGGAGGCAACGGTCAGTCAGCCGCCCTACCAAACGCACAGACGCAGAGAACCACACAACACAAGTGATGTTATGTTAGCGAGCACCTATTCAGGCCAGCACGAAGAATGGTCCAACAACCTCAGAACAGTTTGGAAAGTCCTTCATCCAGCAATTTTGTTTCATACTTTTTATCCCATGGCATCAAATTATGCGTGGACTCAATTAATTGCGATAGAAGTAACAATCAGCATCAACCGTAGATCAATCCAACGAGGAATTGTCTTCCACAAGGCCTTGGCATCTCTTACGGCCTTGCGATGCAGCAATCTATCTCGCCTCCTGCAGACAAGCCATTTCCCTCCATCTCTGTGGTGGATGAAACTGAGGCGTATCCTTTCCCTGGGCTGCCACTCTATGGTTAGTCTCGACTACAGGCCATGTGTCGCCATAACGCATCCGTCCCACTCAACGTTAACTTAACAATCAATACGATGTCATTAACAGTGGGGTTTTTTTTTACTCTGGACTTTGATGGCTAAATGAAAACAAGTATTTGGTGGTGCTGCTGCTGCTGCATTGGCAGTGATACACAAGGACACATTAACAAACTCAACACAATCATTCATAATAACAACAGTATGTGGTATTAAAAGGGAAACAAACGAGAGGCGAGAGAAGTGGAGTAGAGAAGTGCAGTAAATAAGGAACAGTCATCCTTATCCACTCTACCTCCATAGCTTTTAGGTAATATGAAGGGTCATTGCCTGAAATGTCACCAATTATATATTTTTTCATCTTTAAGGCCACACCATTATTGAAGACTGTTACGTTGTTTTTAGCCAAATTTGAACTCTACTACCATCAGATAAACCATTAACTTGAGAACGCAAGAGGCCAGTCAATAGAGTTGGTTGGAGTTCAGCAGAATTCTGCCTCACGCATCCCCCGTGGATGTCACGCATTTCCCTGTGATTCTCACCCATTACCCGTGGGTCCCACACATTTACCCGTCGGTGCCACGCGTTATCCACGAGTCTCACATTATATCTGTGGAGCTCACCCATTGCTCATGAGTCTTAAGCGTTATCCGCGAGTTTCACCCATTACCCCGTGGATCTCACCCATTTTTACCCGTGGGTCCCACACATTTACCCGTCGGTGCCACGCGTTATACGCGAGTCTCGCATTATATCTGTGGAGCTCACCCATTGCTCATGAGTCTTAAGCGTTATCCGCGAGTTTCACCCATTAACCCGTGGATCTCACCCATTTTTACCCGTGGGTCCCACACATTTACCCGTCCGTGCCACGCGCTATATCCGCGAGTCTCACATTATATCTGTGGAGCTCACCCATTGCTCATGAGTCTTAAGCGTTATCCGCTAGTTTCACCCATTACCCAGTGAATCTCACCCATTTTTACCCATGGGTCCCACGCGTTATCCCCGAGTCTCACGCGTTCCGTGTGGATCTCACGCATACCCCGTGATTCTCACCCATTACCCCTGGGTGTCACCCATGCCACGCGTTATCCGTGAGTCTCACCCATCATATCATCCCATATCCGTGGGTGCCACGCGTTATCCGTGTCTCACCCATCATATCATCCCATATCCGTGGGTGCCACGCGTTATCCGTGAGTCTCACCCATCATATCATCCCATATCCGTGGGTGCCACGCGTTATCCGTGAGTCTCACCCATCATATCATCCCATTTACCCGTGGGTGCCACGCGTTATCCGTGAGTCTCACCCATCATATCATCCCATATCCGTGGGTGCCACGCGTTATCCGTGGGTATCACCCATCACCCCGTGGATCTCACCCATTTACCCGTGGGTCCCACGCGTTATCCGTGAGTCTCACCCATCATATCATCCCATATCCGTGGGTGCCACGCGTTATCCGTGAGTATCACCCATCACCCCGTGGATCTCATCCAATTTACCCGTGGGTCCCACGCGTTATCCGTGGGTATCACGAATTCTCCGTGAGTCTCACGGCGGCAGTAGCCGACTTACCACGAACTTCCGACTTGACCTCTCCACCGCTGGATAGATTCCTGCCTCTCCACGGTGACAAATCACCAAGTGGCTGTGACGGTCCCACCTGATGACGGAGACTTGTGTTGCCTCCGAAACGTCGTGATCTTTATTTTAATTAATTTTGATGTTTTACCTACGTGACTTTACCGAAAAAACCTAAGAATATGAATCATTGCAGTCACGAAAGCTTCAAATCTAGAAATCACGAAGTGGCTGTTTCGAAAAACAAAAGTCGGTTTTATTTTTCGCCGCGTTTAAACCTCGACACAGTGATCTCTTAAGTCAGACCCCCCTCGCCCACCCAACCAGCTTGTAGCACACGCTCGTAAGTACATTTTGTATAATTTTAAAGGCGTCTTAAAGATCTAACTTTAGCGAACTGTACCTTATGGGGGGGGCGGGCAGTCTTCCGGGTCTCACCACGACCCTACTTCGTACACGTCACTGGAGTTGCGTCGCGCTTAAAGGCCGCGCTGATACGGACTAACTCTCGTCTGCGCGTGTAGATGTTTACATCTTGACGCGTTTTATTTAAAGTTAAAATTGTTGTGATAACCGCTACCTCCACTCTTAACTCCCGGCAAAAAATTAGTTTTGGAATTAGAATCGATTCCCCGGGGGGAATTAGGTTCTCTACTGAATCGATTCGCCGGCGGGGGGGTGGATCGTCGCCTTCCGCCTGCTCTACCGAATCGATTCACAGTGGGATCGTTGCTTCCCCTGACCTAGCGAATCGATTCCCGGAGGTATGGCAGTGTTGCCATTGCAAAGGTTATCACCTCCGAGCCTCTAAAATGTTATGCTATTTAATTAAATTAAACTTTCTATAAAAGGGGATTTTTTTAATATGTGTGTCTGTTCGAAATGTTTAGCATATTTCCCATGTGGGTAGCTTCCAGACTGTACACAATGCAAAAAGCATAAAAGTAGACTTGTATTACTGGTAGGAATCACCTGGTTACACCAGCCCACAGGGGATTATTGTGTCCGTCCGTCGTGCATCAAAAATGGGAGGGCTGGGTGGAGAGGGGAGGGTGGGGAGGGACTGGGTGGGGAGGGTGGGGAGGGGCTGGGTGGGGAGGGGAGGGTGGGGAGGGACTGGGTGGGGAGGGGCTGGGTGGGGAGGGGAGGGTGGGGAGGGGCTGGGTGGGGGATGGGAGGGGTGGGGCTGGGTGGGGAGTGGCTGGTCACCCCGTGGTGCCCTTATAAAACTCAACGTTTAACCTACTCACGCCGGCTTGTGCCCGCCCTCACAGTCATATTTGCGGAATACACCACGCCGCCGTTGACCCTGAACATTGACCGAGCAACCCAACGTTCCTACCAGCTCCCTCCACAGGAATGTGTTTTTGGGGGGGGGGCGCAATAATGGATATATTTTGCAAGCAAGTGAGCGGTGACGTCACATCTGTGATGTCACCCGCATGCGGCAGCGTCACGCAGTCTGCCTGCTGACGTCACGCACCCCCCCCCCAAACCCTCCGCGTAGGCTGCGTATTAATCCAAGACAAGAATCCAAGTCTCGGGCGAAGCTGGGAAGTAGAGCTAGTGTTATTATAAAATAAGCCAAACAACACCCCTCCTTCTCCTTCACGTGCATATCTGTCCGTCCACATAAAATATATATAAACGGCATGTTTACTTGCTTTACATCCAATCAGCCAAACGTGCTGTTGTGGTGCCACGACCGCAGAGCAACGCCACAAGCGCCGCGACTCCCTCCCGGCCTCCGCAATAAACACGACACCCGCATGCAGCGCACCCACGTAGTGTCCTGGCGGGGGGTTGCCTGGCACATCAGGTTTTAATCCGAAGAGCCCCTAGGGGGAGAGTCCCACGGTTTCCCGGTGCCAGGAGATTGGCCGACCCCCACAGGACAGGTTACATTGCGGTGCCCCTAAATTGGCTTAAAATTGTATGGGCGCAAAAAAAAGAGATTCCCTGGGCCAACCGCAATGAGTTACTCACAACATTGGGGGGAGGACGGAGGGTGGAATATTAGGCGTAAAGAGCAAAACCGAAGGCTCAAACTACTGGGCACGAGAGAACAATGGGTAAGGCGTGGAAAGAGCAAAAAAAACAAAGGCACAAACTAAAAAATACGATGGGTGGAGGCGTAACGGATGCTCCAGATGAGGGCGGGGCATCAGTTGTAAATAAAAAGGTAGGCGAGTGATTGGCTGCGCAATGCAACGCCCCACCCGCTCGGGCCTTTGAAGTTTAGAGGATAAAGGTGGGAGCCCCGGGACGATTGGGTCAGTTGTCTTCAACCTCCGGGCCGTCCAGACCGAATCCCGGCCGGCCTGGCTCCTCGAACCGCTCGCAGCATCCATGTGATGCCAGCGAGTGCTGCTACGAGGTAGTGATAGGCGAGGTTTTCACTCGTCCTTCTCCCTCCGACTCTCACAGCATCGGTGCGACGCCGTGAGTACAGCTACGAGGTACGGGGTAGAACGTTTGTGTAACTGGGTTCATAGGCAGAGTTACGCTAGGCTTTCCTCCCGAAATATCCCTCCTCCGGGTAATGCGTTTTGGCGCAATTAATAAACTTTAGTTCAGAATATCGGTGTAGTGTGATTTCTGTGTGTGTGGGCAGAGCCTCGGCGTAGCGTTTGTGATCTGTGTGGCGCATCTGCGTGGAGAGACGGTGTGCCCGGCGTGAGAGTGAGCGCGGGGCTGCAGAGTGGCGGCTCGGGGTTGGTGTGTGAGGTGCGCATCTATTACCATCTATACGACCGCCACTGGTTACGCGGGTTTTCGCGCGGTGTGTATAAAACGTGCACCTGCTGCGCCGTGTGAGTGATTAAGGTGGGGGTCAGAGTGCGCTAAATCCACTCCCCACCGTTTGCGCGTAGATTACCATCTCTACGACCGCTATGGTTTACGCGGGGTGTGTAAGACAGACACACGTCTGCAACGTGGGGGTGCTGTGAGTGATTTGAGCGTGTCTGTGAGGCGCGTGTACTGCAGCACACAGAGCCGCCGTCGTTGGCGCGCGCTTGCGCTCACTTGCGTATTTACATAGCGAGCTTTACGCAGCACATTCACACAGTAGAAATAGCGTTAACGATGAGGCGTGCCCCATAGCCCTGTCCCAGCCGTTCCCCCCCCCATAAGCCTTAATCCGCTGTATGCACAGCGGATTAAGGCTTATGGAGGGGGGTAGGTGTGCATATTCATACAGCCGCCGTTTCTTTTCAGTTTATATTAGCATTAGCATTGCAGGCACGCGGATTAGGGCTTAACCACCAGGAGAGGCACGTGCATATTCATACTGATATTTTTAGCGCTAGCCTTTGTGTGCAACGAGCGCCTGCAGGGGCGCGTGCGTGCACGCAGCCACCTCTGTATTAGTGGTGGTGTACGTGTGCGTGGGGGAGATAACCCCGGGCGGTGGTGAGCCAGCCGAGTAGCAATGTCCCTCAGAGAGGGCGCTGGCGCGGGGGGGCCGATTACCCGATCCGCGGGGGCACGGCGAGACATGGCCGAAAAGGAGAAGGGGAGAGTGGAGGGAGTGGACGTCGTGCCCCGCCCACTCACGGGGAGCGGGGAGGTGGACGTCAGCCCCCTACACTGTTGAAAGTGCAAAACATCCAGCAGCTTTGGTTCAATATTATGAAAAATTGGGCCGGTTTCGACGTTTGCTGTCTCTTCTTGGTTCTTTCGGTAAAGTCACGTAGAATGGAAATAATAAAATAATAAAAATAAAACATAATAAAATAATTCTCACGACGTTTCGGCCACAACGCAAGCAGCCGTCCTCAGGTGAAGAACAGGTCCGTCGATATTATTTTATTTTATTATTTCCATTCTACGTGACTTTACCGAAAGAACCAAGAAGATGAATCCCTGCAGTCACGAAAGCTTCAAATCGAAATATTGCGTGTCTCATCAGCAGTCAGGCTTTCTTGAATCAATTACTGGTGAACTGCCAGATGGTTAGAGGTAAGGACCCCCTCTCTGTTGGATATGGGTCCGAGTTCAACATGAAACTATCAGAATTTGAATATTTAATTTACTAGCCTTTTGCCCGTCCGCGACGTGATATTCATTGCATCCATTCGTGTGCAATTTGTAAGGCTGCGGTGACACAGACTTATTTGATTTAAAGATTATAATCCCTTGTTCATCAGGCGCCTCGCCCCCCCCCCCCCCCCCCCATGTGGAGTGACGTCAGCCGCTAATTATTATTAATGCAGGAGGGGGGGGGGTCCATTTGAAGGACGTCATCTTATAATGATTATTAATGAGGGGGCTGTTCGATGTGGAGTGACGTCACCTGCACATCATTATTAATGAGGGGTGCTGGTCAATGTGGAGGGACGTCACGAGCGTCAAGGACAGACATTCTGGGTGATTATAGTAGGTATAACTGCAGGATGAATCCGATGAGCTATAAAACAGGTGGACTTCTCCACAATTCTGGCTGTCGCCTGATGAAACTAGTTATAATTACTGGCGAAACGTCGTACTCAGATTGTGAATGTTGTGGCTTGGCTCTCCAACACACCGGTGTGCTGTACTAGTGACGAATTGGCACGTTCTGTTTACATGACAGCCCTTACTAGTTGGCTGTGTCGGGTAGTGGTGAGTATAATGACAAATGTATTTATTTACACGCTCTAACCAAAAAAAACCCTCTTATGGATGATATTGGTCGCAAAAGCCTACGCGTTAAACCAGATAGAAAGCTCTTTTGTTCACAGATGCCCGGTCGGGGCACAGGTTAGTTCGTGGCAAGGTAAGGTAAAAGGTAAAAACAACGAGCCTACCTTTACCCTACCTTTTACCTTACCACAATACAATCACTCTACCCTTACCTTTTACCCTTTAGCAAGGTAAGGGAAAAGGTCAAAGTTAAAAAGCAACGAGCCTACCTTTACCCTACTTTTTACCTTTACCCCATTCAAATTACCCGATTACAGGGTAATTACCGGCGTACTACACATGAAAAAGGTTTATAATAGGTAAATGCAAGGTAGAACGCTTTATTCGTATAGAATACTCTCGAATCGGGCATTGAGGCTCCATAACCTCCTCGTCCCAGTCGTCTTGGTCGATGACGATCTCATCAACAACCTGTTCAAGTACGTCATTTTGCCGTCGTTCTCGGACGAACGACGGGCAATAAGATCCTGCGCCGCTCCAGCCCGGTTAGACGGGACCTTCAGGCAGCCGGCCGCGATCCAAGAGCACAAGCACATGGACTGGATGAACAGCGTCGACAACAGCGACGGGCGAACCCATGTGAACTCCCGCCCAGCTCCACTATTCTTTCGTTTGCAGGGAGTTAACGTCGCCGGCGCTCCCAAGTAGTCGCAGGCCATCTTGGAGTGGACAGGGAGCAGCACTTTGCGGGGAGACCACCACTGCATTACACCAATGAAGGCACTGGCGGTCGTGACGCCCATGCTTAGAAAACGATTCGACTTCATTGCCGTCATCGATGGAGCTGCCAACGTTGCTGAATAGGGTGCTGAACAGCGACCCCTCCTCCATATAGGCAGCGACTGCTGTCGGCAGGATCGCGAATTTGTCCGAGTAGCGATGCTGCAGGACAGAGTGGATCGTGGCCGTCAGTGTAGCCAGCTCGTCTTGGTTTGTCGTTTTTGCCAGCTGTGGATTCAAGTAGAATGCCACAATGGCGGGTTCCTGATCAAGGAAGTCGCAGTACCGTACCAGCTCGGCCTTCATCCCCGTCGCAGTCAAGGACTCATCGATCACTCTAAGAGCGGCTTCACCGCGATCGCAATGACGGATCAGGTGCTCCATCGTCACCCGCACAAGATCCAATGTTGACTTGCCAGTCCGCCGACAACGAGGTCATGACCTGGCGCAGCATTCGCAGGAATGCTGTCATGCCCTCGATGTTTGCCCACTGCAGTTCAGAGAAAGCACCGATGCCGATCACATCCTGGAAGTGCGCCATGATAATGTCCAATGAGACACGCTTTTTGATGGCGTCATCGCCCATGTCAAACGTCGAATTCCACCTGATCGACGAGTCCTGGTGCATTGGCTCCTTGCTGGCGAGCTTGGCAATCTCGGCCTTGCGGCGGTACGACTGCCGGATGACCTTGCTGCGCCTGATATTCACGAGCGCCTCACGCAGTTCGGCGTTGGTCGACTTGATCTTTTTGAGAACTTGGACGACACCGATCTGGACCGAATGATCCGCGCAGCGAATATGGTGGCAAGCCTGCAATTGCTCATATCCGGCGTCCACGTTGAACAGGGCGAACGTCTTGACAGCACTGATCGCATCGGAGCCATTGTCGCTGGGGACAGTGAGCAGCTTGGTCGAGACATTGTGCCCGAAGCTTTGGAGGTGCTCAAACAGAATGGTGCCAATGTGCTTGCCGACACCCCTTCCGGTCTCCACATCGAGGATCGTCAGCAGCATGGATTTCGACGCACAAGATTTGGTGTCGATCCAGTGCACCGTGACCATCCAAAATCCCTTCAGGTTGCGGTTCGACCACCCGTCGATGGTGAGCAAAATGGTGACGTCCAGGTTGGAGAAGAACGCCTCGATGATGGGCAGCATGATGGCGTGATGCTCGACAATCCTGCGAATGATGGTGCGGGTCGACGGGCCCTCGTATCCCTGCGTCAATGTTTGGACCAAGGTCTTGAACTTGTCGCTGCCGGTGGCTCCCAAAGAAATTGCACCTTGGATGACAAAATCAACCACCGCGTTCTAAAACTTTACCAGGAGGCGATCCGGGATTGCTGACCGGCTCAGCATTTGCTGCATTACGCGGCTCGCTGACGCCGACGTCCCGACCTCGCTGCCTGAGGGCGAGCACCTTGTGCTTCTTGAGGTGGACTTTTCACAAGTGCTGCTACGAGGCAAGTGACTTGCTTATCACTGCCTCGTAGCAGCACTTGCGGGCATCACACGAATGCTGCGAGCGGCTGGAGGAGGTAGGACTGGCCAGGAGTGGGTCTGGATCGCCCGGAGGTTGAAGACAACTCCCCTCACCGTCCCGGGGCACCTATCTTTCTTCTCTCAACTTCAAAGGCCCAGGGTGACGTCATACCGCGCAGCCAATCGGGCGCTTACCCGTGCCCCCCGTCATCGTCCACCTCCATCGTCTCTACCGTGGCCTAATCCCCTCACTTCAAAGGCACAAGGTGGCATTGTACTGTGCAGCCAATCGCGTGCTCACCTGCGCTGTCTACATGGAGGGCCACGGGGTCTGCTGCTGCTCTTCTGGCCTAATATTCCACCCTCCACCTCTCCCAGTGTCATGAGTAACTCATTGCGGTTGGCCCAGTGAACCTCTTCGTTCTGCGCCCATACAATCTTAAGCCAATTTCGGGGCACCGCAATGTCACCTGTCCTGTGAGGGTCGGCCAATCTCCTGGCACCGGGAAACCGTGGGACTCTCCCTCTAGGGGCCCTTCGGATTAAAACCCGATGTGCCAGGCAATCCGCACCCCCCCGTCAGGACATGACGTGGGTGCACTCTGTGTGGGTGTGTGTTTAGTGTTGGGGCCGGGAGGGGAGTGCGGCGTTTGCGGAGTTGCTCCGTGGTCGTGGCACCACATCCACTCACTGTAGTAGTATCTACTGACTGTAATAGTATCTATTGACTATAGTAGTATCTATTGGCTATAGTAGTATCTACTGACTGTATAATAGCATATGTTGACTCTATAGCAGTATTTGCAGACTCTATAGCAGTATCTGCTAGATCTCCTCTCTGTTTCAAAGAACAAATTTGACCTAAGGTCTTCGCTCATTTACCAGCTTCACATTCCCTATTGCCATACAAATACTGGAGGAAGGGCCTTTGCTATTGATGCCCCCAGGGTCTGGAATGCTATTGCCAATAAACTGCAACTTGAATCACTACCTATGAGATCTTCACTCAAAACTGCTCTAGAGGAGTTGTACACCCATAGCTGCCACTGCAATTTAGTGGCCTAAAATACAATGTTTTGCTCCTGATGATCGCTGCAAAGTATGATCTGTGTTTTGATTTAGTGTGCTGATCTTAAAGGTGCATTGAAAAATGTTGATACTCCGACTGATGCTCCTACTGTTGTGGAGTGACTCATGCAGCTAGCTATGGCTGCAGAGTTTGGTAGTACATGTTGTTTATGTCGTTTATTGTGAAAATTCGGTCACCGTTCCTACGACCACTGTGTCATTGCTTTTATGGCTTTATTTTGGTGATGCTCGAAAAGTTTTTTGGTTTGGCCATGTTTGTTTGTTGTAGTACAGAGTTAGGCTGATGGCCTTAATCTAAGTTGTCTTGTGGTTGTTGTTGTTTGACTTGCATCCCACTGGGATTTTTGCACACAGCGTTGGTGTACGGTGCTTTTTCTGCAATAATTTGCTGTCTTTAATTTGATTTTCTGTTTGCACTTAGTCACATATTCACTTTAAGATGTTTTATTGTTCATGTTTTTGTGTTTTGTTTGTTGCGGTTGCACCCGATTCAAGAGCCGAATGGCTCACAGGGCTATACCTAATAAATGAACTTGAACTATAGTCGTATCTACTGACTGCAGCAGTATATACTGACTGTATTGGTGTCTCCTGACTGTAGTAGTATGTATTGACTATAGTAGAAACTACTGACTCTATTGTAGTATCTCCTGACTGCAGTAGTAGCTCCTGACTCTACAGTAGTATCTACTGACTCTACAATAGTTTATACTAACTCTATAGTAGTATCTACTGACTCTACAGTAGTATCCACCAATTCTATAATATAATCTACTAACGCTACAGGAGTATCTACCGACTCTACAGTCGTATGTGGTGACTCTATAGTAGTATCTACTGACTGTAGTAGTATCTATGACCATAGTAGTATCTACTGAATCAACTGTAGTATCTACCGACTCTATATTAGTATCGACTAACTGTATGGTAGTATCCACTGACTATAGTAGTAGCTACTAACTCTATAGTAGTATCTGCTGACTCTACAGTAGTATCTGCTGACTCTATAGCAGTGTAGTGACATAGCTGCAACTGCAGGTGGGCACTTAGCGCATACGTTGCTGATCATATACACGGTGTGTGTGCCGGCAGGGCAGAGGAACTGGGGCAAAGGTCATGGCAGACCTCGTGGGGAAGCCCCTGGAACCCTCTGGTGGGTTCGAGAAGGGAGGCGCAGCTAGGGCCGAGCCAAGCCACGCCAAAGGGAATAAAAGCAGCGGAGGGTGAGAGCTCCTGGCTGCCGGTTCTGGGATTGGACTCGTCTCGTCGTCGCTGTCGTCATCGCCGCCCTCGTCGCTGCCCGCCTTCGCCCAATCATTACGCGGCCGAACAGTAGTTGGCTGTCCCAGTCAACGCCGTCAGTGCAATGCGGACAGGGTCGTGTCTGGGACGGGTCGTGCGGCAGCATGGTCGTGATTGAAAGGGGGCCTGAGTGGTAGCGTGAACTCAACAACAATAAAAGGGGAGGACGGTGCCTCCTGCGACCACCTCGTCTCTGACTGAGTGTGTGTGAGACGCACGCCACCCGCACACACACACAAGCCTCGAGCGTCGAGCAAGAGAACGAAGAAGAGACGCACCGATACTACAGCAGTATCTACGAACTCTACAGTACCATCTACGGACTCTCCAGTAGTATCCACCGACTCTACAGTCGTATATACCGACTCTACAGTAGTAAATATTGAATCTATAGTAGTATATATTCACTCTATAGTAGTATCCACTGACTATAGTAGTAAGTACTAACTTTATAGTAGTATCTTCTGCTATAAAGTTAGTATAAATGTTGAATGGGTCCGAGGAATGTCAGTGAGTGGCACGTTGCGGCGACTAAGCACACGGGTACACAACATGAAACGCTTTACCAACGCCGCTTTGGCTGGATGTGTCGATGTGTGATCTCTGTCGTTTGTGGTCTTAGTAACCTGGAGGGGGGAGGCATGGGCATAAGTGGTTTTGATTGGTGGGGGGAGCACAATGCAAGCATCACCGCATTGATTTTCCATAAAAATCCCAAATGTAGGACACTCTTGGAAAAGTCTTAAACTTCAGTGAGGCTTTCCTGTCTAAATGAACGCTATTACCTGCATATTGTTGATACATTTATCAACAACCCACTTTATGGTCAAACAATCACCATGGCCGACACGGCGTGGGGTGCCTTTATTCAGCGGTGGAATGACAAGAGGGCTGTAAGTTTTCATTTTAGAGTGGAAATTATAATTGTCAGTGAACAGGATCATTAATTAAAACATAACAAAAAAAGTTGGCAATGTTTCAATGCAAAACACACCATATTAAGTTGATCTGATTGACAATTATTTGAATGTAAATTCCTCCCTCTTAAAAAAATCACCACCCAAATGTAATGCATGTGCATTAACAACATATGCTCTGGATTGACTTCAAACACATATTTTTATTTATCGGTTGTCGTTATACAAACTTAACATCGATTTGCACTTTTATGTCGTCTTCCTACAAGTGCTGCACAATTATGATGATCATGATAGACAGTATTCACAATTAATCAAAAAGTCACATACATTATAAAGAGTACAGCACCTGTATATATAGTATATGTACAAATCGCATCATGATTAACGATGGTCACTTCATCAGAGCGTGCAAGACTGAGTACCGCAGAGGCTCGCCGATGGAGAGTCGTCACATCGCAGGCCAACACACTTCAAGGTATCAAGTTGAATTCCCTCTGCTGTTCACACTGAGCCCTCACACACTACTGCGCTTTATCCGCCTGATTCTCTCTCTCTCCTTTTGTTATCACTGTTGCTAAGCACAGGAACGAAACACCAAGCGACCAGTAACAAACATCAATACTGATGATGCAATAGATACAGGCAGTCCTCTGCATACGAACGAGTTAGGTTTCAGAGGTCTGTTCGTACGTCGAAGTCCAACTTTACTCCTGTCGATTCCAAACATAGTCGTACAGCATGTACACTAAATACGAGGAATGGCTTAACAAGTTTATTAATCTCCTTTAGATGTAGATGCCACTGGTTCTTCACGTTCTGCAGATGTAGATGCCACCACCGCCATCTATTGCAAGCAGGTGAACTTATGACTCGGTCCTGAACAGGCAACTGGACATACGGACAGGTTTGTTCGTATCTCTGAAAGTTCGGAAGTAGCGGAGTCCGTGTATACAAATTAAAACGTTTCTTGAACCGAGCGAGGTGACTGTAGGTGCTTGGGGAGAGAGAGGCCAGCAGTGATTTCCAATGAAAAAGGGAAGTTATTTGACGTGCGGTGTGGTGGATTAGATCAAACAGTCAGTCTGGCAAACAGTCTTCACCAGGTCTGGAGGATTCATTTCCGTGAGCATCGCTCGTCTACCTGTCGTTGTTGCTAATAAAGTCTTGCACGACCTTCCCCCACACAGGAAGCTCTCTGGCACCAACCATCGGCAAGTCCACTCGCCTTTGGGTCCTCCTGAGCAACTGGGTCCTCATATTTCTCCAGTACGTGAACTGTGGCATCGCAGGGCCGTGCAAGATTAACGGACAGCACGAGGGGGGAGGCCTTCAACCAGCGGCGATTATAATACTAAGTGAGCAAAGCTCTGCGGCCGTGTCCAATGTCCCATGTAGAATGTTGTGGCTGTCACAGGTGTGCTCGGAACCTGTCACGTTCGTGACCATTTTACCGACTCGGAGCAACTATTTGATTTTGTATGGCTTCTGAATGCAATCACATCACATAATCATTTACAAAGGCATGGGGCGAGGGAAGGGGATCTTGGCAGGGAAACACAGGAATGAGAAAATCGTCCCCGTGGCACGGCCTGAGAAAAACCAACAACGAGCCCCAGGGGATAGGTGGAGCACCTGGAGTAGCTGGCCTAGCGAAGGCAGCTGGAGCCCCGGGGACAGCTGGAGCAGCTGGAACAGCTGGAGCCTTGGGGACAGCTGGAGCAGCTAGAACAGCTGAATAAGTTGGAGCGTGCTGGACCAGCTGGCCTAGCTGGAGCCCCGGGAACAACTGGAGCGGCTGGAACAGCTCCCATGAGTTCCCGTGCACCACCTCGTCCGGGCCAGCTGTCGAGTAATTAGAATGACTCCCTCGTTGTTTATAAACTTGCTATCCGTGATTTTGGCTGCATGCGAATCGCATATGGAACTCTGCACGACTACTGGCATCGAGAGAAAGAAAGTGATGATGAGATAAAGTGATTTAAGGTCATTCATGAAAAAAATATATACAGTTTTTTTCCGGCAAATATCATTATCCTCCAAAGTTGCTATTAACGAGCATCTCCGGAACGTATCCCTCGCGAATAACGAGGGAATATTGTCTTAGAATATTAGAAATCAACAGTAGGGTTTGACTAAATGTCACTTATCAGGTTTCCTCGATAGAGCCTGTTCATCTGACCACCTTCTCCTTTGTTCCCGAATTCTGGGTATGGGGAACGTATTTTTTACTTGAATCTCAAACCTTGTACTCACTTGATCCAGGGAAGTCAATGCTCTCAGTGGTCTAGGCAAATCATCCTTAGGGAGTGCATTCTCTCGGGGATAGAGTGGAATAACCGTGTTATTCTTGTTCGGGGTTTGGATGGAATTCATGAGGGTGACGTGCGTTACGAACTCATTCCACTTGCTACGGAAGTTATTGGTCAAGAGTAGGATGATGAAGGCAGATTTATTGATGGCAGTTGTCCAAGCAAGAAAAAGGCGTGAACCCCCCCACTTGAAACTGGTCTTCGTACACAGCGCCGCCAGTTACCCCGAATTGTTCGAGATCATTTTTCACTTGCCTGGCTGCATCGCCGTCGTCTTCGTGGTGCAGAATCACAAACGAGCAGAAGTCGTCTTCGTCATTCTGCCCCTCCTCTACGCGAGGAGCGTGATGGTCGTCACTCCGGTCTTCCTGTACCACTGGAAACTTGTCGGTCTCTTTGCCAGCGGTCCGCGTCCAGGGTTCACTTCTCAGCTGCAGGTTTCCGATATCCGTCGACAGCCTTTCCACACGCCACGACCCCACCATCGGACCGGCTTGTCCGGATTGACCGACACCTTGCCGCTTGGCGTGAATGTCAATGAAGGACTGATGGGGCATCTTTGGTATTGCTCCCGAATGGCCTCCAACGTTTCCCTCGCCCTGGCCACTTACAGCACCGTCGACAAACTCCCGAGTCTCGGAGACAACGCCGCGCGGCATCCGAATGCTCAGCGGGCTGGGCATGCTGGCGATGTACCTCTCAGCTGCCAATGCATCTTCATCTGCTCTTGCTATAAGGCTCCTAGCATCTGTGTGTGTGTGTGTGCAGGCAAATGTGGGGAGCAGTGGCACAGTGGTTAGCGCATTGTGCTACAAACTTGGCAACTCGAGTTCGAACTCCCGCTCACGACCAATATAACAGTGACGATTATCTGAACCGGTCTTGGGCCTCCCTTAGGTCAACTTAGAATCAAATGATAACTGGTGTTGTGTGTAAACATCGCCACTCTGCGGCCGGATGTGGTGCTGGCCACTCACCCTCTCGTATGCCATGCTGGCCTTCATAGGTGCTCGCTAATAGCGCTTGCCCCAAAAGTCTGTTCCGGACTATACAGGGGGTCTTTGTTTAACAGTGTGATTCTTACATTCAAGTTGAACTGTCAAGTGTTTGCCTTATTTCCAGCTACTGGATCCAAATTCATAAACTTCAAATGGCTGTCAATGACATGACATAAAGGTCCAGACTCCTAATTCCAAGGACAACCTTGACTCAAATTTCGATTTAAAGCTTTCGTGACTGCAGGGATTCATCTTCTTGGTTCTTTCGGTAAAGTCACGTAGAATTGAAATAATAAAAGAATAAACAATAAAACATAATAAAATAATTCTCACGACGTTTCGGCCACAACGCAAGCAGCCGTCCTCAGGTGAAGAACAGGTCTGTCAGAAAGACGCTGTCTTTCTGACAGACCTGTCTTTCTAACAGACCTGTTCTTCACCTGAGGACGGCTGCTTGCATTGTGGCCGAAACGTCGTGAGAATTATTTTATTATGTTTTATTTTTATTATTTTATTATTTCCATTCAACCTTGACTCAATTACACTCGTTAAATAAACACGCACGTGTCCTGTGCTAAACATCTTAAGCTTAAACCTGACTTCAGTCTCGGCAAAACCAACCAACCACACGTTATTTCATAACCCTGTCCTTTGATTTAACTTATAAACCACTTGCTGGTACTTCATGCCCAAAACAATAGAACTTTTCTTGACAAATATTCACAATCGTGATATTATATACACTACCGTAAAGACTAGCGACCGCTTGTGTTGCGATAGAAACGTCGTGATATATTATTTTTTGTTTTATTTAATTTTTCTACCTACGTGACTTTACCGAGAGAACCAAAGAGTATGGATTCCTGCAGTCACGAAAGCTTTAAATCAAGATTAATGATATTTGATTAAGCTCCCTGCTTAGCTTCCAAGATTTGAAGATATTGTGTATATTCTGGCAGATTTGGACATACGCACAACCTAATTACCACTTTATCAATACATTTTTTAAACATTTAGATAGTGTGAAATAGCAACTAATTTATAATTGCATGCTCAAGTATAATATAATTGTGCCTCAAAGCATGATGGCAATCTGCTATGCAGATGCAGTTCTGGCCAACAAGAGGCACGTAGGGCATTATGGATATCTCCCATGATGCTTTGCAACTAAAGTTTGTCCCTGAAATAATAAGTGGATATCCTGTGTCCCACAAATAATGGGGATTTTTGGGAATCCCTTAAAACGTAGCGAAATCGTTTTTTGTCTACTTAAATTGCACCCACAAAGCTCAACAATTGAACTTGAAAAGCAATTCTGACTTGTTGTTAGCTGTGTCTCTCAGCTTTGCAAGCCATCCAAGTTTAGTACTGCCCTGTGGAATAACTCAAGCAGTGGTGCAATGTACATTCCAGAGTCAGCTGAGTTTTGTTTCAGTGGTGACTTTTTAACTTTCTTTTATATAGCGATTTTCAAGTGTTGTAATATTTATTTTTAAAGCTGTAAAATAACAATACAAGGTGTAAATGGGATAGATTTTAGTTTTCGTGGAAATAACTGGTTTTCATATTCTTGGTTCTTTCGGTAAAGCCACGTAGAAGGGAAACAATAAAATAATAAAAATATAAATCAATAAAATTCTCACGACGTTTGGACTGCAACACAAGCAATCATCATCAGGTGTGAAATCCACAGCAAGAACATTTTTTTTAAAAAGTGGCGGTATAAAATATAACATGGTTTTGTTAAGAATAAGTATTTATCAGAGTACTCCGCACCAGAATTAGCTAAATAATTTGAGTACACGCTGTATCCTAGAATCTGCCGAGAATATTGTGTTGTGGCTTTCCTGGATAAACAATTGGCAATATCTTCAAAAAAAACAATTATTTATTGAAAGAGTTTACGTACCGACATCTTTGAGCCATCGTTTGACTCGTGGATAATGGTCTTCCACTCTCTGCAGGGCCTTGAGCATCTGAACCTGAGTTTCAATTCCACCATCGTACAGCCAGTTCAACACATAATTCGTGGCCTCAATCTTGTTTGTACTTTTCATGTCCTTAAACTTGTTGTATATACTTCGATCGATGTAATCGTTTCGATCCAGCTCATCTATAAATTCATCTGGTGCATAACCAATGCACTTATTTAGGTGAGGTCGATTTTGACGGATAAGCAGTATCAATGTCCTTCTGTGTCATACCACAGTGATAGAAAAACAAAGAGAACATGTAAACAAGCTTGCAATGCCCTGCATCAGTACAGTATAACTAAAGTCACATTAAAATGTGACTTCTTTTTAAAATACAGCATCCAAATGAAATCGCATCCCAACACACTTGTATAGAAACGAGCATATTTATTTTAAAGACAGAAAGAGGAGATCAGGCGCAAGGAAACATTGTAAGGTATACATCTGGACTTAAACAGTGGCTGTGAGTTGACAGCAAGGGTGGTTGGGGGAAGTGAGTTTCAGACCATGGGGACAGCTGAGAAGAATGAGCTACCTCCCACTGTGCCGAGATTGAATAGGGGCTTTGACAAACTGTAGCCCTTGCTTTGTAGGTGCATACCTATATTTTCAGACAAGAGTTTGAAGCGTTGTTAACCAAAAATAAAAGCGTTGAGTCACAGTCGTGTAGCTTTTATGTGGCATCATAGTGCCCCTTGAGTGACATCACTGGAGTGATACTGCTGTGCATTTTAACCATCAGTATCTACGTTACTGCGTTCAATGCATTGTGGGAGCCAGAGTTATAGTTATGGCACGGCACGCAGTGCATTATGGGAGGCCGACTTTCGGGCAATGAGTCAACTCATGCAAAGGAATTGTAAAATGCTGTATATAAATAGCAGTGTTTAATGCATGATGCAATTCTAAAATGCAAATTGTCAGTGTTATATTTACAGGACCAGAATTAAAGCCACGTGCTGCTGTAGATACGTGTTGCTTTGGTAACAAAGTAAGAGTTAGTGCAACCCAAAGTCGTTTTCTTAGGTTGCATTTTATCCTCAGAAAAGCAACTCTAAAGAATTGACTACATCCATCACATGGAGAAAACGTTGGACATCGTGCCAAAGAGCAAACGGTACGCAACCTTAAAACACAACGGTGAGAGCTATACAGCACAGCCACGAAAACCTACGCAGTTGTGTTTGCGGTATTTTATTTAAACACTTAGTTAAAACACAATGTCGGTCGTTGGTATTTAGTGAAAATTTCTGCTGGCCACCTTAAACGAGAGGTGGAAATTTCCGTGAAACAATCATCGTTGTTGTCTTACAAAAATTGGTACAAGTTTTATGGACCCTGGAGAAATGATGTGCTGCTGTGAAGCAAGATACCTCAGTGGAAGTTCGGAGATCTTCAATACCAGCCATCTTCAGAGGTCACCTGATTTACTGTGTGTGGTCTCTTCACTGTGTTTTTTCTGTGAAAAAAATTACTGACCATCATTTCTCCATGAGATGAAAATCATCAAAGACAATAAGGACACGGTTACCTGAATAGCACAGTGGAACACGGTTTTTGTCTAAACATAAGGCCAAGGTCCAAGTCAGGGGTGGGGAACGTCCAGCCCGCGGGCCGTATCAGGCCCGCGAAATCATTTGGTCTCTGGCCCTGCCAAGGCAACCGCAGGCGGGACTCGAAATTCGATAAATCTAGGAGCAAACCTGGAAAAGCAGTTGCGAGTAGCAACATCAACAATACCAGCTAACATCACACGCCTCGCCAAAGAGAAGCAGTTCCAGCCATCGCATTAGGGGTGAGTTAATAAAATGTTTGACCAAATATAACAGGCACATTTTTAAGTTGATAATTTTGTATGGCCCGCGAATGATGTTATATGAATATCCAAATGGCCCTTGGCAGGAAAAAGGTTACCCGCCCCTGGACTCTTAAGTAGATACAAGTGTATTGCATATACAATTATGGTACATGTGTGCAGTGGACCAAGGCCAAGATGTTATTATTAAAATTCTTAATAACTTGTCATTGAACGGACACAAAATGTCCAATTCCCGTCATATGGGAATGCATATTTGACGGGATATCTTTCGGTTCGTTAGTTAATCCTCTTTTAATCCAGCAGTAGATTTACAAAGGGCTGTACATCATTATTGGCATTCTATGTACACAGTACTTGAAACAAATATTGAACGAACTTTATACAATCATAATATAGACACAAAGTGTACTGTTTAGAGTCTATACATATCGCGATGGAGCAAGAGCATTGTACATATATTAAACTGAGTACTTTACTCTAATTACGTTATATAAATGGTATATATATACATTATACCACACAGTTGTACATAACCATCATCCACGTTCAATCCACTGCTGGATAAAGGTCGGCCAAAGCCACCACCATCTCTCGTCCCTGCGATGTTAATTTTCCACTGATGTATGGCTAGCAGGGCCTTCATCCAGCAGTGGATCGACCATGACAATACGAACAGAACCCCAGACATAAGACATCCGTGTCCGTGCAGATGTAAAAAAAAACATAGCTGCAACAATGACACGTACTCCCTTGGTTATAATACACGAATGTACGGGCAGACCTTGGTCAATCTACTGCTGGATAGGGTTCACTGATCCCCACTCGACAAATCTTATCATTGGGGTCGTTTGACCATCCCTGTTCACACAAACATTTACAGAAATTAGTTAATATTTCTCATCATTATTAGCCACTGCATGTTAAGAATGCACGTAAGCACATGCGTACGAGCAACAGACTGACGTTCGTCGTGGAAGAGGTTAATACCTGATAATAATACCTTATAAGTTCCCTGTGACAATTACATCGTTCTAGTCATGTAACGTATCCTCGATATATAATTAAAAAGTTAAACAAAAGATGCTTAAACCATAGCCGTTTTCACGTCACAGAAATACAGCGAAAAAAACCAATGAACACCGGGAAACGCAAAGTGAAACTAGAATACCTCAATGGTTACTTTTGAGGTTCAGGAAGAGGAAATGTTAAATAAAGGACGTGACGTTTGCTATGTGCTTTGTGAAAACTAATGTATTTCAAAAGACGGTACAAGATTTGAAGAATATACAGGATTTTTTTTTTACAGCCAACATCGTCGCCATAATCATCATCATCATCAGCCGTGATCTCCCCACTGCTTGATAAATAACAGAAGGGACGTGAGTTAGACGTTTGAAAGCCCTCCCAAGCCATCAGAGAAGTGTATTTTTTTTTTACCAGGTAAAGCCCACTGAGCTATGTAGATTATTTTCAGAAGCAACCTGGCGATCACAAATGATAGCTCAACGTATCGTGTGGTAATGTATAGCAGCCAGATACTCTAAGCGCATGTTTCTAAATGTGGAAGAAGGGGGGGGGGGGAAACGGAGGACCCCGAAATAAAATCTACGCGACGCACGGGAAGAACAATGCAAGCTTCAAATATACAGCCGGTGTCAGGGTCGGAAACGAATCCATGGCCTCCTGCATATCCTGATACACACTCGGGGATACGATGCTCATCCCCAAACTTTTATAAAACGGGTTGCCCTTCGAGGTTGACTCCTTTGCCTGATGACGATCGCTTGTGTTGCGATCGAAACGTCGTGATATTTATATTCGCTTGATTTTTTTTTATATCTGCGTGACTTTACCGAAAGAACCAAAGAATATGAATTCGAGGGAGTTGACATACCGCCACCCTCTCTCTTAGATATGGGTCCCTAGTTTAACACGTAGACTTTCGCGACCAATATTTTTCATAATAAACGTTTTTGGGTTCGATCGCGTTATTTATTAATGTGTCGTAACTCTCCACCACCCGACACGGCCAATCAGTAAAAAAAGTGTCACGTTGACAAAAGACAAATAGTTCACTACTTTAGCCCACCGGTGTGTTGAAGAGTGAATCCACAACATTTACAAAAATTGCCCGATGATGCTCGATGTAATTACCAGCGAAACGTTGTACTCAAAAAAATTGTAAATGTTGTGGATTCACTCTTCAACACACCGGTGGGCTAAAGTAGTGAACTATTTGTCTTTTGTCAACGTTACACTTTTTTTACTGATTGGCCGTGTCGGGTGGTGGAGAGTTACGACACATTAATAAATAACGCGATCTCACCCAAAAACGTTGATTATGAATATGGGTCCCGAGTTCACGATCTGTCAATGCGGTGGGCAGCAGAGGGCAGAGCAGCATTGTACTCTGCCCCACTACACGCACCGACCTGAGTGGTGAAGTATGGTCAAATATCCCACACGACCAGCATGGCGTGGGTAGCTCCTCATCCAGCAGTGGCTTTACAAAAGGACTGCTCCTGCACAACACTGTAATCTGCCGATACAATTGATCACGGGAAAGCATTCAATTTCAACGGAGCTGGGATTAGCAACATCTGTGGAATCACTCTTTTGTCGTCAATTATTATTTAGCTTATTATCATTGGATATGATTACTTTGAGTTCGGCACAAGTGTAGAGGAGTGAAATGGGGACGTGACGTCAGGTGTGCCGTTCAGTGCGATGACGTCACGTCTCCTAGAGTACTTAAAGAGAGACCCCGTGACGAAAGCGGGGTCACTGTGGGAACGGGTGATGGTAGAAGGGTAGAGAGAGAACCAGGGGTGGAGGGATCAAGAGGTTTGTCTGAAGAGAAGCCGGTGGTAGCCGTAGAGGTGTTTCTCTCTCCGGTCGGTGGAGTCGGTAGAGTCCCCGATCCGACACGAGAGAGAGAGAGACCGGAGCTAGCCGGGCTGGGACCAGACAGAGCAGGGTCATATGCAGTGGCGGCTCCTGCAAAATCTCTCAGGGGGGGCAAATGTCTGGATGATTGATAAGGATAAGGTCCACCCATGCAATGGATAAATTAACAGCTTAAGCATGTAAAGGCAACTTCACTTCTTTAATATTAATGAAAAATAAAGTGACTCTTACAATACATCTTGTTTGTTTATATACTCACTATTAAAACAAACCACTCAAGTTTATTTTATTAAAGATTCCACTAGGTGGCCACAAATTATATTGTTGGATGAAACGTGCTTACGTATGATGACGTGAGCACGTTAGTGCGAGCCCTCCCGGAAGCCATAGAGAATGCATTGGAGCGCCCCCCGGTCGAAAAAAAACATCTTTGAATGTAAGTCTATGGGACCACTCTGGGCGATTCTCAGCCGGAGTGAAATCGCCCAAAAAGAGGCGGTACTCCACAGAACGTGACATGACGCTGATTGGACTATATCCAGAGGCTGCAGTGACGGCTAGCGTGACTCTGTGGTTCAATGACATTGGTGGTGCGTCGCCCAATCTCCCTAATGAAGAAACCGCCCCTGGTCATATGGTAGGACTCAGTGTAGGACCCCTAACCCCCCCCCCCCCCCCCCTCCTGGGAAGTTGTATACCCTGGTGTGTGTTATTGTTATATCCTTGATAAACCTTTGGCGGAAGCCTCTCAACTTACCTGCGTCTCCGAGTGCGTCCGTGGGTACTCCTCAACACAAGTGTTACATGAGAGGGTCATTGCCAGTAAGATCGGTTGAAGGAAGCGTTACTACTGATGAGACGCTGTTAGTGGGGACATTGGCCCAGAGGATTTACCGAAAGAACCGAGAATATGAATCCCTGCAGTCACGAAAGCTTTAAATCAAAATTTGAATAGATGATGCTTAGAATTGTGCACTCCCAGAAGCAAAGGGCATTGTGGCTGCTGGACTTACGTGAAAAATAATACTATTTGCAGAGACGGATATTTGAGGGAGACTTTAGTGCGGTTTTTTTCGTTTGTTCTCTCTCTATGTATCTCTGTGATATCTGTCTACTTATATGTCTGTCTATATGTCTCTGGTTCTGTGTTTTATCTCAATCTCAGATTTATCATTCTCAGGAAGAACGTAATAAACCAGGTAGGGTGTTGACTGTTATGTTATCCGACTCTCTGTTGTATTACATTTTGTAAGTATACTAGATGTGTGTTTCTATTTCATTTACACCTGATGATGATTGCTTGTGTTGCATTCGAAACGTCGTATGCTAGTATTTAATTTATTATTTTATCTTTATACGTGACTTTACCGAAAGAACCAAAGAGTTTTTTTCCATTTTATTAATAAACCTACGGAATCACGTAAATATCGTAGACCCACTAGTGCGATCAATGATATTATTATTTATTTATTTCGCTGTTATAAATGTCAATCCGATAAGCCACTTCGTTGAAGCTGTCATTTGTGGCCAGGTCGCTTCTGAAAAAGAAACTAAGAGCTCAATGGGCTTTACATGGTAAGGGGCCGTCCATAAATGACGTCACGCACCTAGGGGGGGGGGAGGGGTCAGGCATTTGTGACGATGTGTGACGATGTGTGACGAGGGGGGGTTAGAAATGTGACGTCACATCAAAATGCGCAACTTTCAATAAAAATAGACAACACGTTCTACTTAATTATACTTTTGAATAAATGTTTTCTCCTACAACATCAGAGTGCAGCGCCACATAAAATACGCACTACAATGACAATAGTTTAAAGCGATTTGAAGCATGTTTTAAAATTGTCTAAAATCACGTGACGTCATTTATGGACGGCCCATAGACAAACAAACAAATATATATATATCGATTTACAGCTTTCGTGACTGCAGGGATTCATATTCTTGGTTCTTTCGGTAAAGTCACATAGAAGGGAAATAATAAAATACAAATATTTAAAAAATATTATTTTATCACACCTGATGATGATTGCTTGTGTTGCAGTCGAAACGTCGTGAGAATTGTTATTGTTTTATATTTGTATCATTTTATTATTTCCCTTCTACGTGACTTTACCGAAAGAATCAAGAATATAAATATATATCGTTTTATTTGTATATCTTTTAAGTGATTTGTTAAAATTTTCCTATACTTTGCATTCCTATCGTGTTTTTTCACTGTTTGTTGTTGTAACGCTCTGACCTGCCCCTTACTGGCCACCTTTGGAAAAAAAGGGGGAGCTTTATAGCTCTTCGGATTCCTCCAGTCTCAATAAATATTCTGCTTGTGAATTTAAACAAAATCCCGAGTTTAAATCGATTCGACTCATCGCGTTAATCGATACACGATTCGCTCAACAATCGCGAATCGGTTAAAAAACCACGCCCCTCACCCCACCCCCCCAATAACGGACGATACCCCCCCCTCTCTCCTTCACCCACCTACAAAACATCGCGAGACTTGGCGATTTCATAACGGGCATAACCAACCACGATCTCGCGATAACACCACCAGCCCACCCCCACCATCGCAATAACAGAATCGAATCCGCCCCCTCTTTAGATATCGCAGTGCCGATGCGCTCCGCCTTGTCCGTTCTCGCGCTCGCCCATTGGTCCGCGCGGGTCGCCTCGCACCAATCGGGGGTGGGGGTGGGCGGGGCGAGGGAGGAGGTGGGCGGGGCGAGGGCGAAGGTGGGCGGGGCGAGGGAGGAGGTGGGCGGGGCGAGGGATGAGGTGGGCGGGGCGAGGGCGGAGGTGGGCGGGGCGAGGGGGGAAGCCTCTCCCATGTGCGGTGGGAAATTGAAACCCCTCCCTCCCAACGTTCTCAGTGAACGCGAGCAGCCACCACCACCACCACCGTTTCGCCAGTGGGGGGAGTTGTTGTTGTTGGTGGTTGTGGTTGGTTGTGGCGGTGGTGGTGTTCCTCCTCTCCCCCCCTCCACCCCCGAGTGCTGCTTCCACACAGGGGGCTTGGCCGAGGCTTCTTTTTTACAAAGTCGCCCCGGCTAAACTGCGCTCGACGTCGCTGTTTTCGTAGCGCGCCGCGGCGATTTAAGGCGGAGCGACGGCTGCGTTGGCCGCGGGGTTTCAGGGGGGGTTGGGGGTGCGTGTGGGGTGGGTGTGTGGGGTTTTTTTGTTGTTGTGGGTTTTTATATTTAAAAAAAACATTTTTGTTTTTCTATCCCTCGACGTACGGCGCCTTTTGTTTCGTATTTTTCCGCTTGGAAGCACGGCGAAGGGAGGCCCAGGTGAGGCTTCGTTCAGGCGAGCGGGAGGATTTGCACACAAAACGAGTCGCGTTTGTTCGCCAACACGTTTTCGCGTAACGTCTTTTTTTTAAAAAATTGTTAATACCTTTTAATTGTTTACACCACTCCTACCACCAACACACCCACCGAACAAATACATGCTCACAACCCAAAGGACATCGTGATATGGGCGAACCACGGGGCGTGTTGGATGTTTCTCATCCAGCAGTGAATTGAACATGAGCCCGATACGCGATATCGGTGGTAACGTGTTTTACTAATCAATTAAAGTCGCTGGCGATGCTCAAAACGTGTTTTCTACAGCTGTATGAGCCCGTGGGTGACATTCCACATTCGTATGACGGGTGCAAGTGCGTCCACTGTTGACTTTTCACAAAGTGATACTCGTTTTAGCGACCCGTTTGAGGATAATAGTGATGATGGTGGTGATGATTTAACCTCACTACTGCCAGTTAACCGGTAAATCCAAAGGTTTGCGAGTTGAACGCCTTAACCACCGCACCATAAGATTATATACAGCCCATCATGCTGTACGAGTCGATAAAGTGAGTAACCCTTTGTCAGAAGTTGCGACCAAAACGTTGATATTTGCACACAGTGCATCATCACAGCCACGAAGGGATGATCATTATCAGCTGTGTGTACACAATCATTACCGTCACCATCAGCCCGTAGTCGTCATCCCTCGCGGCCCTGCCGTGCAACTATCCTAACAGCTGCACGAAAGCTGATTTACATCACAAGCACCAATACTTAATTATCAGTGATGGTTAATCCACTGCTGTATGAAGGCATCTGCATGCTATCCTTGCTGCTGCTAAGACGTAATTTGCAGACGAGTTAACATTTGCTGAACGTGTAAATGTGGCATTTCATGGTACTGAAACCAGGCCTATGTATGTGTATGTAATTGACGGTGCAGTGTGATTTTGTGAGCAACACACATTGACATGTCTCTCTCTTTTGCAACAGATGTGTGAGGCCGGCACGTAAAAGCAGCAGCAGCAGCAATGGCTTGTGCTCTCTTTGAACCTCTAAAGGAGGACTCGAGTTTCAGATGGTACGTACCGTGCACATTCACATCGCTGCTGTCTGACGCCTGCGTTAGTTTCAGTGACCAAGGTAGTTCAAGTTCATTTATTAGGTATAGCCCTGTGAGCCATTCGGCTCTTGAACAAACAAAAACATGCACAAAAAACATCTTAAAGTGAATATGTGACTAAGTGCAAACAGAAAATCCAAGAAAAGACAGCTAAATATTGCAGGAAAAAAAAATCACCGTACACCAACGCTGTGTGCAAAAATCCCAGTGGGATGCAAAGTTGAGCTTGTCTGATCACTAGGTTTGTAGTTAACCTGAGCGAATTTCTGCTACGAAATAATGACGTCCATCTCCTCAATACTTGAAAGTGCAATGATCTGTCGCGGGAGCACATAACGCTTAACCCACGTGAATGACGATGCCTAATTCGACCTAACAGTCCGCTACACTTCTGTAATTTCACAAGGAAATTTCACGATGAAATTACAGTGCATCAGGAGAAATCAAACCCAGCGAACAAAGTGATATTGTAAACAAACTGAAGGATTAGCACACTGACAAAATAAGTAAGACGGCTTTTTTTTTAAAGAGGCATCGTTCAGCTTTTAGACGATGAGCCATGCATTTGTTTGTGATCTCTGTGCTTCTGTGCCTGACAGGGAGGAGCCGCTACTCGAAGGATATGGCTCCGCCAAAGGCAAGGGGAAGATGGTCAATTTCCACTGCGGATGTCCATCAGTCGATGAAAGGTAGCACATGCGTGTGTGTTGGTTGGTTGGGTCATGTAGCCTGCATGCCCGGCCTCTGCATGCCTAAACAGCTTTTGTTCGGCCGGATAGAGGGGGCTAAACGGGCACGGCACGGGCTAGAGAAGAGATGGAGTGATGTGGTACAGGAGGACGTGGAGCTGAGTGGACTTGCCGATGACTGGTACCAGCGGTGTCAAGATCGGCCTCTGTGGAGGAGGCTCGTGAAGGACGCTACTGGGCAGTTGGAGGCAGCTGCCCTCCAGCAACAACGGAGGGCAGAGGAGTGATGCTCACAACAACGAGCGGAGCGCCGGGTGGCTAAAGCACAACAAGTTGGCACAGTAGGGGGCATAGGTGGTGTATCAGCCAGTCGTCTCAGTCAGGCAACCTATGGCACCTGGGTCTGTCCCGTGACCTGTCAGCGGGCGTTCGACACTTCACGTGGCCTTAACGTCCACATAACCTGATGCAGCGTTGCGGAGACTATAGTTTGTGCATCGTTTGCCCTTGTGAGACTACCAAACTTTCTGGGCTGCAAGCTGACCACGAAGCAAGCAGGTTAGAAGAGTAACTGGTGTGGACCTCTGAGCGTTATCCCCTGAAACGCTCACTGGGGTTTTGTCCGTGTATTCTGGTTTCCTGTGATTTAAAGGGAGCAGCACATGCATTTAACAATCTTATGATTTAAGAAGATTACTTGTACAGCCCTTTCATCAATCCACTACTGGACGAGGTCATGGGGTTTATTTGTACTTAGTCACGCTGGACACAGGAGCATGTAAATAGAATTACAGGTCAACAATTTTGCTGCACTGCCCTCTAATGCCCACAACACAGCCCCAGATCACATGACACCTGTTTTCGCGTGATTATGGGCCATTCGAGCACTATCCTGGTTCCAGTATTGCTTACCTTAAGTTTGTCAATATTGCATGAAAACGAAATGTATGTAATCGGCGACATTCCAGGCAATGGTCCTTTTACAGAAAATGGAAAGAAAATAGAGAAGAGCTTCAGATAAACTAAACAATTTTTACTTTACCAGGTAAGGCCCACTGAACTATGCAACTCATTTTCAGAAGCGACCTGGCTATCACAAATTATAGCTCAACGAAGTGGCTTATGTGGAAATGTATCGCAGCCAAATACTCTAAACTCATATTTCTAAATGTGGATGGAAAACAACCTGAGGGCTCGGAGAAAATTCTGCACGACCATTGGGAGAGAGACACGCAAACTCCAAATATACAGGTGTCAGGGTCGGAAATGAACTCACACCCTCCTATATACCAGGCGAGGTAGTTAGCATCTCGCCACCATGGCACCCCTGTTGGGATTCAGTGTTTTATTGTTGTTGATGAGTTTGTCATAGGTTTCAATATCTTAGTATTGTGATTTAAACACTGGTTTTGTAAACAGGGGTATGGAATATAACGTATGTATCGATCCCCACAGGCAAAAGGTTCTTATGCACGGCTGACGGCAGCTGTGATGAAGCGTTCGACAGCATAGAACTCCTCATGGGGCATATGCGGGTTCACCATCGGCCCACGCGGTTTTTCAGGTAAGGCCCGGTGAAGCATATGTGTGATGGTGTTGGTACCTAGCTATGTGCATGTCGGTGTGTGTGCGTGCATATTTACATGCGGCTTTAATGAGTACCTGTTGCGGAGCATAAACATCAGCACTGGGGAGACCAGGCCAACCCGGCGTGGTGCTGGCCGCACACACTACCTCCTCGTGTGCCGCGCTGGCCTTAATTGGTAGCTTGCGAACAGCACTTGCTCCAATGACATAGGGGGATCTTTTTCTTTGCACGTTTGTGTTTGTGCTGTTGCTTTGTACTTCGATTTAAAGCTTTCGTGACTGCAGGGATTCATCTTCTTGTTTCTTTCGGTAAAGTCACGTAGAAGGGAAGTAATAAAATAATAAAAATAAAACATAATAAAACAATTCTCACGACGTTTCGGCTACAACGCAAGCAGCCGTCTTCAGGTGAAGAATGAGACACTACCAAACTAGGAGCTTATATATAAGCTGCATTGGGGGTTGAAGAGCGCCTTAACAAAAAGAATGTGCATGTGAAGAGGAATTTAGCATATTCATGGAAAATGCGTAGGCGTTGGGCGGGGGGGTGTCAAAGTCATATTATGCCCATGCATTATGCAGGATCAGCAGCAACCAAGGGGGGTGCAGGGATTAGCAGTAATTATGCAGGATCAGCTACATATCATTAACATTCCTTTCCTTTGTTACTGCTAATCCTTGTTACTGCTAATCCCTGCACCCCCCTTGGTTGCTGCTGATCCTGCATAATGCATGGGCATAATATGACTTTGACACCCCCCCGCCCAACGCCTACGCATTTTCCATGAATATGCTAAATTCCTCTTCACATGCACATTCTTTTTGTTAAGGCGCTCTTCAACCCCCAATGCAGCTTATATATAAGCTCCTAGTTTGGTAGTGTCTCATTCTTCACCTGAAGACGGCTGCTTGCGTTGTAGCCGAAACGTCGTGAGAATTGTTTTATTATGTTTTATTTTTATTATTTTATTACTTCCCTTCTACGTGACTTTACCGAAAGAAACAAGAAGATGCTTTGTACTTGTTTGCAGGTGCAAGTCTGTCTGCATGTTTGCTGTTGGTGTGTGTATATCTTGTTTGTATGTATGCATCTATTTTTAAATCTATTATCTCATTAATAAAGCTTCACACTTATGTCAGAACAACTTATTTTCCAGTTTCGTCTTTAATGGCATTTTCCCACAGTCTAAGCCAAGACTGGGCCCTTTGCCTCGTGTCTTAATGTGCTCCCACAGAGACACTGTCAGAGTACCTGTCCTAGCTGTATGGGAGTGTCATCTCCTACAAGCGCCTACCTGTGTGCTTGTTTGATATGTTGCGCAGGTGCGAAAAGTGCGAGCAGAAGTTCAACACAAACCGCTCTCTCTTCAAGCACCTGCATGTGTGCCTCAACCACGACGAGCCGGGTTCAGTGTTCGGGAGACGCAGCACGCGTGCCACGACCGGAACAACTGCCGCCCCTCCCGCCAGCATTCTGGCCGCCCCCGCCAGCGTAATGGCGGCCCTCCCCGTCGCTGCGGCCGCCGCTGGCGCGGACGTCGCGGCTGTCCCTTGTGGTGCCGAGGGCAACCCTCTCAGTACCACGATCGACCCCTCCGCCGACATCACGGCCACTGCCGCCGACGTCGCGACCGCCTCGCCTGTCGCCGATACCGCCGCCGCTCCTGTCGCGGCCGCCCCTCGCAGGTGCCGTGGCCGCCCTTCCTTCTGACGTGACGGTCGCCCCCCCTGACGCGGCATCAGAGGAGAGGCGAGCGGTGGATAAGATGCCTGAACTGACGTGCGAGCGCGCCGGTGCCCCGCCGACTCTACCGCCGCCGCCGCCGCCACCACCGTCGCCGCCGCTGGGACTCCCTAGCGGCCTTCCGATGCCAAAGCTGAAATCCAACGAGCAACACGAGATGCCGCACCTGAAGCTAGGCCCCGGTCGCGCGTCCAACGCCAGTCGCAAGCGTAAACGGCGCATTGGCCGCCGGGGCGGCACAGTCGAAGCGCCGGCGGAGGAAGCGCCATCGCCGGTGGCCGTGCTGCTACGGCCGGAGGCGAGTGCCGCCCCCACGCTGAAACGTGTGCTGCCGAGTGAGGACGCCATGGAGAACTCGCAGAGACCGGCGTTGGCCGTGTCGGATGGGAGCACGGAGGGCGCCAGTGCCGTTCGGCACCTTGCTCCACCGCGCCTGAGCCACAGCAGCGATGAAAGCGGAGAAGACGGCGCCCCGGCGCGGACCAGCCTGTCTAAGCGCAAGAGTAAGAAAGTTGGCGGCAATGCCAGCAAATCGACCGTGACTACGGCTGGCTCTGTTGCCCGTCCTCCGGCTCCGCCCCATGGAGGTGAGGAGAGCGGCGATGACGGTGTGATCACCGCGGTTTCAAAAGTTGGAAAGAAGAAGGGGGCGGGGCGAATGGGTGACCTGATTTTGCCTGCCGGTGCCCCGCATCTCTACTCCTCCTGTCGGCCGAGCCTCGGAGAAGCGGAGAGCGGCATGGGCGTGGCGGCTCGAACCAGCGCTCCCAAAGGGAAGAAAAAAGCTACCTCGGCTCACCCCGACACGAGGAGCACTGCCCACGGTGGCGGGGCGGACGGTGGCGACGGCGGGTCGGCCCAGGCGGGACCGCCGAAGCGACGAAGGAAGGCAGTCGGCCGAGGCAGCGAGACGCGGAGTCGGGTGGTGGCGGCGGGGAAAGGGGCGGGGAAAGCGTCGACAAAGACGCTGTTGCTCAAGTTGAGGACGGACAGGGCGGCCGGGGAGGAAACGCGGTGGATCCGAGAAGAAGAAGCTCGCGGCGGCGACGGATCCTCCTGCCCTGGCCCCGCTTTACCGCCACTGTTGGCGTCGCAGGAGCGGGGGGCGGCGGCGGTGGCGCGAGACGACGCCAGCGACAGAGGCTGCGGGGCCTTGGCTATGGCCTCGGGCGACACGGGAGCCAGCGGGACGGAGTCGCCGGTGGCAGACTGTGATGACAGGACACCCCCTCCTCCAGCATCTTCACCGCCGCCGCCACCACCGCCGCCGGTGAGAGGGAGGAAGGGGAAGGCGGTGGCACCGGTGATGGGGGGGAGCGGTGGCGCGTCTGAAATCCGCGCCGGCGTGGAGGCGGAGGCGCCGGCGCCGGCCTTGGCGTCGGAGCAGGATGAGACGCCACTGACGCCGAGAGTAGCGAGCCTCCTGCCGCCGGCGCATCACAGCCACCCGGGCTGGCAGGCGGGCTCCGCTCGCTGGAAGGCGGCGGGTGAGTGTACGCGTGTGTACACGGAGCGCAGCGCCACTCTGTCGATCCGCTTGTGGATGACCGGCTTCCCCCCCTCCCTCCCCTCCCAACGCCATGAGTAGTGTGGTGTTGTTTGCTATTTCTTCTTTACCACGCTGGTCGTGCCGGTTTGTCTTGGGGCACAACACCCCCTTCTCTCTCCCCCTTCCGCTGACCAGTGTGGTGAAGTATGGTCAATTAACCCCCATAACTAACAAGGCCTGGGGAAGCCTTCATCCAGCAGGGGATTGACAATTGGCTGTAAATTACTGGGAGCAATTAATGTAAGCCAAGCAAGGCATTTGTACTCTGGTGATGTTGCTTGAGGTTGGCTTTGAGGTTACATCTTGTCAGAAATTCACAAGAGTTTATTTTTTAAACTGCAACTTCAAAACTTGTCCTGGTTGAATGCTGGCACATAGGTTAGTTGTGCATGTACAATTCTTCATCAACCTAATGCTGGATGAGAGCCTCCCCAGGCCGTGCAGGCTGCAGGAGTTATTTGTCCATACTTAATTACGCTGGTCAGTGCAGATTGGTGAAGTTGGCTATCATTGAAGTAGAAGCAAAGAAGAACCGTCACAACTGCCATCTACCGCCCACCACATAGCTTCGCAGCCTATAACCCATGGTGCATGGTGGTCATCCATCTGAGCACTATCCAAGCTCATACCGGCCTAACTTGTGTTGATCTCACGGGATCGGGTGCATTACAGGCGAGTGAAATTGTGAGGGTGTATAAATATGTGTGTGCATGACCATTTCCTGTGTCTTTGAGTTTGATTCCTGGACATGGCTGACATCAATGGCGAATGATATCCGAACCAGTCCTTGGTCTTCCCTCGGCCTACTCAGCTTTAAATGAGTATCTGGTGCTGTGCATAAACAGTACTGGGGAGACAAAGGCAGTTGCGCGTGGTGCTGGCCACCCATGCCCTCGTCTGCCTCGCCGGCCGTTATAGGCGCTGCTCGCTAACTGCACTTTCTCCGACAGTCCGTTAAAGGCTACACAGTGCTGGGATCCCCCGACAAGTGAGGAGCAACTAACGATTGCAATGGCACGAGCACAGCTAATCTACAACCCGGATGGATAATGCACCTATGGGTTACCGGGAGTTAACCGCGTTTCCGCCCTCCCCCACCGTGTGCCGCCCCCCCCCCCTCCCCCTCACAGGCCTGTCCAGTAAGCGCCGGGTGTCGTGGCAACACACGCGTGGCCTCTACACGTGCACCAACTGCTCCTTCAGCAGCCTGTGCCGCCAGGAGGCGACGCGCCACGTCTACGAGCACAGCCGCTAGCGCCCGACGCGTCAACAGCGGTAGGGAAAGCTGTGAAGGGACCGGTTTCTCCCCCTCACTACACCCACCCCCCCACATTACTAATATAATGAGCCGAGAATGTGTGTGTGTCCCGCGCGTGACGTTACTCCACATGAGGCCCACCCCCCCGCGTGATGTCACTCCACATGATTTTTACACTAACGCAGAGGAAGGTCGAGCAGAATTAAATAATTTATTGCGCAACGTCGCTTCAAATATGACGTTTCTTTACAGAAAGTGGCGGTGAATAAGTAGAACCCGTAAAAACAAAGTTTTTCACTATAAATCCTTTATATGCGTGGTGGCTAGAGTCCTCTCGTCCTCTGGCTTGAGATGGCTGCCACCTATGGGTCAGATTATTGCATTGCACCATTAAGCAATTGGTAATTAAATATAATATTATTGTCCTAAAAAGTGTAAAATTTTGGAAAAAAATTTTCACGACCATTAATTGTCACGCACAACGAGTCTGTGTGGTAAATGTCAGCTCGATTGGATCACGGGAAGTGGGTTAAAAAACGACCGAAAGATTTGCACGGTCCTAAGCAAGCAAGCGAACTTAATATAAAGGATTTAAAAATAAATATTCGCAGCACAGTGCTACATCCGTGCGTGACGTCACTGCAAAAGAGGCCCCCCCCCCCCTTCATTAATATTCATGCCGACGTGGAAATTTACACTAACGCACAAGAAGGTCGCGCACTCCACATGACGCACCCCTCTCCCCTCATTAATAATCATGAGCGGGTGACGTCACTCCACATGGGGCAACCCCTCCCCCCTAATTGATAATCATGAGATGAACAATTTTTCTATTGAATATTTCAGATTTCCTGAAATATACACCCGTCCTTTGACCGGGCAAAAAAGCTAGTAGCATATTGATAACATTCCTTTAAATTTTTACCCTATCTGCTGTGATTGTAATACATAACAACTTTTAATTTTTTTTTTTTTTACAGGAACTCAATTCGTACCTTGGGACAAGACTACTGGGCATTAGATGCTGTCATCAAAAATGGTTCCTTCACACGACAGATCGCCTCTCACCAAACGCCTCGAAAGTACAACTTTCATTCTCACTTCTCCATTCGGAGGATCGTAACCTTATCGTGGTGGTGGGGTTTGTGGGTTCCAAGGACCCTCGGAGCTATGTCACCTGGAGTCTTATACTCCTGGTAGGGTTTTCGCGAACAGATCTTGGGGGAGGTTCCAGACATAACGGTCCAAAATACAAAAATCAGAGAATCGTGCCGGAACAACAGATAACGGGATACACCGCTGGAGCTAGGCCTGGGGGTGGTATTCGCCCGGAAGCACCTGGTGGCCAGGTGACCCATGTAGCCTGGTCAGGCCCAGCCCAAAATAGCTATGTGGTGTTGTCCTGTGGGCCCACCATCCGCATGACGAAGGGTCAGGGGCGGGTGCGATGCCAGTATAGCAGGGAGAGGGATGGTCTCGGACGGACTAGACCTTGGCGATGGACGCTGACTATTGGGACGTGGAATGTCACTGGGGGGGGAGGATCCAGAGCTACCATTGGAACCTCATTTGCCAGTAAAAAATATGATAATTGGTTTTTTACCCTTCTATCTGGCAACAAAACTGACGCCTTTTGGCGTCATCTGGTCCAACACCATGTGAGACTAGGCTCTAAGGAAAGCTGTCTCGGGTGTGGACCAATCAACTTCAAGGACAGTGCACATTATCAGAGTTATGTTTTTTGTTTGCATTATGACTGCAGGTATTGCGGTCCATGCAAACATGACTCCTTGTAAAAAAAGGTGTCAGTTTTGTTGCCAGATAGAAGGGTAAAAAACCAAGTATCGATCCAGAGCTAGTTGAGGGGGTGGTCTCCTATTCCGGAGTAACCCCTGGTGAGAGGCCCTGGATGGGTGTGGGGATACTCAGAAGCCCCCAGCTGGGTGCTGTTCAGCTGGAGTTTGTCCTAGTGGATGAGAATGTCACCTCAATGAGACTTTGGGTCTCAGAAAAAAAACTCTTGATTGTTGTCTGTGCGTATGCACCAAACAGCAATTCAGAGTATTCAACCTTGGAGATGGTGGGTCGAGTGCTCGACAGAGTGCCGCCTACCGACTCCATAGTTTTACGAGGCGACTTCAATGCTCACGTGGGAAAGATGTAGATACCTGGAGAGGCGTGATTGGAAGGAATGGGCCCCCCCCCCTGATCAGAACCCAAACGGTGAAATGTTATCGGAATTCTGTACTAGTCACGGAATGTCAATAACAAAACACCATGTTCGAACACAAGGATGCTCAAAAGTATACTTGGTATCGGAACACCTTGGGCCAAAGGTCAATGATTGACTTTCTAGTTGTATCATCGGACCTAAGGCCGTATGTTCTGGTCACTTGGGTGAAGAGAGGGGCAGAGCTGTTAACTGTTCACCACCTGGTGGTAAGTTGGAGCCGACGCTTGGGGCACAGACCAGATAGATGTGGAAGGCCCAAGTGAATACTGCGAGTTTTCCAGGTATGTCTTGGCGGAAGACCCAGTGCAGAAAAATTTCAACTTCCACCTCCGGGAAAACTTCTCCTGCGCTCCAGGGAAGGTTGTGGACGCTGAGTCCAAGTGAACGATGTTCAGGACCTCGATTGTGGATGCAGCTGTGAAAAGCTGTGGTGTGAAAAGATGTGGTCTGAAGGCAGTTGGTGCCTCTCATGGCGGAAACCCTAGGACATGCTGGTGGACACCAGTGGTGAGGGAAGCTGTCAAGTTGGAGGAGGCTTTCTGAGCCAGACTCAGAAAAAGGTCTTCCGACTCGATTGAGAGGTACTGGCCAAGAGCGCGGCAGGAGTCACTGAAGCGAAAGCCCGGGCGTAGGAGGAGTTTGGAGAGGACATGGAGAGGGACTATCGGGCATTCTCAAAGATATTCTGGTAAACCAACCGACGCCTTAGGAGTGGTCGACGGGACGTGGCCCAGGCTGTTTTCAGTAAGGGTGGCGTAACATTGACCTCAACTAGGGAGATTGTTGAGAGGTGGAAGGAACACTTTGATGAGCTCCTTAACCCAGTGGACATGCCCTCCTTTCAGGAGGCAGCCCTGTAAACAGCTGGGGGGTGTCGGATCCATCACTGTTGCTGAAGTCGCTGTGGCGGTCGAAGGCCTTCGTAGCGGCAAAGCTGCTGGGGTGCACGAGATTCGCCCAGAATTGTTGAAAGCGCTGGACAGTGTAGGAGTGTTGTGGTTAACACGCCTCTTCAATGGTATAGTACCCTCTGGACTGGCAAACTGGGGTCGTGGTTGCCATTTTAAAAAAGGGGAACCAGAGGATTTGCTCCAACTACAGAGGAATCACACTCCTCAGCGTCCCAGGTAAAGCCTACGCCAGAGTGCTGGAGAAGAGGCTCCACCCGGTGGTCAAGTCTCAGATTCGGGAGGAACAATGCAGATTCCGTCATGGTCGTGGAACAATGGACCAGCTCTTTTCCCTCTTACAGATATTTGAGTATTCATGGGAATATGCTTCTCCACTCTACCTCTGCTTTGTAGATTTGGAAAAAGCAGATGACCATGTTCCCCGCAATGTCTTGTGGGAGGTGCTGCGGGAGTATGATGTACCGGTGCCGCTTTTGTGCGCTATCTGGTCTCTGTATTCCCGGAGTGAGAGCTGTGTTCGTATTTTGGTGTCCAGTTACGGGGGCATGGAGGTGGCATCGCTGCTTTTTGCAGATGACGTCCTCTTTTGCTGCCAAGTGCGTGGAGGCTGGGATGACGATCAGCACCTCCAAATCTGGATTGATTTCTCCAGGTGAGAGGGGAACAGCTGCCCTTAGTGGAGGTGTTTGAGTACCTCGGGGTCTCTTTCGTGAGTGATGGTAAGTGGGAGTGGGAGATCGGCCGGCGGATCGGTGCGGCGTCCGCAGTGTTGCGGGCACTGTACCGTTCCGTGGTAGTGAAGCGTGAGCTGAGTTCTCGAACGAAGCTTCGGTTTACAGGTCGATCTACATTTCCACCCTCGCCTCGGGTCATGAGCTTTAGGTAATGACCAAAAGGATGAGATCACGGGGGGGTACAAGGGGCCAAACTGAGGTATCTCCGCTGGGTTGCCGGGCTCACTCCGTGATCGGATGAGGAGCTTGGCCATCCGGGAGAGCTTCACAGTTGAGCCGCTGCTTCTCCGCATTGAGAGGAACCAGTTGAGGTGGTGTGGACACCTGGTAAGGATGCCCACCCCCCCGGTAGACTCCCCCTGAAACTCTACCGGGCATGTCTGGGCGAAGACCCCGGGGCCAGCTCAGGACACGCTGGCGAGACTATGTCGCTCGACTGGCCTGGGAATGCCTGGGAATTCCCCAGACAGAGTTGGAGTCTGGCACCAGGGAAAGGGAGATCCGGACCGTCCTACTCAACATGCTGCCGCCCACGACCCTGACCAGGACAAGCGGATTGAGAAATGAACGAACGTCTCCATTAACAAGAGAGTCAAGTGAACGGGGCAGTGACTGCGCGCGATGGATCGTCTTGCAACTGTAGGCGCTCCTGCGCCAACTCAGAACAGCTCCGTAATACATTTGGGTGTAAACGTCACAAAAGCATGAAATATTTCATCGCTAGTTTTAAACTCGTACAAAATTAAGTGTTGCGGCCAAACATGCCCGGAAATATTTGTTGTACTTTCATCCTTTTTGCTTGCGAACACCAAAAGTTAAAAGGACAACTAGAAATTAAAAGGTGAAGCAGGAGAGCTGGCTCGACTGCTTGGGGCTGGTTAGCCAGTTGGGGTTAGTGGTAGGGTTAGAATCTGGTTGGCTAGTTTGGTTAGGGTTAGTGTTTAGCTTTTGTGGTTAGGGATAATCAGGTGTAGGGTTGATGTGGGCTTTTTAAGATCAGGGGTCAGGCTCTAGGGTCTGGTGGGCTAGTGTGGTTGTGGGTAGTGCTAGGGTCTGATTGCCTAGTCAATTGTACATCTGTTTTACCATCACTGAGTGACTAAAGTTGATCATTTTTTCCTTTTTTTTACTGTACAACTTTCCCGTGTGGAATGCTTGGAAAGTTGCACAAATTTGGCAACCTCATTAAGAGTCAACATTTGTAAAACCATCCGAATAATGTTATCTGGTGCTATATTACGAGTAATTATATGTTTGCAATATTAATTATTCATGGCATAAGGTGGTGGTTTGACCATGGACTGTACAGGAAAATGATTGCACCATCACCACCTTCCCAGCATGGATGAAAAAGTCGTATTGTCTTAGTACGTCCCAACACCACGGTAATTTACGAGAATTACTCTAATCAAGCATGGACAATTTATTTGTCTCTCAATCACAGCTGTAATTGGCTGACGGTGTACGTTGTTGAGTTGAAAGCCACTCCGTTCGGTTACTATTGATTGGCCACATCTATAAAGTGTCAAAAAATGTTACGTCCGAAAACCGTGGAACTGCCCATGGGAAAATTTGACCTGTGCTTTGTGCCCACCTGAGTGGACAGAAATCGGTGAAATGGCTCGGCAGTGGGGGAAAACTGCTCGCAGGCAGAGCAAATCAGCCACCTCGACACAAGCCCAACCCTAACAAACGAGCCAACCAGCCGCTTGGCATTAACTCTGTCCCTGACCCGATCCCTAACACCGCAATGCTCTATAAAACATTTTCGCTGTGCTCACGGTTCCCCCCATTGAATGCCTCGTGGTGATTGGCCCTCTCCAGTGTCGGTGGTAACAGTGGACGGTAGTTTGAGTCATCGTTATCATGGTTCCCATTCTGTTAGGAGTGTATCGTACGCATCTGTTCATCGGTTACAATCTACTCTCACGCAATTAAATAAGCTCATGGGTTGCATATTTTGGCTCGTGGAATTCAAACAGAACTGTACAAATGATATCACTGAACTGCAGTAAACGATACGATTCATATTGTAAAAATGAGACGAAACTCGGCACTCGCATTGAATCAGCTACCCTGGATAGTCCAGTTTGCATCACTATGGGGTGGTCGTGAGGATAATCGGGTACATGCCTCCCCCTCTTGGCAAGTGTGCGTGAGAATGTGTCGAACCACATGCTCCACTCGTAGCATCCCCTCTATGCATATTACACATTTGTTGAATAACATCTAATATGGCCTGCTAGTTATAGGAATGGATGTAAATTGTCATAAATCGTTCATTTTCATAGCTTCCACCTGTGCTGATTTGCTGAAGCATCGTCCCATATTTTTGGCTATATCAGTTATTTATTTTCTATCCATCCTCCGTGTCGGAGGAATGGTGGCTGTGAATCAATCGTAGGCGCAGCGACTCTCAAATGCCACTTTCATTACGAGTCTCGGGCACCCTTCGAGTTATTCGGCTTTGGTTGATGATATCCTTTTTACTTTCGCTTTTATCTCGGTTGTTGTGCTCCGTCATAAATTTACGCACATGGAAGCGAAGCCGATTTTGATGTTTTTAAATTTGGCAGCTATGAACTCTCCGCCGTATTCCAAAAAAATTCTTCAATTGTGTTTTGATGTACAATACAGGACGAGTGGGTAGGACGTTGCGATTATGAATTTTGATTCTCAAAGCTTGCGTTACACGCATCGAATTGCGTGTGTGCATGTAAGAATCGCTAATTGTTTTTTTACCCTTTTATCTGGCAACAAAACTGACACCTTTTTTACAAGGAGTCATGTTTGCATAGACCACAATACCTGCAGTCATAATGCAAACAAAAAACATAACTCTGATAATGTACGCCTTTTGGCGTCATCTGGTCCAACACCATGTGAGACTAGGCTCTAAGGAAAGCTGTCTCGGGTGTGGACCAATCAACTTCAAGGACAGTGCATACATTATCAGAGTTATGTTTTTTACTGGCATGAGGTTCCAATGGTGTAATAATCGATGTTTTACTATTGTGTGGAGTTTGCGTAAAGCCTCCAGCCACTAGGGGGCGCCACCCATTAATCGCAATGCTACAGATCTATATTCTAGATTAAAAAAACCCATAGAGTAAGCTTTGTGCAATATAACAAAAAATAACACATTTTCCAGGAAGAACTCTACAATATTCGCACAGCGCGCAGTTTGTGTGTACATTCATAGACATGGGGAGGCGGTTTTTCTCGTTATTTTTACACGGGCATTTGTGTAAAACTTAACCCAATTACCCTGTGTTTTATGAAGTTCATTTGTGAGGGGTTGTTTTATTACAGCTCTCAAGTTGAATGTATTTACTAGACGAATAGATATATTTTCTTACCTTTTTTTTCTGGAATGCCGTTGTAACCTGCTTTTTGTTCCTTTTTGAGCATTTTTGTTGTTGTTTTTAAACATGCATTCAAAGTGTGCTGTTCATACCCATAACCACCCAATGTACAGTTCTGTGTAGAAATCATAATAATGCTGAATGATGTGTATAGATATTTGTCAGTCAATTGCTGGATGAAGTCCTCCCCACGCCTGCGTCGGTCATGGGGGGGGCGGTACGATCATGCTTCACCATGCTGGTCAGTGAGAGGGGAGGCTGAGGACCAGTTCATATATATAAATTGCCACCGATGTTCGCCGTGGCTGGGGAAACGAACTCAGGTCGCCGGGTTAACTGTGCAGCGCGTTATCCGCTGCGCTGCCGTGCCACGCCACGTTTCTGTATAGTGACACTAACATGGACCCTAATCGTCATCCAGCGAAGAAAAGATGATAATTTTTTTAAAAGGCTATATAAAATGAAATTCAACTGTTTGTATTGAACAATAGATTCAAGAGAATAAAAAATACTTTTTACAAAAAAGTTGAAAAAAATGAAAAATAATGTACAGTATTTATATACATTTTTAAGGCTGATGTACATTTTATTTAAGAGGTTAGTGTTTGCGTTTTGACTTTGTATTCACGCGGTGCTGGAGTCTGTGGGAGCAGTCTAAATGTTTTGATAACTGAGTATTATTTGCTTATACACTGTTTTCAGCTGTTCAGATATCAACATAGAACATAAGACGAGAGGTGGTGCCTGTTGAAGGCAGTACAGCAAGTAGGTTCTTAAAGGTTGTGCGGTGGGGGGCCCTAAGTGTTCTTCCTCGCATGTGTGGGTTTTCTTCTGGACACTCGCGCTTTCGCACCACAAAGAAATGCCAACGTTTTGTCCGCGTTACCGTAATGGCCAGGAAACTGGCAAAGTCCCCCCTGGGAATGAGTGAAAACCCGGCGTGCATTTAACAGTTGCGTACAATAAGCACAAAAATGCAATGCATAAACACAGCTCAATTTGACGCGTAGGTGTACGCGACCAATATTATTCGTAAAGGTTTTTTTTTTGGCTTGGATCGCTAAATTCTGGCAAAATCCAGCATCATCTGGCAAAATGGCCCGATGATGTTGGATGTAATTACAAGCGAAATGTCGCGGTACTAATTGTAAATGTGGATTTACTCCAACGCACCGGTTGGCTAAACTAGTAACTAATTGGCACGTTTACGAGACAAACCTTTCTGGTTGGCTGTGGCAGGTTAACTACATATTTATACTCACGCGATCTAAGCCAAAAAACCTTATTATGAACAGTAAGAACTCTGCTGTATTTTATGACGGTGCTTCTATCGGCTGTTGCATCACTCCACGGGGGTCGGTCTCGATTCACCGATGGTGGTTGTATATTCAGAAGAGTTTTGCACGAGACAATACTTCGGAACCTTTTCTCACCCCATTCAATGAATTATACATTTGAGTTGTGTTTATTAGAGCCCAACATTTTTCAAATAGATGGACTTTCCAAGTTGCAAGCAAAAAAAAAAACCTGCATCTTGTAACAAATTTCAGCTCTAGCCCTGCAACATCATAAAACAAATTCTGTCAAAGTCACGATCGCCAGTGTGTAGCGGATGAATTACCTGAAAGTTTTGACTGCTGTCATGTTCGTGACGATTTCGGTGGTGTATAAAATCCAAGTTACGGACGAGTGAGTTGCGTGTGTCGGATGAGAGTTGAGTGCGAGCGAGTGTACAGCGGATGTGTGTATTGTATACGTTGTTAACCCGCCGGGCATGCGTACTTTTCCCAACGCGGTTGTGAATCACATTAAACTGGCGTCTGTTAAATAACGTGAAGCTGGCCATTCATTCATTTCGGGTTTGTGGGTCACGGTGGGGTAGTGCTGTTTTATCCGGCCCTTGCCAAATCCACTGCTGGATAAAGTTCTGGCCCGGTGCGTCTCCGCCCCCTCGCTCGTCTTGAGCCGTGCCATTCGGCCTCCTCTGTCCATCTTCATGGTGGGGACTTCTTCCCGGCCTCCTCTCCCACTCTGTCCTTTCTCCGTGCTTTCTCCGTGCATTGCATCCTTGACTCCTCTTACCGTGGTGCGCCCTGGGTAAGACTGAGCAACCTGCGCGTCATTTGAATGTTTGTCCAGCCCTCCCTCCCAGCCAGAGAAAAACGTTTCATCTTCTATAGAGCCCTGTCTCGCAGCTTTCTCTTGCCTTATCTGTACTGGATATCCCAATTTATCTCTGTTTCTCCATATTCCTCTTTCCTTCCACTAGCTCACCCACTTCCTCCCCGCATCTCGCTCAGCTGTAAAGACCGGTACGGCACACAAGGGGTTAGGTGGCCAACACCACACCTGGCTGCCTTTGTTTCTCCAGTGGCAACACACAGCTATGATTATACTGATAGGAACCTCCTGGTGACACCAGCCCACAGGGGATTGTGTCCGTCCGTCGTGCAGGGAGGGGCTGGGTGGGGAGGGTGGGCCTGGGTGGGAGGGGTGGGGCTGGGTGGGGAGGGGCTGGTCACCCCGTGGTGCTCTTATAAAACTCAACGTTTAACCTACTCACGCCGACTTGTGCCCACCCTCTCAGTCGGCCATATTTGCGGAATACACCGCGCCGCCATTGACCGAGCAACCCAACGTTCCTACCAGCTCCCTCCGCAGGAATGTGTCAAAACATACCCACAATATCTGATTTTAATTACGGTGGCCACCTGTCCGGGTTTGACCAGAACAGTTTGAAAGTTTGGCATGTGTTTGGGCGGCAGGAGTTGATTCATACAGAGATCTGGTGCCGGCATTGCTGTGTTGAACTTTATTACGGGAACCTGCACGGCATGGGGATGCAGCTCAACACCAAAGAATCATTGCTGTGCGCACTCAGCTTCAGGACTACAATGCATTTTTTTGTTCACTTTTGATGGGTCCACTGTCCAAAAACAAACCTTGTTACATGTGAGGGATGTGGTGTACCCATTCCAACTATATTGAGGAAAATGTTATTGTATTCACAGCAAGATGAGCCATTTACAGTAACGTTATTTTCACCTTAAACATGTTTTTATTATTGCGTTTCTTCTAACCACAAACTTGCACAGACTCTATTGCACCGATGTGCTTGCAAAAAAAAAAGATCAACGCAAAAAGTACTGCAGGATTAGACTATTGTTGCTTCCTGGATGGGTGACCACCATGCAAAACAGGTGTTATAGGCTGCTTTGGAGCTATGTGGTGGGCAGCAGGATACTTTTTTGCTGCACTTCGAAGCTCTCGCGTCGATGCCACCTGCGTTTACCGTACTTCAGCGTGGCAAAGTACGGTCAAATAATCGCCACGACCCACACAGGCATGGGGAAGGCCCTCATCCAGCAGTGGTCTGACAAATGGGCTGCACGTGTGCCGTGTAGAGGTTTCTCCCTGCAACAAGCCGATGGGTGGCGATTTTTTGTTGTTAACATTTTCAGCGTAAAGCTGCTGCGTGACATAACTGTTAATTCTGCGGGCGTCATGGGAGTCGAAAACGTCACGCGAAACCGAAACGTGACGCAAGCACCAAATGAACACGTGCTTCAAAAACAGCGCAAGGTCTTCATGCAAGAAACCATGACTTATTATTTTTCCTAACGGGGGAAAAAAAAATATCCCAACCTGCGCTCAGCTTATAGGGGCGCAGCATGAAACACCGCAAAATGTCTAACTTCGATCACCGTGGGTGCTTTGCGAAGGTTCAAAGCAGCACTTGCTCAACCTCAAAACACATCAAACTTTGCTTCTACATCATTCCCACCTTTGTGCGCGAAACAATGAAAATCGGAGATCTTCGTTCAACGCGAGGGGAGCCGCAGAAACGGCAAAGCAAATTTAGGGCCTACTTGAGATTTTTTTTTTATGACATTTGTCTAGAGGCTCAATCAGGAACTGGTTTGTCTATTCTGTTGTATAAAGAGCCGATCATAAGTGGTTCGTCTCTAAAGACCACGTAACAGATAGATCTGTACCCTCTTGAGAGGATTTGTTCATCGTCTGAAGACCTCATTATTTACTGGCCTTTCTATCGATCATCTGGTCAACCTTGTTAGAGAACGGGTGAGATTATTTTCAACAAAATAACAAGAAAAAAAACATTCTGATGCCAACGTTAAAACGAATGCAAAACAATCCAGTAGGTTAACTACGCCTATTCAAATGGCTGCATATCGTACAATCGAGTGACAAAAACAAACAGCGTGCCGTAAATTCAAAAGTGTGGGAGGCAGGAAAGCAAAAAGTCGACGACGGAATGCCAAGCAGGTGTGCGTGTACGCAGCAGAGGGATGCAAGTGCAAAATATACGAAACGACATCAATGGCAGATACCATCTCCTCGAGAGATCATAATAGGTCAGAAAAATATCCAGTGCAAGGATTGCGACAATAAAGAGAGTTACGCCAGGAGCAGCGGCGTATCGATTTCACCTGCCCTGCGATTCGATTAATCGTTGCGATTCACAGATCACGATTCAATGCGGGAGAACAGGTTCTTTGTAAAACGTCGTCGTGAACAGAGGTTACCGGGCCACCGCAGACACCGCGTGAAAACCGGCGATCCACAAGCTCCATCGCGTGATCATCGTTGTCCTTACAGGACGAATGGGTGCATCGCGCTGCGTCTGCACCGAACAGCCCTCGTCGCGTGGAATAATTGGATCTCGCCCAGCAGCTTTGACCAAACCGTTTCAAATGCTGGACGGGTTACAACTGAACCTCTCCCAAACCAGCTTTTTACGAGGAACAGTTTTGTGAAGCGGCTTGCACCGTCCTCCTTTGCGCCAACCAGACTTCCCCGCCTTCACCGACCCGCGCTGACCAGCGGGAGGGGAGGGGGGGAGTGCGGTCAAATAACCCCGACGACCCGCATTGTACGAGGGCAAGGCCGTCGTCCAGCAGTGGATCATCGCACGGGCTGTATACACGCAACGGGGGCTGTACGGGTAGGACTACACTACTGGTGTGTGTGCACTGCAGTGAGGAAGGTAGGCATCTCATCGCATTGTGGGTCTCGTGTGTCGGAGGAGAGGGGCGGTGGGGAGAGGGGCGGTGGGGAGTGGGGCGGTGGGGAGTGGGGCAGTGGGGAGGGGCAGAGAAGAGGGGGGGGGGATGATGCTCCGAACTGATCAGGGTTTCACGGGCAGCTGAGCTGTGATATCGACCCGGCAGATCGGGCATTTCCTGTTGGTGACGAGCCATTGGTCGACGCACGTTTGGTGGAAGAGATGCATGCAGGGCAGCCTCCTGTACCACCAGGGAGGGGCAGAATGAGGCATGGGGGGTGGGGGGGGCACACAGCAGAGATTTCCCCGGTCATTGAATATCTGAGGTCACAAATTCATCCTGACCAACTGACCGCCCACACCCAGTGCAGTTTTTGTGATGCACCTTTCATGTTCCATCCATGTTCACACATCTGACTTTTTCACAGAGCAACCTGTACAATCAGTCCACAGCGAGTGGGATAAGCGGCGCTGTGCTGTGCCAAAATATATAAAGGAAGAGCAAGCAACGGCAATTCACAAACCTCACATCCTCCTCGTCCTCCAGCTCGCACAGACAGATGGTGCATTTCTCATCATCGCTCTCTTCGCCGTCTGGCCTCTTGTCCTCTTTACGAGGCCTCAGCTGTGAGGCGGGGGGGGGGTTATTTTGGAAGGGGGGGTGGTGAAACTACATTACCGGCCTTTGCTTGAACTTGCACAACTCATGTAATGAATCACCATACCCGACTTCTTTTGATCACGATTCTACGCATGTCTGGCCAGGGCAAGATGATCAATCCGTGTTGTGTGTGTGTGTTGTCTTTGGAGCGTGTGTGTGGCGTTAGCACGGTTGGCTACGTGCGGTGCAAAAGAAGTTCAACTTACATACATACAAAAGTGTGTGTGGTGTGCGTGTGTGGTGTGCGTGTGTGTGTGGTGCGTGTGTGTGGTGGTACCTGAAAAACCTTTCACAATTCTTTAACAGCTGTCAATACTACTAAACCAGGGCATTAATTCATTAAATTATAAGGATTCAGCGTGATGGGATTACAGTAAATTTAAGGAGCATTGCATTTCAACCATTACAGAGCAGCACAAATATCTATTAGCAGGAATTGAACTGCTGCCTCTGTGCAAACTGGCTCGTTGGCAAGCGTTCTGACCACCGGGCGAAACAGCAGCAGCAGCAGCAGCCGCCACGCGCTTGTACCTTCTTGTACTTGTGCGCGCACGTGTACCACTCGATCGTGCTCTGAGACGCCCCGTGCAGGATGAACTGGAAGTCAAAATTCATCAGGTCCTGCAAAACAGAACCGAAGCAGCAGCAGCAGCATCATCATCAACGTCTCGCGGCCATCAAACTTTTTTTTTTACACGGTGGAAAAAAGATGTTGAACTTCTTTCACGCCATACATAGCCAACTGTGCTAATCGGAGAAGCAGTTCAGTGGGCCACAACAAGATCAAATCGGAGTGTCCTGGCGGGCAACGTGACGCCACACACTATGACGGGCACGTGGCGACGTGCTGCCCATGGCGTCCGTACGTGTGACCGTCGTGTTACGCGCCGCTCTCGTCTCCAGATGTCGCATGGCTCTCTCTTGTGAACCTCTCACAACACTCTCATTTCTATCTCTTGTTCATCTCATTTTCATGGAACCAAGCGGTATCTCTATTTAACACGCAGGCTTTCACGACCAACATTACTCGTAATAAAGTTGTTTGGGTTCTGTCAATTGCCTGATTAAGCAGGTGCTCAAACTGTTGATGTTTTAGGTTTGCTCTTCAACACACAGGTGTGCTGAAGTAGTAACGAATTAAATTTCGATTTAAAGCTTTTGTGACTGCAAGGATTCATCTTCTTGGTTGTTTCGGTAAAGTCACGTAGAAGGGAAGTAATAAAATAATAAAAATAAAACATAAAATAATTCTCACGACGTTTCGGCCACAACGCAAGCAGCCGTCCTCAGGTCGAAACGTCGTGAGAATTATTTTATGTTTTATTTTTATTATTTTATTACTTCCCTTCTACATGACTTTACCGAAAGAACCAAGAAGATGGTAACTAATTGGCACGTTTTGTTCACGTGACAAACCCTTACTGTTTGGCTGTGTCGAGTGCAAGTAGGGTTTACGACACATTTACATTAACGAGATCTAACCCAACTAAAAATACCGTATTAGGAGATCGGCATGTCTCTATACTTCTTGGTTCTTTCAGTAAAGTCACGTAGAAGGGAAGTAATAAAATAATAAAAATAAAACATAATAAAATTATTCTCACGATGTTTCGGCCACAATGCAAGCAGCCGTCCTCAGGTGAAAACCAGGTCCGTCGAGGCGACATAGTCTGAATGAACAATTTTATTATGTTTTATTTTTATTATTTTATTACTTCCCTTCTACGTGACTTTACCGAAAGAACCAAGAAGATGAATCCCTGCAGTCACGAAAGCTTTAAATCAAAATTTTATGTCTTTATACGTGAACCACATCTCTGTGCGGGCCAAACCTCTTGGTGGGCCACTCCCGAGACCCCCCGAGAGCCAGACGCAGGCCATGGCCGCAACTTACAAGAACCTCGGTCAACGCGAGCGACATTATTTGTGTGAGTGAATTACCAAGCCCCGCAGATCTACTGCACGGTGCCAATGAATGATAGTACAACAAATAGGTTGCCGACCTATCTGTACAGCATAGTTTTGAGCCTTACCTCTTCATAAACGAGGGTTTGCTTCGGAGACTCCTTTAAAAAAAATTATTCAAATGCTTTAAAAATGTCATATACTATGTATGCATGCTGAACTCCTTTTGCAAAGTACGTAGCCAACCGTGCTAATCGGAGGTGCGGGAGAGCTGATCATATACCTCCGATAACAAACACGTGTAAGCAAAGATTTGCAAATCCAAGTGTATACATTTGTCTATTTGTCTTCATCCTAGAAAAAGTTAAACCCCTTCCCCCCCCAACTCATCAACACAATTTCCGATGTCCTCACCTCCAGCTCCGGCCTTGGCACGGTGAGGATCTCCGCCATAAATACCCGGGGTAAACCGAGCTACACACCCAGGAGACACACGGGGGGGGGGGGGGGGCGTTACACAGGGGAGACACAGAGACACAGCGGACACAATGGGGATTCATATAGGCGATTGGTGACCGGGTAGAAACCATCAATTAACGAGACTTGAGAACCCGGCTGAAGCAATATGTAGGTGATATCAAATCACTAAACATGAGAGCCCAATGTATTCACGACTAAGTCTAGGTGAGTCTGTGTGTGTCTATGTTCATCTATTGGTGTGTCTCTGAGCCTCTATGTCAGTCATTGGTTACCCTCTGAGACGATGAACTCGCTATACTAGAGAAACCCGGTTTAATCAAGGCTGGATGAAACCCAACATTTGAAACCAGAATCTCAGCGGTGCCAACACAGTAAGTCAAACTCAAGTTTATATCGCGCCATTCACACAAGGCCTCACAGCGCTTTACAACACAACCCCTGTAAAAACCATAAACACTAAAACTAAGAGTACAAAGACTGATACGCAAGAGAAAATACATGCGTTTTCAGACGAGCCTTAAAAACCTCGACTGATGGAGCGTCCCTAATGGACTGGGATAAGACAATCTACAAATGAGGTACCTGACTACTGAAACCTCGATCACCCATTGAACGCAGATTTGTCCTTGGTACGCTTAGATGCCTGGATTTGGTGGATCGAAATTGCCAGACAGGGGCATGTGGTTTCCCTGACCTGTGAGCGACCAGAACACTTCCCCCACCCCCCCACTCAGCTGCCCGTGACGAAATGCCAGGTGGTAACTGGCATTCTCTACTCGTCGATACTTAATGTAAAGGGCTTCGAGATGCTTTTATTGATGTGGCGCGCGCTGTAATACATAATGCAGTCTGTGGACATTAAAAAAATGTGCTTTAAACCCTATTTATACACTTACACTTATGAAATTTTAGTTATATTATTGGATCTTTCGGTAAAGTCACGTAGAAGGGAAATAATAAAATAATAAAAATAAAACATGTTTTACCGAAAGATCCAAGAATATGAATCCCTGCAGTCACGAAAGCTTTAAATCGAAATTTTAGTTAATTTAGTAAATGGATTCTTAAAATGTATTTATATTATTTTCATGCCCAGTGTATGGGTGCTGCTGCTGCATCCTGTACAGCGCTTTGAGATCCTTAATAAAAAGCGCTATATAATTATTTCGATTTAAAGCTTTCGTGACTGCAGGGATTCATCTTCTTGGTTCTTTCGGTAAAGTCACGTAGAAGGGAAGTAATAAAATAATAAAAATAAAACATAATAAAATAATTCTCACGATGTTTCGGCTACAACGCAAGCAGCCGTCTTCACCTGATTATTATTAAATACTCTTTGGTTCTTTCGGTTAAGTCAAGTAGGCAAAAAGATAATCATAGATCATGACGTTTCGATCGCCACACAAGCAACCACTCCCACCTGAAGACGGTTGCTTGCGTAGCGATCGAAACGTCGTGATCTATTATTATTCTTCTACCTACATGACTTTACCAAAAGAACCAAAGAGTATGGATTCCCGCAGTCACGAAAGCTTCAAATCAAGAGTCTTATTAATAAAGTTGGACACCCGACGAAATCATCGATAAGCCACCTGCCCATATATGGAAGGAAGCAGGCTTTGGCATTGCCCCTAGCGGTGCATCTCTGCCAATATATGGTCTTGTGGAACCCGACTTGGAGGTGTCTATTGTATCGATTCGGGACATTCAGGCGACAGCCACGTTAGAGTATCGATCCCTCGAGGTTTAATCACTGCGTGTATTCATTTCCAAGTGATCCCACGCATCGAGCAATATCCCATTGGTTGGTATAGCGTCGTGTGAAACGCCACCCCCCTTTTTTTTTGATTGGCCAATATCTGCGTAAATCGGTGGCCATTCGCTCGCACAGCGCCGTACGAATGTTTATCGACTGACCATGGGCGAGGGGTGGGAGGAGGAGCTCCCGAGCGTGGAGTGCTGGACCCGGACGGGGGAGGGACGTGTGGAGCGCAGCAGCGAGTGGGGCGGCAGCGGCAGGACGGTGCGCGGGACGGCGTGATGGAAGTCGGCCTCGCCGCGAGACCTGCGGTTTGTCATCGTCGTCGCAATGCGTCGTGAAAATCATCGTCGTCAGTCATTGCTTGCAGCAGCAGTTGGCTTACATTATCGTTATTAAGGTCATCATCCTCAAAGCTATAAGCATTACCACTTCTTACAACTTCATAATCATAACCACCACCACCACCTGCAAGCCGAACATTGTCGCAACCACCGCAAGCCACCGTCATCATCGCCAACATCACAACTGAATCGGCAACAAAACGAGCGCTGCCACCTACAATTTTAACACCACCAGCATTGCCACCACCATCCCCACCAACTTCAAAGACAAATATCCCTCCCTTATAGCCTTAACAGACGTTTTGGGCAAGTGCTGTTAAGTTTCATTTAAATGAGCACCTATGAAGGCCAGCAAGACACACGAGGGGGAGGGTGGCCAGCACCACGCCCGACCGCCTTTGTCTCCCCATTAGGCAATGTTGACCCACCGCACCAGGCACTCATTTGAGGCAGAGTCAAACTAGGAGCAGCCCAGAACCGGTTCAGATAACCGTCACCGGTGTTGGCCGCGAACGAAAATCGAACTCGGGCCGCCGGGTTCGTAGCGCAGCGCGCCAACCGCCGCTGCTGCCACTGCCCACCGCCACCGGCACCGAAGCGTCACCTGGAGTCGTCTCGAGTGGCCTGCGCGTCGTCCCCACGGTGCGCGGCACTCGTGCGGGGGAACGCGCGGTACCGCGGCACGGACAGCGGTGGCTCCCGGTCGCGATCCCTGCGGAAGCCAGACAGTGGTGAACGGTCACACGGCAACGATGACATTAAGCGGCGGTGATGTCACCCGTGCCGCTTCGTGCCAGGCTAGGTACACTCTTGAGGCTCACTGGCAGGTCACGGGACAAACTCAGGCGTTGTGGATTAACGGACTGACATGACTGGAAGATGTACCACCCGTGTTCCTTACTGTGCCACATACACACACACAAGATACAAACACCCATGCACACATGTACACAACAATAAAAATAACAGCCACCACGGTCCGGCACTAAGTGGCAAAGATGTAACCATGGCACTTGTGCCAGGCTAGGTGCACAGAGAAACACACGCACACATCCACACGTACACAAAGACATTTACCCGCACAGGGACATGCATCCACACGCAGGCTTTCAATACCTTAATATAATGAACAAAAGCCTATTATCACCAACCTCTAAATAGAGTCATCTTATTACACGAATGTAGCCTGCCAATCACAACGAGCAATCAATTCGAACTACCAAGTCGGTTCACATCATGCGTGCCTGTTCTGATGACATCATGGCACCTACTTAAAGGACCTGCATCACGAGCTAAGCCTGACGATGCCGTTAAAAGTCACCTCCAGCGCAACTGTCAAAATGTTCATCTTCTTGGTTCTTTCGGTAAAGTCACGTAGAAGGGAAATAATAAAATATTAAAAATAAAACATAATAAAATAATTCTCACGACGTTTCGGCCACAACGCAAGCAGCCGTCCTCAGGTGAAGAACAGGTCTGTCGGAAAGACTCATTCAGATGCTGTCTTCCCGACAGACCTGTTCTTCACCTGAGGACGGCTGCTTGCGTTGTGGCCGAAACGTCGTGAGAATTATTTTAATGTTTTATTTGTATTCTTTTATTATTTCCCTTCTACGTGACTTTACCGAAAGAACCAAGAAGATGAATCCCTGCAGTCACGAAAGCTTTAAATCGAAATTTGTCAAAATGTTGCTTGTCTCTCGACATTCCCGCTTGCCGAAAAGCCAAAATCCGTCGGCATATTTTTGCCCTTGGTGTGACAACTTGATTTGATTGGCTTTGTCGTCGGGTGGTGGAGGGTTATCGTTAAAACGTTGACGTACCTGCACGATATTATGAATCAAAGATAAAGATCCAACTCCCCGCCCCCGTGTGTCCTACATACGGGTAAACCATACGGTTTACCTGTATTCTTGTACAGGCAAATTTAGTTCAGGTCCATACGGCGTACAGCCGTTTAAATACGGGAAATTTTTTTTTATTTTTTGTGTTTCTGCCTTGTGATGGGGACTTTTGTAGGATGACCGTTGAGATTTTTAAGGGCATGGAGTGACCAATAAGGTCTGAATTGGTCTATAATAAGGTAGGCACTGATGAAGCGGTTGAAAGTTATGTACATAGACCATTGGCGATTGTTTCTCCCTTATCAAAAAAAGGTAGACACGTTAATTAGCTCCGACTTACAGCCATAATTGGTTGACCTACGGTGCTGTTGTTGTAGCAGCAGCAGCAGCAGCGGTTGCAGAGCACGTCCGGCCAATGGCAGGCACGGCCAGCTACCACCACAGCTCACAATGGAGGTGGCTACACTCTCACTGCTATCACAGCAGCAGCTGCAGTCACGACCATGGTCTCCACCACTCAAAGTGCCCAAGCTGTCCCCAACGCTCGCGCGCAAGCGCCCACGTACCCGACACCATCGCCATCATCGTTGGGCTGCTGTTGCTGTTGCTGCTGCTGCTGCTGGCGGACGTAGTACGGCACCGGCACGCCGCCGTTCGCCACGAAGATGGGTTGTCCATACGAGACGTGCGAAGACAGCCGTGCATCGGCCGCCCCGTGCCCTCTCATCGAAGTGTGGTGCGCGAAGGCCTGGCCATCCCCTCCGCTCCTCTGCTGCTCCTGATGCTGTTGCTGCTGCTGGATGTGGCCGTGGTGATGGTGGCGGTGGTGGTGGTGGTGATGGTGGTGGTACAAGGATGCCATGTGCGGGTAGAAGTGGGCTCGTGGCAGGGCGAGATCATAGCTGCCACCCAGAACCTGCGACTCGGACTGCATGTACTGCGGGAGGCGCCCACCAATCGGTTCATAGCTCGAGCTGGTCGTCCTTGCCCCGTCCGCACCGTCACGTTCGAAGGGCGGCTGGCGTTCCGAGGCTTCCCCAGCGCTGGCCAATTCCACCGGTGCTCCCAGCGCCGCACTCCTCACCAACGCGGATAGCACCATCAGCGGCGGCGGTGGTGGCGGCAGCGGCGGTGGTGGCGGTGGTGGCGGCGGCGGCGGCGGCATTGACAGGAAAACATCAGATGGCTCGGCTGAGCGACGGCGGAATGGGTAGCCAATCGCCGGGGAGCGTGGCAAACGCTGGCAGGCATTGGCCCAATCCGCCGGCCCAGCCACCCCCGTGGTCGACGGCCAGCGGAAGCCGCAGCGCCGCTTGGGTGTAGAGTGGAGCAGCGTCGACGAACCGACATTATCGCCGGCGCCGTTTCCCCGCGCGTGTGGCTCCGCCCGCAGCTCCTGAGGCAGGGGCGGGAAGTCGAAGTGCGAGCCGTCGCCCTCGCCCGGGAATTGAACCTCATCCAAGCCAGGCACCGGGGTCGGAGGCCGGGCGCAGCCTAACGCCGATGCCGACGACTCCGCGGCGCCATCGGTGTCGGGTGGCACGTCGGTGGCCACTGCCAGCGCCGCCTTGGTTGCTTCCCAGCAGCGGTGGAGCCGCTCGACGCGGTTCGCCATCAACTGGCGGGTGGCCGCTACCAACACCGCAACGTCAGCGGCAGCAGCAGCACCGGTCCCTGCACCAACTGCGTCCGACGCTTGCGTGGACGCGGCCGAAGCGGCAGCGCCGTCAACGACCACGTCGTCGTCCTCGTCATCGTCGTTTTCATCGTCGTCCTCCTCGCCGTTTGCGTCGAAGAGGAAGAAGGGATCGGGGGTCGAGGATCGACGCGCTGCCGCGAGCCGGCGCCGCTGCTGGTGATCTCCGGCGGTCACCGCGCGCCTGATGGCGCAGTTCGCTTGGTGACAGCAGCGCCCCAGCAGTTGCTGCTGCCGCCGGCGGCCCCGCGGCGAGGCGGGCGAGGCGGGCGAGGTGGGCGAAGCGGGCGAGGCAGGAAGCGAGAAGAATTCCGGCGGCTGAGCGGGCACCTGGTTTGCTGCCGCCGCAGTCACGCTTGTCGCGGCGACGGTCGTTGCGGTCGCGGTATCGTCGTCAAGGCGGCGAGTCTCGCCGGCCCCGTCGACAGCTCCCGCCGGGGATGACCGCCCACGAGCGGAGGGTAGCGGCGCAGCCGCCCGGCGGGGTTGGAGGGCACGAGAAGCACGGGCAGACGCGGCGATGCGATGGGGAGACGCACAGGGAGGGGAGACGCGCGCATGCGCTGCCTGCAAGCGGGAGTCACAAACGAAGCGTCAGGGGAGGAACAGCCAAGCACTTCACTTGTACGCGTACACGGGCAGGGGCGAACATGGTTCGAGACTGTGCGCCATACGGCCCACAGCCATTTGAGGCCTGCCCCTTCGTAGCGGCCCACAAACAACAATCATCCAAGACTGCGAACATCTTAGGTAACAGACATCACCCAGCCTACAGCAGAATCGCTCATGGCGTTAGCGATGGGTGGTGGTAATGGCGGTGACGATGGTGACGGTGGTGAGGAGGGGGTGGTGCAATTGTTAGCGGCGGTGGCTAAGACGGCGGGTGCTGGTTATGGCGGTGATGGTGACGGCAGTCGCAATGGTGGCGGTGGTAATACTCACAGTGGGCGACACGCCGCATGGCTGTGCCTGAAGGCGTAGAGAGGCCGGACGGTCCCCACGCCTGGCTGAACAAGCTGCGGTGCACGAGTGGAGAGGGGCACTCGGACGACAGCGCCGGGTGAGCGGGCATGGCTCCATCGGGCGGCAATGCGGTCAGCCCCTCCGAGGAGACCGGGTCAGCTGGGGCTCGGTCCAGGCTCGAGCGACGACTGGGACTATCCGTCATATCCTGAAAATGTGAACAAAAGCGGTTAACATACAAGCTGGAATTATCATTGTGGCCGAGCATCAGCCGTGGACAATCAACTGTTGAATGAAGACCTTCCGAGTTGTCACCATCTCTCTGGAGCCTGTCATGTAAGATCAACTTCGGACTTATGGGGAACCTGAATGTAAGCACATCTCTAGACGCTGCACGAAGTAGTTGGATGTGCATCTCGGAAAAACAAAGAGGTGTATGAGTAAAAAATATAAAATACAGAGAAGAGATGACGCAGTCAGGCAGAGGGGAAGAGGAAGGCCTTCCGCCTACAGACAGGGGCACCAAGTCAACAGCTTGAGTGGAAGGGGGCTAGCATTCCAGACTGTGTGGGCAGCAGAAAAGCTTCGGTTGCCGGAGCAGCGTCGAGTGAATGGAGCGGAGTGGAGCGAGATGGGAGAGTCATTGGACGATGTTGAGGATTAGTGAGGGTGATCTGGGCATCGTTGCAGGATCGTATTGAGAGCGATCAACAGGTTACGTGGTTTCGTTTACAGGTGGGGATGAGAGGAGGGATATGGGGAGAGGCTCTAGAGGAGAGAGCTACATGTGATGAAGCATGTATGGGGGAAGACAACTAGAATAGAAAAAAATCACGATGCACTATCATGCTGGTAAATATCGGTTGGGCTGGCTTCGACATAACATATCTTCTGCAAACGTTCAAAATATTTTCTTTTTGACCTGTAAGCAGTGCAATACAAGTAGATTTCGTATAATATTCTTTCAGGCTGAGAAATTTAATTCATCGCTTCATTATTTACCCGTTTTATCAATCTTGAAGAGTAATTTATTAGCCGCCCAACCTACCCGATCCCTTTGCTTCCATCACGTCCACCCACAAGCGAACCTGATTGGCGCCGACGCTGCTGGAGGCTGCGTTGCGGAGGCGCCCGACAGCACCACCGGTGCCCGTGGGCGGGCCCGGCTGACCCCCGAGACCCAGCACGGAGTATCCGTTAAACCCCATGGTGCCGTCCAAGGGCTGCATCGCGGCGAAGGGAGCGGGGGCAATGGGCGGCACCAACAGCAACGGTGGCAGAGACGTCGGCAGTGGCGAGCGCCAGGCGCCGGCCCCCACGCCGCCCCGGTGGTGGTGGTAGTGGTGGCCGCCGCCACCGACGCCGCCCAGCGCGTTGAAGTACGGGTGGCTCCGGTGAGCCACAGTCGGCTGCGTTTGCGCGGCGCCGGTGGTTGCGGCGGCAACCCACAACTCGCAGCACGGTGGCGGCGGCGGCGGTGGCGGTTGCGACGGCGGTTGCAACTGCGGCGGCGGTTGCGGCGGTTGCGGCGGTAGCCGCTGCGGTGCGGCCACCGCCGGAATCTCCGGTACCAGCAACGGCTGACGCAGCCATGATGCCAGCGTGGAGGAAGGGTGGCGCTGCGCGTTGTGGTGGTGCGTGTGGTGGTGGTGGTGCGAGTGGTGGTGGTGCGTGTGGTGGTGGTGATGGTGCGAGTGGTGGTGGTGCGAGTGGTGGTGGCGTAGGCGCGAGTGCGGCGGCGGCGCGTGCGGCTGGGAGTGCGACGGGGAGGCGTTCGGGGTGGAGTCGTGGGAGGAGTCCGCGCAACATTGACCGGCGCTCGGAGATTCGGCCTCATCTGCAAACGCAAGGGGGGACAGGGTGTCACCCTGGTCGGTGGCTACTTAGCCTATCATTTTAATTACAGCCGGGACGATGAGTCGATAAACAAAATCATAATGGAATGCTGGCCACTCCGAAACCTTGCCTTCTGAAGGCTGGAAACCCCTGTATATAATACACTCCCGAGGGTGATGCGCCTGGTGATGGCAGGACCTAGCCTCTCCACCCCTTCACCAATTAACAGAGCAGGGTGGTGAAGTATGGCCAAACGACCCCCATGACTGAAAAAGATGTGCAGAGGTCTTCATCCATCAATGGATTGGTAAAGGGCTGTGAATGAGAGTTTTTTTTTTTACGATGATCGTGACAACTTCTGTGATTCATTAATACTTCTGAATCGGTGGTGAAAATTCCACTTTCACGCATCACGCGTAGCAGCTTCTTAGAGGGTGGTGTTCATTTTATCGACCACACAGAGATAATGACGACTCGTTTGACCCATAGCTTGGGGTCACATCCCAGGCCACTATGACCACCACTATGACAGGTCACCACTAAAAAAACAACCAACATCATACCAAACCATCATCGCCAACAACACAAGCACCACCAACACCATCCTCACTACCACCAACACTTCCATCAACGCCATGAACATCTGTACCACCAGCCCCATATTCAACACCAGCACTCCAAACATCACAGTGTCTACCATGATCATGTCACCAATGACAAAGACCCCCCCCCCGTACATCCTGAAACAGACTGTTGGGGCAAGCGCTGTTAGCGAGCACCAATGAAGGCTGCCAAGCTACAGGAGGGGGTGGGTGGCCAGCACCGGTGGCGATTATTTTTACACACCGCACCAGGTACTCATTGAGGCCGAATCATGTCACCACCAGCAACACCAACAGTACGGGCAGCATGACAACCATATCCTCCACCAGCATCATCACAACACCCCCAAACACCACCACCACAATACCACTTTACCGACAACACTGCCACCACTATCAACACTATCCCGCACCTCCCATTAGCACGGTTGGCTACGTACAGTGCGAAAGAACTTCAACATATATACAAACCGATGCCCATATTACCTGAAACACTGTTGGGGCAAGTTTTGTTGGTGGTGATGTTAACACGCTGTACCAGGCACTCATTTAAGGCCAAGTAAACCTGGGGGAGGGCCTGGGGTCTGTCAGATACACGTCACTGATGTTGGCCACATCTTCACCACCAACCAAAAAATACCACTTCTGCAATCCAATCCCGACCAACAACACCACCTCCTCCTCCTCACCGCCACATGGTCGATGGAGAGGTCCCCCCGTGGCTCCGCCGGGAGGGGAGAGAACATCGTTGGGGCATGGAGCCCAGGGCAGGCTGTGCCCCACCATGTCTCCATTGGCACTGCTGCTCCCCCTGCTCCTCCTGCTGCTCCCACCACCAAAATAAAACAACAAATCCTCAGTGACAGCATCATTGACAATGGGAGCTTTCAAGCAAGTCATCGGGGCTCAGTGGTGGTGTGTTTATTTGGTCTTGGAATAATAAATTCAGCGGGTGGCTCTTAATCATCACCACAACCACCAAAAAGAGGCCAACACCACCACCAACAACAATACCATGGTGGTGCCGATCCCGTGATACTGGTGGTGGTGATGGTTGTGTTATTGGTGCAGTTGGCAGTTGTGGTTACGTTAATATTGTGTGTTAATGACAAACATAGCGAAATTGTTGCATACTTATACACCAATTGGCTGAAACGTTCTACGTATATATTTGAACCACCATTGCGATACGTTTGTGTTGCTGTGAACTTAACACAGTTGAAATTGTACAAGGCTTCCCAAGAAGCACACTTCCCACGCAGCCTGTTAATAAAAATAACGCGAAAGTTGGAACTTACCCGGACGAAACTTCTCCGCCGTCGGCAAAGCTTTCCGTGCGATCGAGAAACGGCTCGTTGAGACTGGGAATGGAGTCAAACCCGTTATCCTCCGATGCGGCGAGCTCCCCACCATCCGCCGCAAACAGGCTGCACGGCATGCCGTGATTTGCCGGCGAGGAAGCCGCGCTCCGACTGGCGCAAATTGCGCAGTCGCCCGATTGGTCGGACGTCTCGGGGCCGGGTGGGAGCAGCAGCAACTCGTCTTCAGTGTTTGCGAGTGCCAGTTCGTCTGTGCGAGAGAGCGAGGATGTGGAAACCTGACTACCCAGTTAATTATTTAGCAACATTTATAAAAAATTTAAAATGTTGGTTAGTGCATCAAAAGACAATATTATTATTAAACACCTTTGCCCAGAAAAGCCTCTATAAGCCTATTGACTGTTGTATGGAGGGTCCTGCCAAGCGTTCACAGCAGGGGGTGATCATTGCTATGTATACTTCAATTGAGTAATGTTAGCACGGTTGGCTATGTGCAGTGCAAAAGAAGTTCAAGATACATATAAGTGGCAGGTAATTTATCTAATTTGGCACGAGCACACAATGGCCTAATCTTGCATAAGACGTCACGAGAACTCTTAACGTCCACTGTGATGCAGACGGCACCTATTTTTACGGATGTTAAACCTGCGGTGTTAACCAGGGTGACTGCCAGATTCGAACCGTGAACATCTACAGGAAGCGGCGAGCGTGTTACCGCTAGGCCGTGTCATCGGCCATTGCTCGTTCAACCGGGCAGATGCTCCGACTATTGATGGTGAGCGACTCACAATGACTATGACAGTGGTTTTATTTTTGCGCTGTATATTCTTTGTGAGAGAGTACTATTAGGGCTGTTGAACCTAGCCTACTACCTCATTAAAATGTTATTGAAAATTATTAGTTATATTTAAGGTTTTGAAAATCCCCAATTAAGTTTATCATTTTGCAAGAGGTGTTTGCAGTTTCATTGATCTTTTATCATATTTAACATATTATGTTGTTTTAACCAGGTCTTGCTTGATGAGACACTTAAGAGTAAATTGGCGCTTACATGCTTATAAACGAACTGTATGAGTGATATGAACAATAATGAGGCTCTACCTAGTTAAAATACAGTCAGGCGTGTAGGCATGGTTATATGGAAGGTGAGTTAAAGAGTCAAGTAGCAATTAGAGATTCTGTGGCAACCCAGAGTCTCACTGCAACCAACACAAACAGGTGCAGAGTGATGGAAAATATTGTGACCTACAACCCACAGGAGTGGTGCAACAACTCCAATGCGACAAGGCCACGGACCTTTCCAAAAAGACGAACGCAAAATATAACGTGCAGCCACCTCGCTCGCGATGCTCCCACGAGCACCCGTCGCTGCCGCCCGAAGCCGTGTGGAAGGCGTCCTCCTCCTCCTCGTCCTCCTCGTCATCATCAGAGAGCAGCCTATCCCGTGCGCCCTCCCTCCGGTACACCCACAGCGTCGCCTGGTCACCGGCGCTGCCCCTGCGACCACCCCCGCCGCTCACTTCCTCGCTCGCTCCCGCTCCCTGCAACCGCGCCTGGGACAGCCCCAGGTCGCGCTGCTCCTGCCCCAGCCGCGCGTCACGGCCGCCCAGCTGGCGTCGTCGTCGTCGTCGTTATCGCCGCACGCAGACGCCGCTGCTGCTTACGCAGTGCTCGGTTTGACGATGCGTCTCCATCTCGGCAACCAGTACTGCCAGGATCATCAATTATGGTCCAAACTGGCCTTGCTTCTACTGCCGCTGCCGCCGATTCTGCCAACGTTACTCCGTCGGCCCCTTGCTCCCAGTGTCCGCCCCACACTCCGGCACTGGTGTACAAGTGGCCATCTTCATAATAATTTCATCTTCACTGCTGCTGCTACTGCTGGTGTCACTAGTAGTGTCACTGCTGCTGCTGGTGTTGTTGGCACTAGTACCCTGCGCCGCCACCACCACCACGCCACCGGCCGCAGGCTCATTGCGCACACTCAATACCTCTTCCAGCTTGCGCCTCAGTGCCAGGTATCGCTCCATGTGGCTGGGGCGCTCCTCCTGGCCCCAGCTCTCTCCTCGTCCAGCTGCTATGGGGAGCCCCCACCAGACAGAAACATATCACAACAGCACAATACACGATGCAACACTATACGATACTCTCTGGTTCTTTCGGTAAAGTCACGTAGGTGACTTTATTTTACTTTATACCTACGTGACTTTAACGAAAAACCAGAGAATATAGATTATTGCAGTCACGAAAGCTTCAAGTCTACACTATATGATGTGATACAACAGTGTAATGTACTTCAGTGTGATGCGATACAATGTAATGATTAGTGTAGTTTGTTTAATCAGATGAAAACTTAAGATACCAGGTTAAAAGCACAATTAATTTGCGTAATGATATACATTTTTACGCAACTTTGTGTTCACAATGTTCTGAATGATCACAACAAGACTGACAATGCATTACCACTTACAACCTTGCTTTGAAAGTTAAAAAAACACAAATGCAAAACGTATGTAAATTTTGCTTAGAAAAATGCATTAACACTGTAAATGTATCAGCGATTTCGTAGCTGTTTGGCGATAAACACAGCTGTCACATGTCATGTACATGCCTTGCTCCCCAGTGACATCTCTGTGTGTGACATCACACAGCCTGCACTCTGTGACGTCTCGTCGTACGGTTTGGAAGGTAACTTTTTTATCACAAATTAAATACTACTCAGAACAACGTAATGCTGGAAAACGTTACAGAACGCATTATGTACGATTTTTTTTTCTTGTTAGCCAGTTTTTTGCATAATTGTTTGCTCGTCTGCAGTTATGTGGGCACCGAATCACTGACTTTTGACAAGTTAAAATCAGACAATTAATCCATCATGAAAATAAACATTTTACTTATTTTTTCGCATGGTTCATCCTTAAAAAGGATATTTCCACAATCAGGAATTAACTGTATGGGCTGTGAACTGGCATAACCTTAGAAACATGCGTTTCGAGTATTTGGCTGCTATAAATTTCCAGGTGATAAGCCCTTCGTTGAGCTATCAATTTGTGGCCAGGTCACTTCTGAAAAAGAGCTACAGTGCTCAGTGCGCCTTACCTGGTAAAATAAAAAATAGTTAAGTTTTTTAGTTTAGTTTATACCTGTGGTGGAGGTCTTGTCACGGCGGTCCCTTGACCTCATGTCGACACCGCCCGCTCGCCTCGCTGCCTCATGGCTCGCAGCTCCATCGGCCGCGGCATCGCAAGCGCGGCACCCGAATCTGGACCCTGGGATAAACCCGGTCTCTTCGGCAGCCTCACTTCCACGGGAAGCCACCGCCCTGTCGCAGCTTCCATCTCCACCACCACAACCGTCACCGATACCGCCACCACTGTTGCCACCGCCATCATCGCCAGCACCGTTATGGTAACTGAGACGATGGCATGGGGGAGGTGGAAGATTGGGAAGAGGAGGAGGTGGTGGTGGAAGCTCCGCTGGGGTTAGATGATCAGGGTCAATTTCGTCCGGAATTTGAACCACAAACGGAAGTGGTGAGGAGATGGTGGTGGGACAGCTCGCAGAAGCCAGGGCACGAAATCACCGTGCTTGGTGGTGCAGAGCACATTGTGAGACCAGCCCTGAAAGGAAGAGAACTTTATTTTAATGGTGATCTATGGCATTAGGACCACAATGCACTTCTTCAGGAATACTAGGTGGTTTATTTTCATTATGCGCAAAGGCCGAGTGCCTTTTACACGTTGTCTGAAATAATATATGGTTTTCCGGCCTCACTATTTTTCTTAAAAATTGCGTTCATCTCATCATTTATAGATGATGGAGGTACAGTAATGGAAAATAATTACGCCTTGCAAACTAGGGTTTATACGTACACATGCATTAATCGCCATTATCATATGCAATCATCACCATCATCCCATATATCTATACCATATACTGCATACAAAGGACTATCCTCAACTTTCCGATGTCATACCTGTCAACCCCTTATCAGTCCCTACCTTATTACAGACAAATTCGGACCCTATTGGTCACCCCGTGCTCTTAGAAATCTCAACGTTCATCCTATAAAACCATTAAAATAAGGTCCATACGCCGTATGGACCTGTCAACTCAATTTCCCCCAACAAGAATACGGTTAAACCGTGTGGGTTGACAGGTACGAGATTTTCACGGTTGGCTACGTACGGCGCGAAAGAAGTTCAACATCCGGCCAACTCATCATAATCATCTACGAGCATACACCTCATCCTACACATTCATCAATATCATTCCATATCCGATGACTTTGCAATCATCACTATATTATGCACTCATCTCACCATGTTCCTACGTAGCATTATCGCGCAAATACCGATCTCATGAGAATCATTCGCCCTTTTGTGCAAACCATTTTGACTACACTTTAGGGCAAAAAAACCCCATTTCCAATCCCCCTTTACACCGTCTCCAATGCAAACGTCTCGAATAAACGATACACGAGTTTCCCTCGCCCCGGTGGGCGAGAACTCGCGCTAAGGGAAGCCGTTTGGGAACCGGGGCACCGCGCCTCTCCCGGCGGCAGGCCGCTTAGGCCAGAGCGAGGCTTTCCCAACCCACCTTAGGCCTCGACCGTCAATCCCGCAATAAAAAATAATAAATGAAAAACAAAAAAAACTCAACTCGCGACGCACGGCTAGTTGCCTCCTCTAGCGCACATGCAACCGCACGCGTGCGTGTACGATTTGGTTAGCGAACGCATACAATTACACGATAATTGTTGTGAATTATGGCCATCGGCCTTACCC